>NC_088195.1:5673255-5978541 GCF_028769735.1 Zonotrichia leucophrys gambelii
GGTGTGGCCACCAGAGCCCAAGGCAGCCCTCAGGGGAGAATGCTGGGGGAAACAGAGAGTGGGGATCCTTCTTTCTTTCTTGGTTTCTATGGTAGAAAATTCTTTCAGGGGTAAACATGGGTCCTCTTATCAAACTTCCCTCTGGCTCACAGGAGTCACTGTGAAACCTCTTCCACAGGTTCAGTGCCTACATTCTGCAAAAGGCTCCTGGTCCTTCGGGGTGGTTCACTGAAGGATCAGGAGGGGAAAACTTCCAGCTCTCCGTTCCCTTTGTCCTGTGGCAAAGCCAACCCCAGTGTCCTGCAGCCCTGAGGATGTGCTGAGGCTGAACTCTGGCTGCTCTCTCTGTGCTCTGCCCCCATGGTGGAGTTGGTTCTCCATTGAAAGTGGGCAGGCATCACCTTCAATACTTGTTTTGGGTTTGCTGAAGGCTATGTTTTTGGTAAACAGTCGGGCCTTGATGGGTTTGCCTAGTTCCTTTTACAGGTTTTAATCTTTCTTAATGGACGCTCCTCTGTCGGGTTAACAAGATATTTGATACTCTGCTTGTTTGATTTGTTGTATATTGGTGATTTGTTAATAATGTACAGATGTAAGCTTGCTTCATAGAGGGAGGACCCTGGTTACTCATTCTAGCATTAATTCTCCTATTTAAATGTAGGTTAGCCTGTTAATGGGGAGGGAGTCATAAAGTTCTTATATTTTTGTAGTGTAGAGCTCTAACACACTCTTTGTTGATGGCTGCTTGAGGCCCACAGTGTAATTGGGAAATCAAGATTTATCTGCTCGTAGAGATTGTATTCATTTTTAAAAGAGCTGTACCCCCTTTAAATAACCCTAAATACAACAGGACAGGGGTGGGGTTATTCTGCTTTTTCTTTCCTGTCTGCACTCCTTAACACTTCCTCTTAGACCCTTCGAGATCATCATCCTCCTCACCATCTTTGCCAACTGTGTTGCTCTGGCCATCTACCTGCCCATGCCCGAGGATGACACCAACATTGCCAACTCCAGCCTGGTAAGGTGCCCCTGGAGCCCTTCCTGCAGCCCTGAGGGCTCTCTGGGGCTGGTGGCTTGGGGTGACACGGCTGCAAGGTGGCACGAGCTGCTCTGGGGCCATCTGCTGCCCCAGGGGGACTCAGGCAGTGCTGGTCCAGCCAAAGCTGCTGCAGTCAATGGCAGGCAGGGGTGGGGAGAAGCGACTGCAAAATGGGTTTTCAGAGGGGCTGAAAGCACCTCTGGGTCGAGATCAAATGCAGCAGGTTGTGTGTGGAGTAGACATGAAGGAAGAATTGATGCTAATGAAAGAAAAAATTTCCTGACTTTTTTTATCACAATTTCAAAAAGAAACATCCTGTTCCAGAAAGGCTCAAGTGGTTTGTTGCAGCATTTTGGAATAAATTTTTCTGACCTTTCCTTTCAAAACTCTATTTTAATTTTGTTATCTTTTATTTAAGAGGGGAAAAACGCTGCTTCTGCTAGCCAGAAAGGTTACTCCTTTCCAATCATTATTCCATATTCTTCCACAGTTGCTCCAGTTTTCCTGGAATATGATGTTTTGATGTGTCCCAGATCAACAATTTACACTATTTTTAGATTGCCACACCTTTCTGCTCTTCAGATCCCTGCTGTGATTCAATCCACATTGATTTCCATTGAGAGACTGAGTATAATGACTGAATTAAGACATCTAAATCCCCCTTTTAATGAAATGGGGTTCCAGGACTCTTCAGGGTGAGGAGGGTTAGGTCCTGGGGTGTTCCTTCAGCCTCCTGGCTGGTCTGACCAGCCTCCCTGACCCCTTGGGCTGGTTTGGGGGCACAACAGCTCTGGGAGGTGCAGTTACCCCAGGGGAGAGGAAAAAGGGGCAAAGCAGGGCTGACCATGGGGACAGAGGGGATGGAAATTCCCTCTGGGAGAGGGCTTGGGATGAGGCTGAGCCCTGTGGGGCAGAGCTGGGGCAAGCCCAGGTGTGTGTGGGGATAAGAGGTGTGTGGGTGATCAGAGGGGCTGATGCTGCCCCAGAAGCTTTCCCATGAGCAAGGACCAAGTGATGTAAATTCATTGCATAAATGAAATTCCATCTATTTTTATTTCTTGTATATTGGATTATTTATGCTATACCCTACTGAGGGATGTTTCAGCCTCTTGCCACAGCAATAGGTGTCAAGAGCCAGGTAGCCCCAGGCTGCTGCTCTTTCATTCCTGCTTGCTGTCCCTTTGTCACCAGGTTCTGGTGGCTCTGTAGGAGCAAAGCCAGCTGAGAATTTAGCCAGGCACCATCACCAGGGGCATCAGGCTATGCTCAGCATAGGCCTGCTGCTGGAACCCTGGATGATGAGAATTTCAGACTTTCTGTGCTAACAGGCACTGACCCCCAAGAGAACACTGCATTGACCTGAGGCCGTGGAGAAGCTTCCAAAATGGAATGATAGAACTGGGATGGTGGGTGTGGAGTTTGAATAGAAGTGTGTGATATCACAGGGTGGGAAACGTAGAGTTTAAGGTTTTAGAATATAGTAATATAGATAAAGCAAGATGGAGGTTTTAGGGCTAAAAGATAAAATTCTAAGGCATCACAAGGAGAGTCTCAGGAGGGGAGGATTCCTAGGAGAGCCCTGCTGCCACTGCCTTCCTGCAAGACTGGAAAACTGCAGAGCAGCCACACTGAGTTTCCAGGCAGGGAAGAGTTGCAGTCAGAGTCTACACTAGGTAAACTTAGAATTAGTCTCATGAAAGCTTGGTTAATCAGAACTCATTTATGGAGGGGTGAAAAAATGAAATACCATAAAAATGAAAATAATGAAATAACTATAACCGCTGAAAATAATGAAATAACCATAACCATTGAAAATAATGAAATAATCATAACCGTATTATTTTCTAAGAATCCATTTTGCTCTGTCCTGGTAGAAGTACAGTTGTTTCATTTTAACACATTTCATTATTACTCTTTCTATATTAGATTTCTTTTGATCCAGAAGGGTTTTTAAAATCCTGTTTGTATCTGATTTTGTCTTTTTCTAATGGAATCACAACATTTTCTTCAACCCTGATGAAATTATTTTGACTTTTCAACTTGTTCAATAATTCACAGCATTTATTTTCACTTTTACTTGAGTTTCCAGAGTTTCAAATCCCACTGTTTTTCACTGGCAACGTTACTCCAGGAGCAAGCAAATTCAGAATGTGTTTAACAAGGCAGGTTATTCACAGGGATTCACCCAAAAAAATACAGATGGCTGTGTGTGACCTGGCTGCCCAACCTCTGTTTGTGAGCAGTGAGGAAATAAAGTCAAATTTAGAGTACAGTTCATCTCCCAGGGCAGCTGAGCCATTTCTGCAGCTCCAGTGGGTGGTGTTTGACATGCTGCACACACTGAAATACCTACTTTTCATAGAAGCATAGAATTGTAACATGATTTGGGTGAGGAGGCTCATTCTACCCCCTCTCATGGCCAGGGACATCTTCCTAATATTTAAATGTACTTTTTGTCAATTTAAAGCCAACTGTCTTTTCAGTTTTAGTGGGACTCAAGGGTGACAGCTTGGAGGGAGCCCACCCTGTCAGACCACCCAAAAGCAGCTGTCCTCAGCCCTATGGGCTTTTTAGGAATTTCAGGTAGGACATGGAAGTCCTAGGGAATGGGGGACAGAGCTGGAGCTCAAACTGTCAAGAAGAGAATTTAAGTAGCACAGATGTGCTACTTATTTAAGTATTTAATTTAAGTAGCCCTGTGTGCAGGCACACTGCTGGTGTCACACACTGAGGTACTTTTGGGGTCCCCTGTGGTGGGAAGGAAATGATGAATCTGATTCCATGTTCTTAGAAGGCTAATTTTTATTTTATGTGCTTATATTATATTAAAGAATGCTATACTACAACTATACTAAAGAATAGAAAAATGAGGCTTACAGAAGGCTTGACAAGATACTAATTAAAACTTGTGACTGCTTCCAGAGTCCCAACACAGCT
The DNA here is from genome assembly GCF_028769735.1 of Zonotrichia leucophrys gambelii. Classification (NCBI taxonomy): domain Eukaryota; kingdom Metazoa; phylum Chordata; class Aves; order Passeriformes; family Passerellidae; genus Zonotrichia; species Zonotrichia leucophrys. The sequence continues at coordinate 5,677,232 of NC_088195.1, forward strand.
GATGGTGATTGGTCATTAAGTAAAAACAATTTACATGAAACCAATCAAACAACAATCTGTTGGATAAACAATCTCTAACCACATTCCAAAGCAGCAAAACACAGCAGAAGCAATCAGATCATTATTGTTTTCATTTTTCTCTGAGGCTTCTCAGCTTCCCAGGAGAAGAAATCCTGGCAAAAGGATTTTTCCAGAGAATATGACAGTGGCACACATAATGGCTTCAGGGATTTTAGGTAGCATGAATGTTTGATGGCAAAGAATGTTCTTCTGAAAACCCCATTTTGGGTTGTATCTCAGCCCGGGGTCGGGGAATTTGTGTGTTTCCAAAGCCTCAGGTACAATTCAGTAACAGGAATGTGGGTGTGTGATGCAGTTGTAGGGAGTCCCAGCTGTAATTACCTGTAATTAGCTGTGAGTGCAGTGAGATGTCTGTCACCCAGGGCTGTGCTATCTCAGGAGCACTTCAGCAGCTGTTTTTGGGCAGCTGAGTGCTGTCCCACAGTCCCTGAGCAGGGTTTGCTGTCCATTGCTGGTTTTCAGGAGTTACTGGGCTTTGTGCCTGGAGCTTGGCATGGAGCAGAGTCGTGAGTGCATGTGGCTTTCCTAGAGCTTGGGGTCACCCTGGATCTCCTGAAGTCTTCCAGGAGCTGTGGCAAAGGGCAACACTCCTGCATATCTGCATGCACAGACTCGATAAAACTGCAGAAACTGCTTCTGCTCTGGTACTGGCACCTGGAAAAGTGCACATGCAGCTGTGTGAGATAACCCTGCCTCCCTGTCTTGGTTTGAAAAGCCAGGTGTCTGCTAAGGAAGGCAGGAGCCTTCCTTGAAATGGAAAATGCAAACCACTCCCCTCTGAATTATTATAATTTTGAAATTAAGAGGCTCTTAGGCAAAGATATGGGAATAGGAATAACAGTTCTTTAATAGGAAAATTAAAAATACAAATCTAATAGTACAAAAAAGAAAATTAAGCACTCCCAGAGTGAGAACAGTCCCTGCCCCGCTGTGTGTCAGGGAGGTGTCCCAGCCCCATCCCATGGGGGCTCAGCCCTCCTGCAGTGCCAGCTGTGGCTCTGCTGCAGCAGGGATCCTGCACAAGGGGGGAGTTTTCCTCTGCAGCTCCAGGGCTGCTGGAGATGGGCCTGGGCTCCCTCTGGCCATGCAGGGCAGCAGAAAGCTGCTCCTCTGGCAATGCAGGGGGCAAAGGCTGCTGTGCTGTGCCAGGCTCAGATTGGATCCAGGTAGGAATGCTTGGCTCCTCCCCTGGGCGGAGCATCTCCCCATGGGATGGTGGGATTGGATCAGCCCTGCAGGGACACTCAGTGGCCATGGACAGCAGATTATTAATAATTAATGGCCCATTGACAGAAGAGATCTCCTGGAGGGAGGGTTGGCTGTGGGAGAGATAAAGAAAAAACTGTCCCATGAACAGCAGAGAACTGCCTCATCTCTGACAGATGGTGATAGAATTCCCACCTCCAGCTACATCTTGCACCCTAAGACAGGGGCCTATAAGAAAGATTTAGACAAACTTTTTAACTGGGTCTGTTGCAGTAGGACAAAGGGTGATGGTTTTAAACTGAAGGAGGGTAGATTTCGATTAGTTATTAAAAAAATAAAATTATACAATGATGGTGTTGAGGTCCTGGCACAGGTTGCCCACAGAAGTTGGGAATTTGCTGTTATGTCCTTCCCAGGCAGGGGGCAGGGAGCTGCCTTCTGCCTCTTCCTTGGCCCAGGTTTGAACCTTGCTGCTCCTCACTGGCTGCACCCAATACCCTTGAAGCAGCACTGTCATGTGCTGTGGGCATCTCAAAGGGTCCTCTGGGGAACAGCAATTTACCTTTTGATTCAGGGCATGGGTTTTCAGAGGAAAATCCCTTCTAGTGAGAGACTGTGTCTGTTCTGCTGGAAAATTAGGGCATGGAATTGACTTTTGCTGTGCTGGATCCTGACATCAGCCTCAGCAGCTGCATCCTGCTCCAGGCTGGGCCCTGACACTCACCAGCCCCAGCACTGCAGGGCTGCTGCAGCTTGCAGTGGGCTTTTCTGTTTTCCCTCTGCAGCTGGGGAGACACTCCCTCACACCAGTGGCTGCTGGCATGGCTCTGCAGCCCCTCCATGCCTGAAATGATCCTCATGGCAGTTGTGTTTGCATGGGATTGCAAGCACAGGCTTTGGGGGACAGTCTGGGGGGCATTTGTCCCCTCAGGGTGGGAGGTGAGCAGTGTTAAGTTGCTGTTGCTGAAACCTTGAAGACAGAGGCAATGCCAGGATCTCTGCTCTTACCCTGGCTGCCCTCAGATCCAACAAGAAATGGCATTGTGTGGGTGACAGTCATGTGGGGACACAGCACAGTCACTGCTTTTGGAGATGTTAATTGAGCCAGCAATGCTTCTCTCTTGAGCTCTAGCCCTGGCTTTGTAAAAGGAGAGGATTTTCCATTTGGCAGGGCACGGGGACCCCTCAGAGCACTGCAGTATTTCCCAGTGAAGATCCACTCCCAGTTTGGTCTCAGAGAGAGGTTTCTTCCTTTCCGAGGGCAATTCCCTGGAGATTCTGAGCAGTGATGCTCCTTGTCCTTCAGGGGGTATAAGCTGAGGAGAGGGACCAGGAAACACCAGAAATATCAATATCCCTCTCCACCTGGCTGCTCCAGGAGGGTTTTAGTCTGGAAGGGACACTGTCAGCAAGGGCAGCGATGGCAGTGACGGGCAGAGCCAGCTGGGCACAGGCAGCTCTGGGCTGTGCTCCAGGGACAGATGAGCTGCCCTGGCCCAGCGGCTGCAGGGCTGTGCCAAGGCCCTGCCATGGGTGCCAGGTCCTGCCTGCGAGGGGGTGCAGCCCCTCTGCCAGTGAGCCCCAGACCCATTTCTAGCTGGTCACTGTGAAATACAAAGCTGTGTTTGGTGTCAGGTACACACAGGCAATGTGTGTATTTGTGATTGTGATATGTGTGGAGACCGACCATGGGGCAGTTATAAAGATGAATTCTAATAATAACTGAGGAAAGTAAAGCATGGAAGAAGGCCTTGGAACCCATCCTTTGTTCACAATTAACCTTAGTTGATTTAGGAGCATTTGAATTAAAGCGTTAAGGATGTTGCTCTTTGCTTGTGGTTAAGCCTTAAAAAGTTCTGCAATACCAATATTTTGAAGTATAATTTTAGAATATTGCTTGTATCCTTGAAACTATAGCTCTGGAATATATATAAAGGAAACATGCTTATCTCACTCCTTAATAAAGCAGAGAAAAACAGCTTGAGAAAGGAAGATGAACATCAACTCAAGGATTTATGGTTATGACCAAGGGAAGCTGGACATCACTGTTATGAGATTTATAGTCCTTGCAATTAAAAGGTGGACCCACATCTGGGGAGCTGGACCCCAGCAGATGGGATTCTTCTTCCTTCTTTCAGAAACCAGACCAGCACCATCTGGGGATGCTCCTTTTGGGTTACATCCTGAGAAAAACTAAATCACAATAGTGTATAGAATTGTGACATAAAAATTGGGAATAGAAACTGCTGATCAGTAAAACTTGGGAATAGAAACTGCTGAGAAAGCTGATGAGTACCCCTATAAACACCTGTAAGCCTCGACTATGTGTGTGCAGTTGGAGGAAAAACTTCCCCCACTGTACCCAGCGCTGTATTGCTCATACTTTACCATATTAATTAATAAATTGATTGCTGCTTGAATATTGGCCTAGTCAAGCTTCTTATTCATAACATAACTTTGCCAGGCAAATGTCTGGCATTAAGCAGGAGTCCTTGAGCCCTGGGAGCTTCCTTATCATCCCAGGCAAAAGGAGAGCCATGGTGACTCCGTGGGGACTCCAGGACACACAGACCCTGTGAGCCCTCAGCTGGAGAGGATGAGGAGGTGTCAGTGCTGCCTGTAGGAGGAAGGCTGTGTGGGGAAATGAGGATGAGCAGCAGGAGGAGAGCCAGAGAGGAGCAATGCCCTGGGCCTGGCACCTTCAGGTGGCTTTGCTGGAGCAGTTTGGAGGAACCAAAGCCTCAAGGTCCTGGCAGGGGACATTAAAGGGCTGGGGGGGGTCATGCTGCAGGCCAGAGAGTGGCAGTGGTGGCTCAGCATGCCACCCTTGTCCCCAGGGTCCCCTTAGTGTGTGTAGGGGTGGCAGCAGAGGCTGCTGCAGAGTCACTGGTGAGGATGACAGGATGAGGATGTCACCAGGGGAGGTGACAGTGTGTTCTAATGGAGCATTCTCTCCTGCTTGCCTTTGCAATCCCCAGGAGAAGATTGAATATGCCTTCCTCATCTTCTTTGCCATCGAGGCCATGCTGAAGATCATTGCCTACGGCTTCCTCTTCCACACGGACGCCTATCTCCGGAACGGCTGGAACGTGCTTGACTTCTCCATTGTGACCCTAGGGTAAGGGAAAATGGGGAGGCTGCTGCTGTTCAGCTGCTGCCAGGCCTCTTTCACAAACAGTTTTGATTGCCATGTGTTTGGGGACACCTTCTTGACTAAGTTCATGGGCCCCCTGTTCCTGCTCTGACATTCCCTGGGATCGTCTCTGTTAGGAAAATTAATCTACAAACACCAGAGGTTTATGTCTAAAAGGAGACAGAGGAGTCCTTTGGCTTTATTCGAATAAAGGGAGAGGCCATGGGGCATTGCTCTGGGGTCTTCACATTTTTGGAGGACGCAGACTCCTTTTTATCCCAATTTCCCAGCTGCATTTCCCTTCTCTCTTTCCCCATTGGCTCAGGTACTTGAGAGGTACAAACTTCCCATAACACCTGATACCAAAGATTTCCCAAAGATCTCCCTCTAATGCATAACCCTCCCTTTTAATTTTTAATTCTTACGGAATTTAGAGGTTTGTCTTCCCCAATGTTTCTTTAATCTCTCAATTTCTAATTTTGTTTATCAGCAAACCTAAAGTTTATTTGTAAAAGCAAATATCTTTTTCCATTCATCAATCAGTGGAATCCTTCCCGTGGTTTCTTTTATCTCCCAGTGCTGGTTTTATCTACCAGCAGACCCACAGCTTGTTTGCAAAGACAAATCTGCTATTCCTCTCTCTAACTTCGATTTCTTCCTGTCTAGACTCCTTTGTGCCCCGTAGGTCTCCTTGCCCTGGGGAAAGGGGGTGGTGTGGGGTCCTCCAGGGTTTGCACATGGGGTGGGAGCTCCCTGGCTGTCAGCAGTGGAGCTGGCCTTGCCAAGAGCTGCCCCTGGGCGAGGCTGAGCACGGCCAGCAGTGCTGACCTTGCTTTGCTGCCCGCAGAGCTCTGACTCTTAGCTCCGATTTCTCACTCTCCATTCTCACTCCCTTCTCTTTTTCCTTGTCCTTCCTCCTTCTCCTCCTCCCTCCCCTCCCTGTGCCCTGGCTCTTTCAGGCTCATCACCATGACCCTGGAGCAGGTCAATCTGAAGCAGGCAGGGCCCTCGGGGGGCAAAGGCGGCTTTGACGTGAAGGCGCTGCGAGCGTTCCGCGTGCTGAGACCCCTGCGCCTGGTGTCCGGAGTGCCAAGTGGGTGCCAGGCCCTGCTGCCACCCAGGGCTGGGCTGGACGGACCCTCTGGGCCTGGCCAGGCTGGGGGGACATGGGACAGGCTCCTTGGTGTGGCTGGATTCAGCCCAGCCACGAGGAAGGTGTAGAGGAGAAACGGGCTCTTGCTTGTTCCTGCAGCTGGTGGTTGGAATTTGCAGGCAACCCCAGCAAAGGAAGAGATGAGAATCTTGACTCCATGCTTCAGAAGGCTGATTTATTATTTTATGACAATATATTATATTAATCATATCATATAAAAAATGCTATACTAAAACTATACTAAAGAAAGGAGACATCAGAAAGCTAGAAAGGAATGAATAATTAAATCTTGTGACTGACCAGACTCCCAACACAGCTGGGGAGTCCAGCCACAAGGAAGGTGTAGAGGAAGCACGAGCTCTTGCTTGTTCCTGCATTCCTGGTGGTTGGAATTTGCAGGCAACCCTGACAAGTGAAGAGATGAGAATCTTGACTCCATGTTTCAGAAGGCTGATTTATTATTTTATGATATGATATGATATATGATATTATATTATATTACATTACATTACATTATATTATATTACGTTATGTTACATCATATCATATAATATCATATCACAACGTATCATAAATGCTATACTAAAACTATACTAAAGAAAAAGAAAGGAGACATCAGAAAGCTAGAAAGGAATGAATAATTAAATTTTGTGACTGACCAGAGTCCCTACACAGCTGGATCTGTGATTGGTCATCATGTATAAAACAATTCACATGGAACCAATCAAAGATGCACCTGTTGGTAAACCATCTCCAGACCACATTCCAAGCAATCAGATAATTTTTGTTTATATTTCATTTCTGAGGCCTCTCAGCTTCTCAGGAGAAAAATCCTAGCGAAAGGGTTTTCATAAAATTTGTCAGTGACAGTTGTGAGCCCTGGGGAGCTGCAGGGTGGCACACACCTGGCTGCCTCTGTGGCTCAGTGGCATTACCTTGGGGTGGCCAGGATCTCGCTCCAGTATCTCAGAGCAGGGATCTTCTTCTGTAACTCATGTGAATACAGCCAGGATGAGGGCACCAGAACAAGGGAGCAGCATGAAGCAGCCTTCAGCACTGCCTGGCTCTGTTCTGCCCTTCCACGTGCTTTCCTGGTGGGTAGAAGTGAAATAGGGGTCTCCTCGAGCCAGGTCTCATAAGCTCTTGGAGCTTATATTATACCCAAGATATATATTATACCCAAGAGCTCTATATTATACCCAAGATAGCTCAGCTACCTTAGAAGGCATAAAATCAGCAGGATGGCTTCTGTGGTAGTGCTGGAAACAGAAAAGTTTTAATAAAAGGCAAAATAACAACACTCTTTACAGAGAAAAACTGAGCCAGGTGCAAGAAGTTCTTGCTCCTGGTAAAACACCTCACAAAAGCAATTAGTTTCTTTGTTCTCTTCTTTTTCTAGTAAATTGCTTAGGAGGGACTTTTTGGCTCCTGTCCAATTGGCCATCCTTAAGTTTGAGGTGAAGTCCCCCAGGTCCTATGAGGTGTCTTTTTTGCTAATTGAGGAGAGAAAGTTCTGGGCTTTTTTTCCTTTTTAAAGAGACAAAGGATAATTTTGTCACTCTGCCAACAAGGAGCACATTCCTACATGGAATAAAGGATTGCCTCCTTCAGATATCTCAGTCTTGCCCATGCCCCTCTTCCCTTGGCAAGGGGCATTTCAAAGGCTGCTTGTTGGTGGGCTGGCAGGGATACAAGGCACACCTAACAATGTTTAGGTTGACCTGCTCTCCTTTCATATTTGTGCAGGCCTTCAGGTCGTCCTGAACTCCATCATCAAGGCCATGGTGCCCCTGCTGCACATCGCCCTGCTGGTGCTCTTCATGATCATCATCTACGCCATCGTGGGCCAGGAGCTCTTCAAGGGCAGGATGCACAAGACCTGCTACTACCTCGGGACAGGTGGAGCTGTGCTGGGGAGGGCAGCAGGGCTGTCTCTGTGTGCTGCTGGGGGACCTCAGGGACTCTGTGTTCGGCAGAAAGTGTGCTCTGGCCAGCATCAGGCCTGGGAGTGTGGCTGAGGGGTGCTGGAAACAGGACCCAGCTGGGTGTGAGGGGTGCTGAAAGGGCCCTTTAACTGGTTTGAGCTGTGCAAGAAAAAAGCCTGGAAAAGTTATGTTCTTTTCCCTCTCTCATTCTTCACCCCTTTTTTTTGTTGATTTTGCATGCTTGGACGCACTGATCTGTGAGTTATTTTTATGTTAGTGTCCATGGATTTCTGAGGTTTTAGCCCAGCTCCCAACACATCAATCTTTTCCCTGAGGCACAAACCGCTGTGAGCAAGCCCAGCCCTGGAGCACATGGGCTGTGGTGCCTTCTGCCTGCACACAGAGCAGATGGAGCTGAGCAGGTCTCGGGTTTGTTTGTTGCTGAAATGGCTCCTGAGGTATTAAAAAGTCTTTTTTCTTAGCCCCACGCTCGAAGAAGAAGTCGGGATTCCTAGGCTCTGGTTTTCAAGGTTGTTTATTTTCTCTTATCTATTCAATTCTTTTTCTGACCTGCTGAGATCTGTCCAGATCTGAGGACAGATCTGTCCAGCAGGTTGGGTTGTGGCACAGTCCCTGCTCTTGGGGTGGTATTATCTTTTTATACTAAAAGCTACGTGTACTTTATTTACCATAATTTTCCAATACCCATCACCTATGTTAGACAGTGAGCTTCTATCTTAAACCAATGTGAAAGTGTCACCATCCCAGCAGAAGATGAAGGACAAGAAGAAGAAGGAGAAAGACAGGATACACCCAGATTCCTCCATCTTGCTTCTTGAACCATTCTAAATCCCCAAAATTCTACTTTTTCACCTGTGATAAATTCACTATCATTCTATTCAAACCTTTGTGGCTTGTAACTCTTCACACAAAGTTGTGTGGGTTAAAATGGGTTAAAATCGGTTAAAATGGAAGGCACAGGTGTTTTTGACTCTGTGTCAAAGTCTCTGAGCTTCTGGGCAGTGTCTCGAGTCATCCAGGGCAGCCAGAGGAATGTCCTGGGTTCTGACACAGAGGAGCAGTTTGGAGGAGGATAAAGTGTGGCTGCTGTGTTCGGCCTGACCTGCATCTCACCCTATGTCTTTTCTCCCCAGACGTGATTGCCACGGTGGGCTCGGAGAAGCCAGCCCCGTGCACCAACTCGGGCCATGGGCGGCACTGCAGCATCAACGGCAGCGAGTGCCGCGGCGGCTGGCCCGGGCCCAACCACGGCATCACCCACTTCGACAACTTCGGCTTCGCCATGCTCACCGTCTACCAGTGCATCACCATGGAGGGCTGGACCGAGGTCCTCTACTGGGTACGTGTGGGCTTGGAAACACAGGGTCTGCTAAAGAGGGCAGGAGCCTTCCTTGAAATGGAAAATGTAAACCCCTCCCTCTGAATTATTATAATTTTGAAATTAAGGGGCTCTCAGGTAAAGATATGGGAATAGCAATAACAGTTCTGTACTAGGAAAACTAAACATACAAATATAATAGTACAAAAAAACCACCAAAACCACTGCCAGAGTCAGACCATGCCCTGCCCCCTGTGTGTCAGGGTGGTGTCCCAGCCCCATCCCATGGGGGCTCAGCCCTCCTGCAGTGCCAGCTGTGGCTCTGCTGCAGCAGGGATCCTGCACAAGGGGGGAGTTTTCCTCTGCAGCTCCAGGGCTGCTGCAGATGGGCCTGGGCTCCCTCTGGCCATGCAGGGCAGCAGAAAGCTGCTCCTCTGGCAATGCAGGGGGCAAAGGCTGCTGTGCTGTGCCAGGCTCAGATTGGATCCAGGTAGGAATGCTTGGCTCCTGCCCTGGGCGGAGCATCTGCCCATGGGATGGTGGGATTGGATCAGCCCTGCAGGGACACTCAGTGGCCATGGACAGCAGAGATCTCCTGGAGGGAGGGTTGGCTGTGGGAGAGATAAAGAAAACTGTCCCATGAACAGCAGAGAACTGCTCCAGCTCTGACAGATGGTGATAGAACACACACCCTCAATTCCAACCTAAGACAACAGGAGATTGCTCCAGCTCCCACCCTGTGAAGAGGTGTGGGCCAGGCACAGCAATGACTGGTAGATGCTCCTCCAGCACAAACCATGTTTTGCAGTCCTTGGGAGACAGTCATGCTGAAGCTTAAGCTTGGGGCTGATATTTTAATCTGCTCCCAAAATGTTTTGGTCTGGATGCAAGCCAGAGACAGAGTTCTAACCAGCCAGGGCTTGGAGCCAGGTTTATGTGCCACCATCCCAAGCACTCTTTTGGAGGGGACAAAGACCCCACAGACTGTTCAGGGGCTCTAAGGGAAACAGATGGAGGACAGTGCCTTCAGAATATTTCACCTGCATCTCTCCTTGCCAGGTAAATGATGCCATGGGGAATGAATGGCCCTGGATCTACTTTGTCAGCCTTATCTTGCTTGGCTCCTTCTTTGTGCTCAACCTGGTGCTGGGGGTGCTCAGTGGGTAAGTGCCACCCTATCCTTTCTGCCAGCAGAGGAGTTTTAACAGGTTTGAACTATACAAGAAAAAAGCCTGAAAAAAAAGCCTGGAAAAGTTCTGTTCTTTTCCCTCTCTCATTCTTCTTTTTTGGGGGGGGGGTGCGGGGATGGGGTGTGGAGTGAGGTGTTTGTTTTTTTTTGTTTGTTGTGGTTTTTTTTGCACGTTTAGAAGCACTGATCTGTGGGTTACTTTTTGTGTTAGTGTCCATGGCTTTCCAAGGTTTTAGCCCAATTTTCAACACATCAATCCTTTTCCTGAGGCACAAGCAGAGCACATGGGCTGTGGTGTCTCCTGCCTGCTCACAGAGCAGATGGAGCTGAGCAGGGGCAGGCACCCCATGGCTGTGGGTCTGGACACTCCTCACCTCCCGTCCCTCCTGCTGTGAGCACACACAGTTTTGTCATGGCCAGCCCAAGGAGAACATCTCTGATGAGTGCAAGGCATCCAAGGGAAGGATTGTTAGTCTAATTACTGCTTCAGCAGTCTTGTCCAAGTACATCAATGAGCTGTCATCAGTCTGTTGTGACAATCTAGGCCAAATTCAATTAGTGTTAATTCCCCCAGCAGTACAGTTAAAACCTGAGATGTTACACTCAACCTACCATGCATTGCTGTGGGACTGCTACCACCCCAATTTTGTTGCTGGGAAATATGTGTTGTCCTGAGGAGTGAGGGGGGCTTTTCTCCTAAGGTCTGTGTAGGGTCAGGGTCTTTTTTATGTATTTCAGTCCTTGTTTTGCAAGTGGACCACACTAATCACCTCTATTAGTTCACAGTGTTAGTTATACCCTAATTACTTGGATTTGTTAGGCCTCTTTTATGACTAGAACCATGCCAGTGTAACATTAAAACAAATTGTGTGTTGCTAGAACTAAAACAAGTTAAAAGCACAAGACAAACCACAGGAACCTGATGCTTGTCTACAGCTGACTGTAGGTGCAGGACAAGCTGGACTATAGTAATCTGATCCTGGAGTAAGTTGCTGGCATGGAAATGTTCTGAAATGTTTTTACCAATACAACTAAATTATGTTTGAGATCAGGAAAATTATTCTTATAGTGTCTGAGACCTGTTACTAACACATGGCAACACCAGCATGGCAAGGCAGCAGGTCTACAGTCCTGCCAGACCACACTGGAGAAAAGAAATTCATTGAAAGAGAGCAGAAGAGTGGGCAAGGACAATGGCAGACCTGTCCTTTCCATGTGACCATGACAAGAGTGTCCTGTTTACCTGTTTACCTGCCCTGTGATGAGCTCACCTTCTCCCTTGGGGCCTGGGCTCCCTCTGGCCATGCAGGGCAGCAGAAAGCTGCTCCTCTGGCAATGCAGGGGGCAAAGGCAGCTGTGCTGTGCCAGGCTCAGATTGGATCCAGGTAGGAATGCTTGGCTCCTCCCCTGGGCGGAGCATCTCCCCATGGGATGGTGGGATTGGATCAGCCATGCAGGGACACTCAGTGGTCATGGACAGAAGATAATTAATAAATAATGGCCCGTTAACAGAAGGGATCTCTTGGAGGGAGGGTTGGCTGTGGGAGAGATAAAGAAAGCTGCCCCATGAACAGAAGAGAGCTGCCCCACAGATAGGAATAGAACACACACCCCCATTTCCATTTCTAAGACATGGGATAGGGTATTTCAGGGCTTTCCTACAAGGCCTGGCCTGGCAGTGAGCTGTGGCTCCCGAGAGTTCCTGAGCTCCTCAGGCCATCCCTTGAGTCTCTGCTGCTTGCCTTGTCCCAGCGAGTTCACCAAGGAGCGCGAGAAGGCCAAGTCGCGTGGAACGTTCCAGAAGCTGCGGGAGAAGCAGCAGCTGGAGGAGGATCTGAAGGGCTACATGGACTGGATCACCCACGCAGAGGTCATGGACAGCGATCGGGCCAGGGGAGAAGGTACCAGCTCTGCTTGCTCACACACCCTCAGCCTGAGGGTTGGGTTCCTACTGCCTAGAGAGGCAAGGTGGGAGTCTTTGAAGAAATCACAAAGACTCATTTTGCCTGAAAACCCACCAAACAAAAAGTTTCAGCTTTTACAGGACAGTTTCCTTCCTCCTTTTTTACATTTCCTGAATAATTTGGTTGAATCTGACCCAAACTAGCAATAATTTATCCCTGATGGTAAATCCATTTCAACCACAGTGTTTAATACTTGCAGACTAATATAAAAGCAGACAACCGCTCATCAAAGGGAAGAATGATGCATCTGACTCCATGTTTTCAGAAGGCTAATTTATTACTTTATTATATATATTATATTAAAGAATACTATACTATACTAAAGAATACAGAAAAGATACTGATTGCTAAAAAGGTAGTAATGAAAACTCGTGACTCTTACCAGAGTCTTGACACAGCTGGGTCCTGATTGGCCAAAGAGTCAAAACAATTCACACCAGAATCCAATCAAACAATCACCTGTGGGTAAACAATCCCCCAACACATTCCACATGAGCAAAACACAGGAGAAGCAAATGAGATAAGAATTGTTTTCCTTTTCTCTGAGGCTTCTCAGCTTCCCAGGAGAAAAATCCTCGGCGAATGAATTTTTTCAGAGAATGTGAATGCCACAGCAGACCACAAGCAAGAAGCAAGGCCTGAGTCTCCTTTGGCAAGAGGGGCTGAAAAGGCCATGAGGAGTGTGTCATACAATCAGGGCCACAAGCTCTCACTAATAGATGCAATAATTTCTTGCCATCACTTGACAGTTTTTAGGGTTTAAAAGTGGCCCAGGGGAGGAGGTGGATGTAGAGGCACCTAGCCAAAAGCTCAGCAAAGCCTGGGGATTTCTACCCCAGAGCCACAGGGTTTGCTGTGCCACCCTGCCTGGTGAAAGCACTCTTGATGCCTCAAGCTGAGTGATGCATGTGTGCAAAGAGCTTTGGGAAACAGTGGGACAGACAAACAGCTCTTCCAGAGCTGTGGCCCATGTTCTGTTCATCCTTTGCTCAGATCCCTACTGGCCCCAGTTTTCTCCATGCTGGAATCCTTGCTACCTCGTGCTTGGTTTGCCCCTGACCCTCAAAGCCTTCTGCCCAAACTTTGGTTGCTGACTCCCTGGGGTGGCACTGCTTGGTGGGGATTATTCACTTCTGAATAATCCCATTGCTGACTCCCTGGGATTATTCACATTGCTTGGTGGGGAAGTTCTTCCTGGTGTACTTCTGGAAGAGGTTCCCTCCCACATGCTCTTCCCAAGGGCTCCAAGGAAAGCCTGTGGTGTCATTCCCTCTAGGTATGATGCCATCGGATGAAGGAGGGTCAGAGACAGAGAGCTTGTATGAAATTGAGGGCATGAACAAGTGGATTCTCTTCTTGTAAGTATGCTCTGAACCATCTGCTTGCATGTGCTTCCACTGTCTCTCACAGGCTTTCCTGGTCAGCCCCCAGTTTTTGGCAGGGGCTGGTGCTTGGGGGGAGATGCAAACATTGGAGTAGCAAACAGGGAATTTGGATATGGTACTGGCAAAAAGCTCCTCAAGGTGGACAATGTCTTTGCTGTGGGACCAGGCTCTCAACATCCTCCCATGGCCTGTGCAGCACAGTGTGTAATTTAGGACACTAAAATTGCAGTTTTCTCCTCAATTACAGTGTAATTTGCAATTACACTGTGCCTGCAAGCCCCCTGTGAGAGGGGCTGGAGCCAAAACTGAGCCAGGAGGGTGAATGAGCTGCAGTGCCTGAGTCACTGCACCAAGTTCCAGGGGCAGGGTATGGTCCTCATCCCTTTCCAGGGAGGGAGCAGGGGTGGCTTTGCTCTGCAGGCCTGGGTCTGACCCACTGCTGGCTCTGCTGATCCTTTGCCATCTCTCCTGCTCCTTTGCCGTCTCTCCAGCCGTCAGTGGAGGCGTTGGAACCGAATGTTTCGTAGGAAGTGCAGGGATGTGGTGAAGTCCAAGTTCTTCTACTGGCTTGTCATCCTGCTGGTGGCACTGAACACCCTGTCCATCGCCTCTGAGCACCACTTCCAGCCAGAGTGGCTGACACGGGTGCAAGGTGAGCAAAGAGGCTGAGAGAGGAGGAGGGCCCAGGACACCCTGGTGCCCCAGAGAGCTGTGTGAGCTCCTGCTGTGGGTGCAAAGTGACACTGGCACAGCACAGAGGCTCTCAGGCACACTCAGAGCCTGCACTGAGCGTGTGTGTGTGTGATCCTTGCTGTCAAACAGCTCACACTGACCATGTCCTGTACTCTAAGGGACACGATCCTGCATGGTGAGCACACACAGAGTGTGTCCATTGGCATCTCTGTCCATGCACTCACGCCATGCAGCCACATGCATTTGTGCATGCAGCCCCACTGACTGCACCTCCACACACACACACACACCCAGAGCACAGGTGTGCACACACACAGAGCTCAGCCCCGTGCACGCACACACACACACCTCCACAGGCACACAGAGCACAGGAGTGCACACACACACACACACACAGCTCAGCCCCATGTGCACACAGCTCACACTCAGAGGCACATGGAGCACAAGTGTGCACACACACAGAGCTCAGCCGCACATACACACACCCACAGGCACAAGGAACACAGGTGTGCATGCACACAGAACTCACACTCAGAGGCACACACAGCACAAGTGCGCACACACAGAGCTCAGTCTCACATACACAAACACACCCAGAGCCACATGGAGCACAGGTGTGCACACACACAGAGAACTCAGCCCCATGTACAGACACAGAGCTCAGCCCCATATACACAGACCCCAGGGGAAGGTGCAGTGTGGACACAGGTGGCGCACACCACTCACACTCAACACCCATGAGGGCCACGATCAGAAACCACACAATGGAGCACGGGACACCAGAGTAGCATCAGCCCCATTGCATCACACACAGTACCCAGGAGGCACACGTGACACCACAAGGTGATGCACACACACACAGAGCTCAGCCCCACATACCCATGCACAGCCCACGTCCCCACCCTTCATGGACTCATGTGCACTGTACAAATGTGTGCTCACACACAAGCATGCAGCTGCACATCACCCTCTCATCTTCCTCCCCGTGTGATCCCCAAAAACAGCAGTTCAGGGCTCAGTGAGCCAGAGAAGAGTGAGCAGCTCTGCCCTCCTTCCCTGGCTGCCTGGCCATGCTGGGTTGAGGTCCCTGCTCTGACAGGCTCATCTCCCCCCCAGACAATGCCAACCGTTTGCTGCTGGCGCTGTTTGTGGCCGAGATGCTGCTGAAGATGTACGCGCTGGGGCTGCGCCAGTACTTCATGTCCCTCTTCAACCGCTTCGACTGCTTCGTGGTGTGCTCGGGCATCCTGGAGCTCATCCTGGTGGAGCTGGGCACCCTGTCCCCCCTGGGCATCTCCGTGCTGCGCTGCATCCGCCTCCTCCGCATCTTCAAGATCACCAGGTCGGGGAGGGAGCTGGGTGGGTGAGAGGGACCTCTGTGCGTGCACACCTGTGCTCGGTGTGCTACTGAGTGTGAGCTGTGTGTGTGAACTCTGTGTGTATGTGTGCACACTGTGCTCTGTGTGCCTCTGAGGGGGTGTGTGTGTGTACGCAGGGCTGATCTGTGTGTGTGTGTGCACAGCTGTTGTGCCTGATCTTTGCATGGTGGCCTGTGTGCTGTGTACCGTGTGAGTGTCTGTGTGTGTGTAGTCGCACACTGTGCCTGTGCCTCTGGGTGTGAGCTGTGTGTGTACATGGGCCTGAGCTCTGTGTGTGTGCACACCTGTGCTTCATGACCCTCTGAGCGTGTGTGTGTGTTTTGTGGAAACAAACAAAACTCCACAACTTTATGAAAGTTGTAAAGCTGGTATGTTTATTACAGTGCTGGATACATGTGGAGATTACTCTCCTTAAAAGACGTGTGTACCTCTGGGAACTCCAGATCTTTTTTTATCTCTTTCTCAAATACATATGCATACGATTTCACAATAGGTTCATACATATTCATTTTTACCAATTTCGGTGACATTTGCCGCTAATTCTTCTTTATCAGAAAGAATTCTTGGGTCAGGTTGACTTGCTTTCATAGCAGTCTCTCTGTCTCTCTATTTGCCCCCCCTTATCTCTGTCCTTCGACTGAAGCAGTCTCTCTGAGCACAGGCTTTTTACAAGAACAGGCAGTCAGACTAAACAGCTATGTTTTTGAACTACAGACTTAACTCAAAGATGTACATTTCACCTAAATCAAAATGGATTTCTACTCTGGAAAAATTTTCACTCTGTCTCGTGTGTGTACGTGGGGCTGAGCTGTATGTGCATGCACACCTGTGCTCCATGTGCATGTGGGGTGTGTGTGAGTGAGTGCATGGAGCTGAGCTCTGTGTGTGTGCACACCTGTGCTCCGTGTGCCTCTGGGGTGTGTGAGTGTGTGCATGAGTGTGCAGAGCACGCTGGCTGCTGCAGCTCAGGGTGCCTGGGCATCCCTCACAGTTCTGGGGCATCGCTGTCCCCAGGGGAGGCTGCAGTGAACAGAGCTGGGAGCTGCTGGGCAGAGGGACAAGGCCAGACCGGGGTTTGTGTCCAGGTTTGACTGGGAGGGGAGAGTGGGACAGAGCTGAGGCCCCACTCTAGCTCTGGGTTCTAGGGTGTTGTGAGTGGGGCTGCTGTGTAATGTATTTGCTGGGAAATGACCTGATGAAGGCAGGAATGATGGATCTGACTGCATGTTCTCAGAAAGCTAATTTATTACTTTATAATACTATATTATGCTACAGAATACAGAAAGGATACTTACTAAAATGCTAAAACTCCTGACTCTTTCCAGAGTCCTGACACAGCTTGGCCCTGATTGGCCAAAGAGTCAAAACAACTCACACCAGAATCCAATGAAGGTGGCTAAACAATCTCCAAACATATTCCACATGAGCAAAACCCAGGAGAAACAAATGAGATGAGAATTGTTTTCCTTTTCTCTGAGGCTTCTCAGCTTCCCAGGAGAAAAATCCTGGGTGAAGGGATTTTTTGAGAGAATGTGAATGCCACAGCTGCAGGCAGCAGTGTTATCTTGCTTGTCACACCATGCCTTCAGCTTCATTTCTGCCTCCTGTAGCCTGCCTGGAGCAGTCCCAGAGCCCAGTCTGGGTCCAGAGTCCCCCTTTTTGGGCTGCTGGCACATCACCTTGGTCTGTTTGGCTGGGTTCCCTGTGCCTGCCTGCTCCTGCCCACAGCCTTCCCCATCTTTCACCTGCCACATGCCTCTGTCTCTGCTCTTCCCAGGTACTGGACATCTTTGAGCAACCTGGTGGCCTCTCTGCTCAACTCAGTCCGCTCCATTGCCTCTCTGCTCCTCCTCCTCTTCCTCTTCATCATAGTTTTTGCCCTGCTGGGCATGCAGCTCTTTGGGGGCAAGTTTGATTTCGAGGACATGAAAGTGCGGCGCAGCACGTTCGACAACTTTCCCCAGGCCCTCATCAGTGTCTTCCAGGTTTGGGGCAGTGGGAAGGGCAGCAGGGGCTGGGGGTGTCCCCTGGGCTGGGGGTCTCCAGGCAGGAGTTGGGGCTCAGGGGGATGTGGGTTTGTGGGGGTTTGAGACAGGAGCAGGGAAATGCAGCTGGAGTTGTGAGCAATAATTCAGGTTTAGGGCTGAGCAGAAAGGAGGATCTGACCATGGAGCCAGAAGGGTGGGATCAGTCTGTGGGGTTCTGTCATGCTCTGCTGGGGATGCTCTTAAGTCTTTGTTACTGCTCTGCTCCCAGATCCTGACTGGAGAGGACTGGAATTCAATCATGTATGATGGGATCATGGCCTACGGGGGCCCGTCCTTTCCTGGCATGCTGGTCTGCATCTACTTCATCATCCTCTTTGTCTGTGGGAACTGTATCCTCTGCCTGCAAAGCCAGGCCCAGGCCCCATAGCATCATGCTTAGGACTGGGCAGGGGCAAGCAGGGGCTTCCCTCAGTGTTTCAGTGCTTGCCTGAAGCTTTTTGGTTGTGAAGAGCAGTGGAACAAACTACGGGCTTCAGGGCTGGCACTGGTGGTGGCTGAGGGCTGGGGGCTGGAGGAAAGCACATCTGGAGCAGGTCTGGATGCCTGGCAGGCAGAGATTTAGCCAGAGAGGGCAGCCAGCTCAGAGCTCAGTGCTCACAAGGGATGGATGCTGGTTAGGCATCACCAGCCAGGGTTAGCACAAGCTCCAGGAGGGTTTCTAAGGCACCCTGGAGACCATGGATGGCTCCAGACAGGAACCATGTCTGTGTCCTTAGCACTTTTCCCCAGATATCCTCCTCAATGTGTTCCTGGCCATTGCAGTTGATAACCTGGCCGAGGCTGAGAGCCTGACCTTGGCCCAGAAGGCCAAGGCAGAGGAGCGCAAACGGCGGAAGATGTCCAGGTGGGTGCTGCCATCCCTGCCCTGGGAGCTCCCAAACAACCTGTTTGGCTCTGAGGGGACACCATGAGCTCTCCCATGGCCCCTGCCCAGACTTCAGTTCCTGCTCTGCCCTCCTCTCTGCTCAGAGGTTACCCAGAGAAGACTGAAGAGGACAAGCAGATGCTGGCAAAGAAGCTGGAGCAGAAAGCGAAGGGAGAAGGGATTCCCACAACAGCCAAGGTCAGTTCTGGTGGAGGTCAGCCTTGGAGGGCTCCTGGGGGGATGGCCCTGGCTCCCTCCCACCAGCCAGGAGAGACAAAGGCTTGGAGCCAGTCTGGGTCTGGCCTCTTGTCCAGAATCACTCCTTGCTTTAGCATTTGGTGATGGGTGCTCTTGGTGATGGGTGCTCTCAGTGATGGGGCTCTCTAGGCCAGGCAGGACATGCTGAAACAGCTCCATTGCTGGGGATCCTTTTCCTCCAGCTCATTCCCTTGGCCACAGCCAGTTCCAGTGGCTGGTGCACACCAGTGTGGGGTGGAGCAAAGCAAGTCAGCAGCATCCCAGATCTCCCTTATGTCCACACCAGCACCTCCATGTGCAAACCCCTCTGTTCAGCTGTGCTGGCTGTGCTGAGCTGCCCCTGAGGAGCACCTGGCCAGCAGCAACTTTCCTTTCTACTTTCCAGAGATGCGCTTAGAAGCTCACTCAGGAGTTGCTCCCTATCTTATTTCCTCCTGGCATATTTGCATGGCTTCAGCACACATTCTTGTTTCCCATCCTCTTTGCTTCAATTGCAGCATCCCCTCACCAGGTTCCAGCCTGGGCCAGTACTCTGTGCTGCTGTATGGGCCCAAGGCAGAGATGCTGCTTGTGGCTTCCAAGATGAGAGGGTCTGGCCAGCTGGCACGTGCAGCTGCACATCCTCCTCTCTGTCTCTCCTTATTTCAGTTGAAAGTGGACGAATTTGAATCCAATGTCAATGAGATCAAAGACCCCTACCCTTCTGCAGACTTCCCAGGTAAGGTTTGTCCCTGGCAGGGCAGCAGGAAGGCTGAGGAGGCACTGCAGAGGGATGGTGTGTGAGGAGCAAAGGATGCAGTGAGCTTCCACCAGCCTTGGGGTGCTGGGGGCCTTCTGGCTTGCATGCCAAATCAGGATCATGGGATCAGAGGATTGTCCATAAGATTGTCCATAAGATCATATTCCCTCTTCCTCTCTGGATTATTCTTTTCTTTTCCCTTTTCATGGTCACCCTACAGGTGATGATGAGGAAGATGAGCCTGAAATCCCCCTGAGTCCTCGGCCACGTCCCCTTGCAGAGCTACAGCTGAAAGAGAAGGCCGTGCCCATGCCTGAAGCCAGCTCATTCTTCATCTTCAGCCCAACCAACAAGTAGGCACTGCCCCTTGTCCCTGCCCAGGCATGGCCCAGGTGTCTCTGGCACCAGCTGTTTACAGCAGGGTCTTGTTGGAGCATGACAGCCAGTTCTGAAGGGAAGCAGCTCATGGGGAAAAGCCTTTTGTGTGGAAGGAGTGGTACAGACATCCTTCCATGCCCAGGGCCTTCCTGTCCTCAGGGTTTGCCCATATCCCTCTGCCAGGCTGCATGACTCTGTCTGATGCCCCTTGAGGTATCCCCTGGCATTTCCGTCCCTGGCAGGTTTCGGGTCCTGTGCCACAGAACTGTTAATGCCACCTGGTTCACCAACTTCATCCTGCTCTTCATCCTGCTGAGCAGCATTTCCCTGGCAGCTGAGGATCCCATCCGGGCCGAGTCCTTCCGCAACAAGGTGCCCACAGAGATGGGGGGTTTGGGATAGATGGGAGAGTATTGGAATTATTGCCAATATTGTGTATGGGACGTGCCTGAGCTTGTCTGGGCCTTGCTGCTGAACCAAGCAGTGGCACTGTGGTGTTTCGCCCCACAGACACTTTTGGCTGGCTGGATGTGTGGGGTTTCACCCCAGAGACACTTTTGGCTGGCTGGGTGCTGGGCACGTGAGGATAAGTCCAGGCCTGCAGGAGCTCTGGTGGTGCTGGGATGGAGCTTCCCCCCATAACAGGGGCTGCTCCTCAGGTTTCCCTCTGGCAGAGAAGCTTTAAGGGGATGGTGAAGGAAAGGAGTTGGTTCTGATGGAGGGTTTGGATGCAGAGCTTTATTCTGGCCCACAGGCCTCTGAATGCAGCACCAGCTCCAACAGAACTCCCTGAACCCATGGTTGCTGTTCCTTTGAACCCCGGGGAGAGGGGCAGGGAAGGGGCAGGGAGCCACGAAGCAGGGACAGGAGGGGAGGGACAAAGGGACGAAGGACACCTGGATGGCCCAGTGCCCCCCAGGGGTAGAGGGCATCCTTTGGATCTGCCAATCACTCGAGGCCTTCTGGAATTCCAGGAGTGACAGACAGTGCTGGGAGGGGAAAGGAGAGGGGACTGACACACCTGGGAGGGAATGATCAGGTTCTGAGGTAAACCCTGAAATCACAATGCAACAGAGGGGACCTCATGGAGACTCCCAGCTCCCCAGTCAGCAGGGATTTACCTGCCAGATGCTGTTCCTAGGCTGGTATGCCAACCCTGCCTCTGGGAGGGCAGTGCACTCTGGCAGGAGATGCTGGATGCGCTTCCCATTCAGGGTGCATCTGGGACAAGGTTTTACTGCTCCATGTGTCAGTTTACTTCTGGGTGAAAAGATCCACCTGGCAGGGTGTGCAGAATTAATTTGGTTTGAAACTGTGGTGGTTTATTGGGGAAGGAGACATCCTGTGAGACAGCAGACTGGGCCTCTAGTGTGTGCAGTGCCCTTGAATGCTGCTGGCATGCAACCATGGGAGCCACAGCTCCTGTCCTTCAGGGTAACAGTGGGTCTGGCAGGGCCTGGGGGATCTCACAGGAGACAGCTTCCCAGGGCACTTGGGGTTTTTGGGGATCAGATGCTTTCACATGGAATTCATCTGGCCAGGGAGAGCTTTGTCCCAGCTGCAGGTTGGATCATGCAGTGGAGAAAATCAGCAAAACTGGGAAAAGTTCAGGAGTCTTCTTGCTGCTAGGTTTAGAGACTGTTGAGCTAGATGGCCTCCCCAGCCCACAGAGTGGACAGCTTCAGGATGTTTGAGCACACTGAACATTTCCCTTGTCACCAAGTCTCATCCTGTGCTGGTGTCTCTGTCCCCAGATTCTTGGATACTTTGACATTGGTTTCACCTCTGTCTTCACAGTTGAAATCGTCTTGAAGGTGAGTCCCTGGTCTTGCCATGAGCGTGGCCTAGCACATAGGTCTGTGTGGATGTCACGGGTTAGTCAGAGAGAGAAACGTAACTTTGCCAGGCATCATCCTAGGAAAGTTGTGAGAATGCTCAGAGAAAGAATTAAAACAATTCTTATCCTAATCTCTACACCTAGTGTTTCTAAACATGTAGAATATGTATACATGATGTTTATAAAAAAATATTTTACCAAAAAGTGTTATTCCTAACTAACCAATAGTATAAGGAGTGTTATTTATA
Source organism: Zonotrichia leucophrys gambelii (assembly GCF_028769735.1). Classification (NCBI taxonomy): domain Eukaryota; kingdom Metazoa; phylum Chordata; class Aves; order Passeriformes; family Passerellidae; genus Zonotrichia; species Zonotrichia leucophrys. The sequence continues at coordinate 5,699,052 of NC_088195.1, forward strand.
AACCAGTCAAGTTCTAAGTGAACAATCCTACCTATAAATATGCAAAGTTCCTAATAAATCTCACTTTGTACCTTCTAATAATAAGAGTCAATGTCACCTTTCCTCAACCATTCGTAACTCAACGGCGACAGGTTTAGACATTTGTAGCCATGGACACTCCACTCCTCAGGCATCCATGCTCTTGAAGGTCTCAGTGAGGAGAAACTTCCAGGTCTAGACTTTTGTGGCCATGGACACTCTTAGGCATCAATACCAGCACTTTCACTCCTAACTCTACTAAGTTCTCTTCTTACTAACTATCCTAGAGGGAGCAGTAGTGATAATCCAAGCCTGTGTCTTTGTGCTCCTACTGAGCCTCTACCTACAAGAAAATATCTAACTGTCAATGGCACACCAAGCACATTCTTAGCACATAGCAGAGCCTAGCCCCTGACCTCCTAACCACCTCAGGACTAACATGATGATGATATGAACATGATATGATTCCACTACACTCCCACTCCTCAGGCATCCATGCTCCTGAAGGTCTCAGTGAGGAGAAACTTCCAGCTGATCCTCCTGGAGAGTTCATTCATGCAGTCTGGGTGGTGTGTGACCTGTCCCAGAGGCCGTGTGTCCTCTCCAGTGAGGTCAGGGTCACCAGCATTTTTATTCTGACATGCCATTAAGATAAAGTGGCAAAGAGAAACCAGTGAAAATCTGTGGACAAAAGTCACATGTTGTTCCACTCCAAGGGTCTTTGCTATTCTCCTCTTTAATTTGCTGACTGACTGGGAGGGTTTTGTCTGCAACCAGTGCTGCACAGAGCATTTCCACCTGAAGCCAGGTTCCTGCCTGGCTGCAGAGGTCTGAGCAGGACAGGGTCCCTTGTGCCCATTCCCTTGGAGGAACCATTCCCCTGATCCCTGCCCAGCCTCTCTCCTATCTCCTTCTGCTCCCCAGATGACAACCTACGGTGCTTTCCTGCACAAAGGCTCCTTCTGCAGGAACTCCTTCAACATCCTTGACTTACTGGTGGTCGCTGTCTCCCTCATCTCCATGGGATTTGAGTAAGCACCTCCATGTGCCACAAGGTGGGCCCTGGGCTGTTCAGGCTGGTGAGGCAGCTGGGGATGGTGGCTGGAGGAGGAGCAGCCAGCCCAGTTGCTGCCCATGTGCCCATCATGTCGTGTTTGGGGGACATGGACAACTGGGACCATGCCCATCTGTGATGGTGTTCACAGGGGTTTTTGGTTGAGGGAAGAGACGAGGATCTAACTCCAAGTTTCAGAAGGCTTGATTTATTATTTTATGATGTGTATTACATTAAAACTATACTAAAAGAATAGAAGAAAGGATTTCATCAGAAGGCTAGCTAAGAATAGAATAGCAAAGAATGATAACAAAGATTTTTGGCTCGGCTTTCTGTCCGAGCCAGCTGGGCTGTGATTGGCCATTAATTAGAAACAACCAACATGGGCCAATCAAAGATCCACCTGTTGCATTCCACAGCAGCAGATAACCATTGTTTACATTTTGTTCCTGAGGTCTCTCAGCTTCTCAGGAGGAAAAATCCTAAGGAAAGGATTTTTCATAAAAGATGTCTACGGCAACCATCATGTCATGTTTAGGGGACATGGACAACTGGGAGCATGCCCACAAACTGGTCAAGGAGGTCAAAGGACACTCCTTGAGTGTCAAACATCTGTGGGTAGAAATTCATTTTGGATCTGCTTCCTCCAGCTGCCAGTGTCATTGGCCCTGTGTGGGGTGGTGGCTGGTGACATCTGCACTCTGCCATCCCCTGTCCCTTGCTGCTGGCCCCAGCCTGCCCTCCTTGGCTGCTTGGTGGGGCTGTGCCAGCCTAGCCTGGGCAGGGAAGTGGCCCCAGCTCAGCTGTGCCTTCCTGCCCAGGTCCAGCACCATCTCTGTGGTGAAGATCCTGCGGGTGCTGAGGGTGCTGAGGCCTCTGCGAGCCATTAACAGGGCAAAGGGGCTGAAGGTGAGTGAGGGGCTGAGACAGGGGACCCCCTCCCAGGGCAGTCCCACCTGGAGATTGTGTGGCAGGCATTGTGCCTGTTCCCAATTCCCACCACCCATCTGTGGGAGGGCTCTGCCCAATCCCTCTGCTCTGGCAGGCTCCCACTCTTCCTGGAGAGGGAGGGTGTGGGACACAGAGCTGTGGTCACATCTGCATTGTTCTCCCCCTCTGCAGCACGTGGTCCAGTGCGTGTTCGTGGCCATCAAGACCATTGGTAACATCGTGGTTGTCACGACCCTGCTGCAGTTCATGTTTGCCTGCATTGGAGTTCAGCTCTTCAAGGTGAGCTCAGCTGGGCAAGAGGGACCTTCTGCTCAAGCACATCCTGGCCAGGCTCTCCTAGACATCACCTTGAGGATGGTGCCTGCAGTGCTGGGTCAGCAGAGCCTATGTTCTCTGTGGTCTGAGAGAGGAGCCACAGAAGAGCCTGCAGTGAGAGGAGGGCAGGAAGCACCCAGGGTACTGTCAGGTCCAGGCAGCACCTCTAAAGGGCTGCCTCACCTCCCTTCGTGCCTCAGTTTCCTCTTTCTAGGGCAGGAGGCTTTTCTGGCTGATTTTCTCTGTGCTTTGGTTGTGAAGGGTTCCTTTCTCACAGCACTGCTCCTGCTCTCTGGGCCTTGGCTGCTCTAAGGCAGAGCTGGCCCTGGCTGAGCTCAGTTTTGTTCTAATAACTGTGCTTAAACTCTGATCTGATGTTGAAAGAGCTTCCAGGACAGCCAGCAGACTGAGCAGAGCTGCCAGTACACCTTAGCTTTTAGTTAATTCCCTGGGTACTCCTTTCTCCCCTATTTCTCAGACAGTTGACTCCCAGGTAGGGTGAGCAAGGCAGGCCCCAGCTCAGGGCTGTGGAAGGTTTGTTCCCATCTCCAGGCAGCGTTTCTTAATCTCAGCCTGGGATTGACCTCAGGTCTGCCATGCCTCTGGAAATGCCTTGTGAACTGGTTTGTTTGGCTGGCACAGTGGGGAGGGCCAGGGTCTGCATTGAGGTGGTGAGGGGGCACTGACTGAAGGCTGGCAAAAAGTCAAAACTCCCCAGGGCTTCTAAAGTCAAAGCACCACCATGACCTCTTCTGCTGTCTGTTGGATGCAGGGCAAGTTCTACAGGTGCACAGACCCATCCAAGCTGACAGAGAAGGAGTGCAGGTAAGAGCTCTCTGCAGCTCCCAGCTGGGCAGTGGCCAGGGCTGGGAGCTGGGGGGATGTGGTGGGGAATGCTTGTGTTCCTGCATGGGAATGCTGCATCCAAAATGTGAACCTGAGGTGTCATCCTGTTCTCCCTGTCCCTGGGTATTGGAATATTATCAATATAGTGTATGGGACGTGCCTGAGCTTGTCTGTCCCTTGGTACTGAACCAAACAATGGCACTGTGGTGTTTCACCCCACAGACACTTTGGGCTGGCTGGGTGTGTGGTGTTTCACCCCAAAGACACTTTGGGCTGGCTAGTGTTGCAGACTTTGCTGCAGTCTGCACTGGGCCCGTGGGGACAAATCCAGGCCTGCAGGAGCTCTGGTGGTGCTGGGATGGAGCTTCCCCCCATAACAGGGGCTGCTCCTCTGGTTTCCCTCTGGCAGAGAAGCTTTAAGGGGATGGTGAAGGAAAGGAGTCGGTTCTGATGGAGGGTTTGGATGCAGAGCTTTATTCTGGCCCACAGGCCTCTGAATGCAGCACCAGCTCCAACAGAACTCCCTGAGCCCGGGGTTGCTGTTCCTTTAACCCAGGGAGAGGGGCAGGGAAGGGGCAGGGAGCCACCAAGCAGGGACAGGAGGGGAGGGACAAAGGGACAAAGGACACCTGGATGGCCCAATGCCCCCCAGAAGTACAGGGCATCCTTTGAATCTGCCACTCGAGGCCCTTCTGGAATTCCAGGAGTGACAGACAGTGCTGGGAGGGGAAAGGAGAGGTGACTGACACACCTGGCAGGGAATGATCAGGGGAGGGACCCGGGGTTCTGAGGTAAACCCCGAAATCACAACACATTGGGGAAAATCAGGAACCAGCACAGGGCTGTGCTCCCCTCCCAGGGACCAAGCAGGGCCAGGCCAGTGGGCCTGAGGGGCCCTGCCTGTGAGCTCTGTGTCCCCTCTGCTGCAGGGGTCAGTTCATCAACTACGTGGACGCAGACCCCACACAGATCGAGGTCCAGGATCGTGTCTGGCTGCACAGCGACTTCCACTTCAACGATGTCTTCTCAGCCATGATGTCTCTGTTCACTGTCTCCACCTTCGAGGGCTGGCCAGAGTGAGTCCCTGCTGAGGGAGGGTCTGTGCTGGGAGCAGGGCATTGCCATGGGGTCTGGTTTGAGCCATGGCAAGAAGCAGGACTCCCCATGAAAATGCTAACCCCTGCGTCTGATGTGAATTTGACATAGGACTTCAGGCAAAGGTATTTGAATAGAAAACATTCCTTTAGATAGGAAAATTAAAAAAAAGTGCAAATACAAAGGAAAGCATGCAAAATTCAAAAAAGCACCCCCTTGACACAGTCTGCTAGAACCGAGCATTCTCCAAATAAAATTGCCACCCTCTGCCCCAATTTATATATCAAATTTATGAAAGAAAGGGTCCCTCAGGCAAAGATATTGGAAAGCACATAAACTGTTCTTCTCTTACTGGCAAATTAAAATACAAATGCTATGCAGTTAAACATCCCCAGGGCCAGTGTGAACACTTCCACTGCCGACCTTTAGGTGCTTCAGGAGGTGTCCACCATCCCCAAAGGCACAGCCTCCGCAGTGCTCTGCTGTGGACATCTGTCCCCCAGATTGCCAAGGGGGGGTTTCCTGCAGCTCAAGAACCTTCCTGTTTATGAGGCCTGCTCCCCTCATGCAGTCGTGCACAGAAAACTGGTCCTCCGGAAAATCCCGCCAAAAGGCCACTCCAAATCATCTCTCCCCATCCAATCATCTCCACATCCTTCGGGCCAGGTCTTTGTCTCATCTCATCTCTTATCTCCCTTCTTATTCAGCTTCGAGGAGGATTAGCATTTTTGCAAGGCCCCAATCATGCAAGAAAGGGTTAAAAGTTTTCAGTCTCTGTCTGTCCTGGGACGAGATGATACTCCCACACGTGCTGCTGCTGCTGCTGCGGCCGGCCGCTCTCCCTCCCGGAGGGGGGGGGGGCTGGCTGCCCGATGTCTCGATGTCTCTTGGGGCTCCTCCACCCCTTTCCCTCCTTGAAAGCCCCTCACCCCCATCTCTGTCCAGGCCCCGGGCCTACCGCATGGCCGTCCCTCCCCCGCCCAGCAGCAGCGGGCTGGGCGGGGGAGAGATCTGACATCCTCGCCGCCGATGTCCAAGAGAGAGTGCCAAGGGCAGTGCCTTGCTTTTAACCCCTGTGTATTCTCGGAGGTGTGTCCAAACCCCACTGGCCACACCGGACGCCAGTCTCAAACCCAAAACCTTCATTGGTTTGACCACAGCTTCCCAGAATTCCCACTCCTTCCTGGTCAAACCACGACACATGGGGTCTTGGTTTGAACAGCCAGGTGTCTGCTAAGGAAGGCAGGAGACTTCCCGAAAATGGAAAATGTAAACCCCCTCCCTCTGAATTGTTATAATTTTGAAATTAAGGGACTTCCAGGCAAAGGTATGGGAATAGGAATAACAGTTCTTTAATAGGAAAATTAAAAATACAAATGCAATCGTACAAAGGAAAACCACTGCCAGAGTCAGAACAGGAGCTGACCCCCTGTGGAAACACAGGGTCTGCTAAGGAGGCCGGGAGCCTGCCCTGAAATGGAAAATGTAAACCCTCTCCCTCTGAATTATTATAATTTTAAAATTAAGGGGCTCTCAGGCAAAGATATTGGAATAGGAATAACAGTTCTTTACTAAGAAAATTAAAATACAAATGCAACAGTAAAAGCAAAAAACCCCCAGGGGCAGAGTGAGAACATGCCCTGCCCCGCTGTGTGTCAGGGAGGTGTCCCAGCCCCATCCCATGGGGGCTCAGCCCTCCTGCAGTGCCAGCTGTGGCTCTGCTGCAGCAGGGATTCTGCACAAGAGGGGAGTTTTCCTCTGCAGCTCCAGGGCTGCTGCAGATGGGCCTGGGCTCCCTCTGGCAATGCAGGGCAGCAGAAAGCTGCTCCTCTGGCAATGCAGGGGGCAAAGGCTGCTGTGCTGTGCCAGGCTCAGATTGGATCCAGGAGGAATGCTTGGCTCCTGCCTGGGCGCAGCATCTCCCCATGGGATGCTGGAATGGGATCAGCCCTGCAGGGACACTCAGTGGCCATTGGACAGCAGAGATCTCCTGGAGGGAGGATTGGCTGTGGGAGAGATAAAGAAAAAACTGTCCCATGAACAGCAGAGAACTGCCCCAGCTCTGACAGATGGTGATAGAATACATACCCCCATTTCCAACCTGAGACACATGGGCCTTGGCCGGGGTAAAGAAAGAAGAGCTGTCCAGGGTGAGAAGCAGGACCAGTGCTCTGGCAGTGGCTGTGGAGCTGGCAGGGTTACCCAGGCAGTCCTGTCCCACCATTCTTGGATGTCCCCAAAGCTCTCTGCAAGAGGAGTCATGGTCTTTCCCCCCAGTTAGGGTTTCTGTTGCCTTGATTTCCCTTCTGTAGGCTGCTGTACATGGCCATTGACACCAATGCTGAGGATGCAGGCCCTATCTACAACTACCGGGTGGAGATTGCAATGTTCTTCATCATCTACATCATCCTCATTGCCTTCTTCATGATGAATATCTTTGTGGGCTTTGTCATCGTCACCTTCCAGGAGCAAGGGGAGAATGAGTACAAGAACTGTGAGCTGGACAAGAACCAGGTAATGGGGCTGCTGGAACAGGGCAGGGAGGACCAGCCCTAGGGCTGGCACTGCTGGGGTGGCTGATTTGGATCAGCCCCTCTTTGTGGTGACGCTGTGACACAGATGGGTTGAACCTGCTCCAGGCCTGTTTGCTGCTGGGGCAGGGCCAGCTGCACCCATGTCTAGCACAAAACAAGCCTGAGGGAAGGGCAGAGGGGACCAGAAACTGAGACTGGGCCTCCCTGGACAAGTGGGGTGCCCAGAGTGAGCTGGAACACAGGGTTGTGTCCACCTCTGGGCTCCCCAGTACAAAAACAGCATGGATGTACTGGAGTGAGTCCAGCAAAGGGCCACTGAGATGATGGAGGGTGTGGAGCATCCAAGGAGGATCTGGGAGTCAAGTGTGGTACTGAGCAGGCTCATAGGAATCTGACCTGTGGGTATAAACACCAATGGGAAGGCACAGAGGAGACTGAGCCAGGCTGTTTTCAATTGTGCCCAGTGACAGGAAAAATGTAATGGACACAAACTGAAGAAAACAAGAAATTCAATTTAGACTTTACAAAATCCTTTTTTTTTTTATTGTGATGGTGGCCAAGCACTGGAACAGGTCACCCAGAGAGTCTGTGAAGCCTCCATCTTTGGAGCTTTACAAAAGCCAGCTGTCCTGGGCAGCATGCTCCAGCTGGCCCTGCTTTGGGCAGCACACTGTGACTAGAACATCTCCAGAGGTGGTGCCAGCCCTTCTGTGCTGCTGTCATGCTGCCACTCTGGTGGGGGACAGCAAGGCTGAAAGCAGCAGAGGCACTGGCAGAGGATGTGGGACATGCTGGGGAGGACATTGGGGCAACCAGGGGCAGCTGCTGGCCCCAGAGTGCTGTCACACTCCTGCACTGAGGCAGCACGGGCAGCTTGAGCTGGGGGTGCCAGGGTGATGTGAACCCCACAGAAACCCAGCAGAGATGGCCCTGGGCTGCTGGGGAGGGACAGGCCTGTGCAGCCATCTCAGTGCCCCTTTCACCCCTGGTTCATGTGGTGTCTTCACAGAACTCACTTTATTAACTTACAATATATAAAAGAAATGCACACACACAGAACTCAGAATGAAAACTTTCTGAAAACATTCCTCCTCCCTTCCATCCTGCAGGGGCTTTCACCTCTTTTCTCTGTCCAAGGCCTGATCTACCTCACTCTGGCCTCATGGCTTCCCCTCTCCCACCCAGCCCGCAGCTGGGCAGGGGAGCTCTGACCTCTTTCACCAACTGGAACTAAGAGAGTTTTCTTCTGGGAGTTCTTTCGTTTTAATTTTATGTGTTCTCAGAGGCGTATCTATGCCTTCAGTGGCTACACCAGGTGCCAATATTCAAATTTCATCGCTGACCACAAACTCCCAAAAAACTCATTTCCTTTTCAAACTAAGACAGGGGGTGTGTAGTGTGGCTGGGAGTGCTGTGGGCTCACAGCTGCCCTCCCTGTGTCCCTGTGTGTAGGAGCATCAGGGGTAGGATGGTTGGGATGGACGGAGACAAGAGATCTCTGCAGCCAGGGCTGGGAACTTGTGGGTTATTGCAAAGGGCCTGGGTGCAGGGCCCTGCTGGGAGCTGCCAGCCACAGCTGGAGCAGGACTGAGAGAAGAGAGGGGAGAGAGGATGAGAGGGTAAGAGAGCAAGGGTCCCGTTACAATACCATAAATCTTCTTCTGTGTTGAATATTCTGATTCTCACTAACCAATCTAGTACAAGATACAAATCCTATACCATTTACATACAGCCTATAAGAATCATTCCATTACCACACTGTGTTACATGTTAAACCCTAAAAACTCCTCTTTGGGCCCCTTCTGCCAAGCTGTAGGGTCTGCTCTGACCCTTGGGCCTGTCTGCAAGCAGAGGGTGTTGTTCCATCAGAAGGGGATCACCTTCAGCTGGCCACACCATTGTTTTCCAGTTGTTCAGTAACTGAGGGATCTCAAAGCTTGCTTTCATTTCAATCTCACTTATAGTTTCCATATTCTCAAAATCTTTTGCCAGGCAATCATATTTATAAAGCTTTCCTGTTTCATCTTCCCCAATACCTGTATCCCTGTGTCCCCATGTCGCCGTGTCCGTGTGTCTGTCTGTCCCCAGCGGCAGTGTGTGCAGTACGCGCTCAAGGCTCGCCCTCTGCGCCGCTACATCCCCAAGAACCCCTACCAGTACCAGATCTGGTACGTGGTCACCTCCTCCTACTTCGAGTACCTCATGTTCTTCCTGATCATGCTCAACACCATCTGCCTGGGCATGCAGGTGAGGGCACAGGGCTGGTGGAGGGAGGGGGTGCCCAGGCTGGCTCAGCCCTGCCATTCCCACGAGAGCCTCTGCAAAGGGGTGTGTTGTGGTGTGATGTCTGGATCAGGGCCTCTGGACCAAAATGGGGCTGGTGGTTTGTGGGGAGCCCACAGAAGGGGGTGCAGGGGGGAAATTTCCTTTGTGCTGAGTTGTGGGAGGGGGCTCTGCATCCAGCACAGATCTCTGAGCTCACAATGGAGGCTGGATCTGCCATCAGCTAATGGCTCCTTCTGCCTTATCCTCAGCATTACAACCAGTCTGAAGAAATGAACCACGTCTCAGACATCCTCAATGTGGCCTTCACCATCCTTTTCACCCTGGAGATGATCCTCAAGCTCATGGCCTTCAAAGTCAAGGTGAGAGAAGAGCATGATCAGCATGGAAAGCAGGGCAGGCCATGGGGTCCATTTATCCTGCCCTGGGCATCTCGAGTACAAGCACCCCCAACCCTGCAGCTCCACAGAACTTCTCCTTACAGGACCCTTAAGGACCCCCATGCACAGGACCTTGGAGTTTCTGGGGGGATTACTGCTTGTCAGGGCTACCTTTGCTGGCCAAATCCCACCCAGTCCAGTTGGACATTATTCCCATCCTCAGTGTCAGGGCCATAGTGGGGTCATAGCTCCACTGCAGCCATCCTGATCCACCCTCCTCATCTCACTGCAGTGCAAGACAGGACCAAATAACTGAGCAGAGGGTGCAAAACTATGACCACCGTCCCTTCTTCTGAGGGGCAGAGTCACTGAAGAACCTTCTGGTTCCTCTGTGTCCTCCTTGACTTACACCCTTGCATGTTCGTTTGTCTTGGTTTGGAAAGACAGGAGTCTGCTAAGGAAGACAGGAGCCTCTCCTGAAATAGAGAATGTAAACCCTCCCTACCCCTCTGAATTGCTATAAATTTTTAATTAAGGGGCTCTCAGGCAAAAATATGGGAGCAGGAAATAACAGTTCTTTAATAGGGAAAACAAAAAAAAGAAGAATAAAATAAAGAATGCACTACACTAGAACAACACTGACAGAGTCAGAACCCAGCCTGTGGGTCAGGCTGTTGGCAGCAGTCCCATTGGAATTGTGGCTCAGCCCTCCTGCAGTGTCAGGGCTGGTTCTGCTGGAGCAGGGATCCTGGAGAAAGGTGCAGTCTCTTCCTCTGAAGATCCAGGGGAAGAAGAGGCAGCTGCTGTTCCTCTGGGCAATCCAGTGGAGAAGCTGTGCTGGTGTTCCAGAATCTCCAGATTATATCTGGGTAGGAATGCTTGGCTCCTCCCTCTGGGCTGCCATCTCCCAATGGGATGCTGTAGTTCTTATCAGCCATGCAGGGACATTCAATGGCTGTTATCAGCAGATGGCCCCTCAGAGGGAGGAGTGATTGTGGTCACTCAGAGAGATAAGGCAAACTGCCCACTTGACAAAGGTAATCTGCCATACAGATGGTAACGGAAAACATCTTGCATGGCAATCTTCAACATCACTCTTCTTTGCCTCCTTCCTGGCAGGGCTACTTCGGAGACCCCTGGAATGTCTTTGACTTCCTCATAGTGATTGGCAGCATCATTGATGTCATCCTCAGTGAGATTGATGTAAGTGTCCAGGAGCAGGGGGCTGCTCCCACCCAGGGCTGCACTGGCACCTGCCCTGGCACGGGGCAGCAGTGCTGGGTGTGCCCAGCCCTGCAGGGGGATGCTGTCCTCTCCTCTCTCCCTGCTCTGCTTGGTTCTGAGGAGGGACAAGCAAGGATCAGCACATGGAGAGCACAGCTGTGGCCCTTTCAGCATTAAAGCACAATTTAGATGTCCCCAACTGCCCAGCATGTCACGTTGACCCCTCTGCTCTGGTCTCCTGGATCTGTAGGCACTGGAATCCTGTGGAAAACAGGAACTCAGGACCAACCCATCAGCAGCAGGCTGTGTGCCAGCCCCTGCCCCACAGGCACCCACACATCCAGGTCAATGCAGGTGGGACTCAAAGGGCTCCCACAGCTCCCTGACCCCCAGGACTCAGCTGGCTCAGGGGAACCATCAGACCCATCAGATTTCCAGAAATTTCCTTTGTGTGTGTCCCTTTACACAGCAGCCCCTGCACAAAGGTGTGTGTGAGCTCCAGCCATCCCTGCAAGCTGTGGGATGGTGCCTCAGGCAGGGCCTGTTTGGGGAGGGCTCTGCTGGGAGCATTTCCAAAGCAGGGCCAGGAAGCCACCATGCCCCTGCCTTCCCTGGCACTGGCACATCCAGCCCTGTGTCCTGCCCTGGAAATGCCCCTCTGCTGTGGGAGGTGTGTGCTTCCTCCAGCAGCCTGGTGGGGCACCAGGGGCAGCTGTGGAATAATGGGGAGTTGATGGATTGATCCTCTCCAGTGGCTCGGCAGTGTCTCCTCCAAGGGACAGGGCTGGCTCTGGCACTGCTGTGACCTGTGGGTCACCTTCCATGTTCTCTGTTCAGGAAGGTGAGGTTGCCAGAGACCCTTGAGAGCACTCACCTTCCCTGTAGGGTATTCCAGGCCTCACAGAGCTGGGATGAGCAAAACCCACCCACCTTCCTCTCCTGTGAGAGCCCTGTGCCCCTCTCTGCACAGCCCTGCCCATCAGTACAGCCATCCTCTGCCCTTCTCAGCCTTCATGATCCCCCAGATTTCCTGCCAGTGCCAACAGCTTTCATCTGCCATCAGCTCCTCCTCATCCTTGCACAGCAGCTCTCTGCACCTGTGCCTTGGTTTCCCACTGTCCTTCCCCAGCCTGCTCTCAGAACTCAGCATTTCAGGATCCCTGGACTCCACAGTGGTTTTCAGTCCCTCTGGAGCAAGGGATTACTTGGCTGTACACCAAAATCCTGCTGGCCTTGAGGTGGGGATGCCCAGGACCCAGCACAGGCCCCAGGAAGATCCTGGTGCCCTGACTGGGCTGGCAGGGTCTGCTCTGTTGCTGTGCTCTGTGTGCTGCAGCAGGGCTGTGCAGAAGGCCAGGCAGAATTTGGGGAATGGTCTCTGTGCCCTGAGCCTGCCAGGTCCTTTCCCTGTGTCTGGGTCCTTGAGGGTCTGTGGGTGTAGGAGCGTTGGGGGGTAGGACGGTGGGGATGGATGGAGAGGAGAGATCTCTGCAGCCAGGGCTGGGAACTTGTGGGTTATTGCAAAGGGCCTGGGTGCAGGGCCCTGCTGGGAGCTGCCAGCCACAGCTGGAGCAGGACTGAGAGAAGAGAGGGGAGAGAGGATGAGAGAGAGAGAGGGCATGAGAGGGTAAGAGAGTAAAAGGGTAAGAGAATGAGGTCCCGTTACAATACAATAAATCTTCTTCTGTGCTGAATATTCTGATTCTCACTAACCAATCTAATACAAGATACAAATCCTATAGCATTTACATACAGCCTATAAGAATCATTACGTTACCACACTGTGTTACATTTTAAACCCTAAAAACTCCTCTTTGGGCCCCTTCTGCCAAGCTGTAGGGTCTGCTCTGAGTCTTGGAGCTGTCTGCAAGCAGAGGGTGTTGTTCCATCAAAAGGGGATCACCTTCAGCTGGGCACGCCATTGTTTTCCAGTTGTTCAGTAACTGAGGTATCTCAAAGCTTGCTTTCATTTCAATCTTGCTTATAGTTTCCATATTCTCAAAATCTTTTGCCAGGCAATCATATTTATAAGGCTTTCCTGTTTCATCTTCCCCAACATGTGGGGATGCTCAGGACACACCACAGGCACTGGGAGGACTCTCATGGTCTGTGTGGTTCCTTGCTCACCCAGGTGCTGCCTCTGCCTATCACCGGTCACACCAGCTTGTCCCTGAGCCTGAGGGATGCTGGGGCTCTGCCTGCCCATTCTCCTCAGTTCCATCTTACTTTTTGTTCTGTCTGTGTTCTCTTCTTGTGTCCCTCCCTGACCCCCCTGTGCTGACTCTCTTGTTCTCTCTCTCCGCAGACCATCCTGGCACCCAGTGGTGGCTTGTACTGCCTGGGTGGGGGCTGTGATAGCACTGTAGGTACCAGCTGTGTGTGCCTGCCTCCCTGCCTGCCCTGCCAGCCTTTGCATGTGCCCTGTGTGCCACCGAGGCCACCACAGCCAGCTCCTCCCTCAGGGCTGGGGGGGACTGGGGTGACACCACACACACAGACACCCCACCCTGCACAGCCAGGGGACACGGGCAGCACCCTGCAGTCACCTCTCTTCAGTCCCTCTTTTGGTTAAAGTCCTGATGCGACATTCCCCAAACTGCCCTTCCCTGCTTAAACAGCTCTCATTAACCCTCCCTGTGCCTGGTGCCCTATCTATACCTCACCCTACAAACAGGGCAAGACTCTGGTGGGACTAAGGCTGTCTGTGGTGGCTGTCTCTGGTGGGACTAAGCCCTGTGACCCTCAGGGCTCTCCCAGTCCATGTGCCAGCATGCTATCCTCCCTGAATTATCCCAGTGTGAGCGTGGGGGCCTGGGGAGATGGGGAGAGGAGCCAGGGGAGGAGTGCCAGCACACTCTGCAGTCTGACCCTGTGTGCATGGCTGGTGCCTGGGGGTGGCATCTCTTTGCCTTTCTCCCCCCCAGGACCTGGAGTCCCTGCCTTGAAGGGCCCAGCACTGTCTGTCTGTCCTGCAGGACCCTGATGACAACGGCCGCGTCTCCATCACGTTTTTCCGGCTCTTCCGGGTGATGCGGTTGGTGAAGCTGCTGAGCAGAGGGGAAGGGGTCAGGACCCTCCTGTGGACCTTCATCAAGTCCTTTCAGGTCTGTCAGGAGCTCTGCTTGCCTCCCAAACACACACATGCCCAGGGCTGGCAGCACTGGCTGGGAGCATGAGCAGCCTGTCCCCACCAGGTGTGATATAGGGGTCCCCTCCAGCCAGGTCTCATGAGCTCTTGGAGATCTGTATCCCACCCAAGATAGCTCAGCTACCTTAGAAGACATAAAATCAGCAGGATGGCTTCTGAGGTAGTGTTGGAAACAGAAAAGTTTTAATAAAAGGCAAAATAACAAAACCTTTTACAGAGAAAAACTGAGCCAGGTGCAAGAGGTTCTTGCTCCTGGTAAGACACCTCACAAAAGCAATTAGTTTTTTTGTTCTCTTCTTTTTCTGGTAAATTGCTTAGGCAGGACTTTTTGGCTCCTGTCCAGTTGGCTATCCTTAAGTTTGAGGTGAAGTCCCCCAAGTCCTATGAGGTGTCTTTTTACCTAATAGAAGAAAGAAACTTCTGGGCTTTTTTCCTTTTTAAGGAGACAAAGGATGGTTTTGTCACTCTGTCAGCAAGGGGCACATTCCTTCCTATACAAGAAGAGGAGAAATCTCCAGTGTTCCTGCTGGCATCAGGCTGGGCTGGGGGCTGTGGTATGCAGAACATGGCCCCGTGGGTGGGAAGGTGGCAGCTCTGAGTGTCAGAGCTGGGCCAGGTGCTGGCAGTACCTGCTGGCTCCATTTGTCCTGGTCCCAGTGAACTGGGCTCTGCACCAGGGGTGTATTCAGGGCATGCTCACAGCCTGAGCTGGGCACTGCCCTCAGCCCTGGGCTGTGCTGAGCCCCTGTCCCAGCACAGAGGGCACTGGGGGCTGGCAGGAGGGTGTGACAGGAACAGCTGAGCTGTCCCTTCCCCACACAGGGACAGGTCCAGCTCCTGCAGCACCTGCAGAGCCCAGGCCCTGTCCCTGGGCTGTGTCTCACCCAAGCCATGGTCCTTTTGTCACAGGCTCTGCCATACGTGGCCCTGCTGATTGTGATGCTTTTCTTCATCTATGCTGTGATTGGGATGCAGGTGAGGGGCACGGGGGCAGGGGGTGGGAATTGATCTTCATCAGGTGCTCTGAGCCTGATGGCACTGGGGAGGGAGACAGGGAGGGACTCGTTCTCTGTTAGGCTCTTTCTGGCACTTTGTACAGGATGGGACCTGTTTGCCCTGGTCTGCAAGGGTGTTTGGCACCCCAGCAGCCTCCTCCTGCCCCTGGGCTGCAGCCAGGACAGCTGGGGCACATGGCACAGAGCACTTTGGGGGGCAGTGGCTCAATCCATTGGCACAATCCATTGGCTGTCACAGACATCTTTTATGAAAAATCTTTTCTTTAAGATTTTTCCTCCTGAGAAGCTGGGAGGCCTCAGGAACAAAATGTAAACATTGATTATCTGCTGCTATGGAATGCAACAAGTAGATCTTTGATTAGCCCATGTTGGATGTTTGTAATTAATAGCCAATCAGAGCCCAGTTAGCTCAGACAGAGTCCAAGCCACAAACCTTTGTTATCATTCTTTCCTTTTCTATTCTTAGCTAACCTTCTGATGAAATCCTTTCTTCTTTTAGTATAGTTTTAATATAATATATATCATAAAATAATAAATCAAGCCTTCTGAAACATGGAGTCAGATCCACGTCTCTTCCCTCATCCTAAGACCCTCTGAACACCATCACAATTGGCACCAGTGCTTGTCCTGGTTCAGATCCTGTCTCTGTGGCCCACATGAAGTGCAGCTGTAGTCAGGGGTGCTTTCAGCACTGGCAGGAATGTCCAAGAGCACCCACATCCAGTCCCAGTCTCTTTTGGGGATTCCCAAAGCCAAATAAACCAGAGGAAGGGGAGCTCAGGCACCAGAGGGTGTTTGGTGCCAAGGAAGGGATGGCACACTGCAGACCTGCCACTGTCATTTGCAGATGTTTGGGAAGATTGCCATGGTGGATGGGACCCAGATCAACCGAAACAACAACTTCCAGACCTTTCCCCAGGCTGTGCTGCTGCTCTTCAGGTCAGTGTTGTCCTGCCATGTGAGCAGCTCCAGGAGGCTCTGAGCCAGTGGGAATGCCCAACTTGGAGTGAGGCAGGACCAGCATTTCAGTAGCTGATTTATTTTTTGTCCCTCAGGAAGATCTCCTGCAGCAGAGGGAGTGCTTCAGGAGAGGCTGTGGGGTTTCTTGGTGGGGCTGCTGGAGAGAGGGGCATTTGGGGGTTGCTGTTCTGAGTATTTCCTTCCCAGACTGGATTTTAATTTGTGAATTGTGAGGAAACTCATGGGAAGCAGGAGCCCAGCCCAAGATTTTCCTTGACTCCAGACATTTCTGAAGCTTTCAGTGTCCCTATAGCAGCAAGCCCAGAATCCTGACTGCTCCTTGTTTTGTTCACAAACAGCCTTTTGCCAGTGATTCAGTCAAAACACCAATTACTAACATAAACCTGGGTGGCCTTCACCCAGCACTCGCTGTTCTTGTGTTCCACTGATACCTCATGCCCTTACAGATTGCAGGTTTTCCTCCACTCTTCCTGGAGTGGATCTGCCATTGGTTTGCTCCAAGGGGCTGCCCACATGCTTCTGATAACATGAACATTTTATGGGCAGTGTTAGAAACCAAAGCTGCTCTTTAACTGGCATTCTGAGGCATTGTTTCACAGCTGGTAGTTATTAGTTCTGCTCTCTGCCTAGTGTTGTGCTAAGGTGTGAATCTTATTTCATTGATTTTTGGAAATGTCAGTATATTATGCCAGCGGAGGGTTTGGATTTCCCTACAAAAGCTTGTGTTTCCCATTCCCTGGTGTGCTGGGCTGGGCTGAGCCCTCCCTGCATGCCCAGGGACCAGCAGGTGTGCCCTGTCCCCAGGTGTGCCACAGGTGAGGCGTGGCAGGAGATCCTGCTGGACTGCAGCTACGGCCGGCGCTGCGACCCCGAGTCCGACTACGCCGAGGGAGAGGAGTACACCTGTGGCACTGGCTTTGCCTACTTCTACTTCATCAGTTTCTACATGCTCTGTGCCTTCCTGGTAAGCATCTTCCATAGTTCTGTTTCTCTAAAGTGTCTGGTCTAATTTGTAAGGCTTTGAAACTTGTTTCTGTTTCCCTTTCCTTCTCAGCAATGTCTGTCCTATTCCATGGCATTTCTCAGTCAGCATTTCTTATCTCAAGGTTTACATTTCTTATCTCAAGGTTGGCATACTATGTGAGCCTTCTGTCAAGCTTTGAGATGTCTCTACAAACCCATTTCCCACAGTGTGCTGGCTCCCATTGGCACCCCTGTCCTGGCTGTGTGTGCATGGGGTGAGCCCCTGAACCTGTCCCTGGGTTCATCCCCCCAGCCCACCTCTCAGGTTTTTGGTTGATAATTGCTGCCCTGAGATGTGCAGGGTGTCTCTGTTTCAGCCCGTGTGGCTGAAGAATGAGTCTGGACTCTTCACTGTTCGGTCTTGAGGTTGTTTATTAATTCTTATCTATAAAATTTTCTTTCTGCCCAGCCGAGATCTGCTCAGCAGGGCAGCCACAGGCACTCTGTGTTGTCCTTTTATACTACAAACTACGTATAACATATTTACACTTAATTCCCAATACCCATCACCTATGTTAGACAGTGCACTTCTGCTCTAAACCAATCCCAAAGTGCCAACATCACTGCAGAAAATGGAGAAGAAGAAGAAGAAGAAAGGCTGGACATGCCCAGGTTCCTCCATCTTGTCCCCATAACCCCCATACCAAAAATCCTAAAATCTACATTTTCACCCTGTGATAATTTTATTATTATACTGTTCAAACTTCTGTGACTTTCAGGTCCTCATACAAAGCTGGTAATTTGCTCCAGGGGTCAAAATCAAATCCCCAGGTGCTCTGGGCTGTGTGCCAGGGTCTCTGAGTCCCCCAGTGGGGTCCTGGCAGCTCTGGACACCCCAAGGGATGCACTGAGTTCTGACACCCACCTACCCAGCCATGCTGTAAACTGACACTGCCCTCCTGGAGGACCCAGGATCCCTTTTAGTGTCTTCCCACAGCCTCTGTGTGCTGCCTTCCAGATGTGTTTGTGCTGGCCTCAGCAGGGGTGGAGAGGGATGAGATGCTGATGTCCTTGTCCTTTCACATGACCTGCTTGGGCAGGAGGCTCCTCTCTGCATGGGAACACCCTCACTGAGCATCCTCTGACTGCAGGACATCCCAGAACACATCTGCCCTGTTTTTGTAGTGCTGCTCTGTCTCCCCTGGCTGGGTCCTTCCCATGCTTTCCTCTGCCCTCAGATCATTAACCTCTTCGTGGCTGTCATCATGGACAACTTTGACTACCTGACACGGGACTGGTCCATCCTGGGGCCCCATCACCTGGACGAGTTCAAGAGGATCTGGGCTGAGTACGACCCCGAGGCCAAGTGAGTGAGGCTGGGTGGGTGGGTGGGCATGGAGGGGGTGTGTGGTGTTTTCTGGGGTCCCCCATCGAAGGGAAGAAATTATGAAACTCCATGTTTTTAGAAGGCAAATTTATTATTTTATGATTTATATTATATTATGACATTATATGACATTATATTATATGGCATTACATGGCATTACATGATATTAATTACATTGTATTACATTATATTACATGATATTCTATTATATTCTATTACATTACATTATATTACATTATATTTTATTATATTGCATTACATTACATTATATTATAGAATGATATACTAAAACTATACTAAAGAATAGAGAGAGAATACAGACAGAAGGCTAAAAGATAATAATGAAAACACGTGACTCTTTCCAGAGTCTGACACAGCCTGACCATGATTGGTCATTAAGTAAAAACAATTCACATGTTGGATGAACAATCTCCAACCACATTCCAAAGCAGCAAAACACAGGAGAAGCAAATGAGATAATAATTGTTTTCCTTTTTCTCTGGGGCTTCTCAGCTTCCCAGGAGAAGAATCCTGGACAAAGAGGATTTTCCAGAAAATATGACAGTGGCAGGGGTGTTCCATGGAGGGGACACATGCAGGCAGGGTGAGCTGTGGCACTGCCACCAGCCAGCTCCCAGCATCTCAGAGGTTCATGTGGACTTGCCAGAGTTGGTCCAGGTTTGATAAAAGCCATCAGGAGATTTGGGACTTTCAGTTTGAGACTTTCAGTTCCCTCTCCATCCAGCTGTGGTGAGGCTGCCTGTGGGAACCCAGGACATCCCTCTGGCTGTCCAGGACCCCTGCCTGGGGGCTCCGAGACCCTGGCACAGAGCCCAAAACACCTCTGGGTTTGATTATGACCCATGGAGCAAATTACCAACCTTAGAGGAAGATCAGCAAGCCACAACACTTTAGGTAGAATAACAGTGAAGTTATCACAGGGTGGAAAAGTAGATTTTGTTTTTTTTTAGAATGGGGGTTCAGGGGGCAAGATGGAGGGATCTGAGTATGTCCAGCCTTTCCTTCTTCTTCTTGGCCTCCATCTTCTGCTGTGATGGTGGCACTTTTAGATTGGTTTAGAGTAGAAGCTCACTGTCTAACATAGGTGATAGGTATTGGGAAGTAATTGTAAACATTGTACATGTAGTTTTTAGTATAAAGACATAACACTGTCCTGGGGACAGGCAGAGTGCCTGGAACTGTCCTGCTGGATGGACCTCAGCAGGGCAGGAGAAAATTTTTTATAGATAAGGAACAATAAACAACCTTGAGACTGAGAAATGAAGAGCCCTGACTCCTTCTTCAAGTGCCAGGCTGGGAAAAGAGACTTTCCAACACATCTTGGGGTCACTGTGAGCAGTGAGAGATCCCGACAGCTGCCAACCCTTCCCACGTCATGCACCCTTCACCTGCTCTCCAGGGCCACAGGGAGCAGCTGCTTTTCTGTGCTTTCCCCAGGAGGAGCAGAGGGAAGGGTGGGGATTTGCCCAGGGCTCAGCCCCCAGAGCAGCTCCCCAAGGCACTGCCAGGCAGCTCTGCTGCCCCTCTGCTCTTTCCTCTGCAGGGGGAGGATCAAACACCTGGATGTGGTGACTCTGCTGAGGCGGATCAACCCTCCCCTGGGCTTTGGGAAGTTCTGCCCGCACCGTGTGGCTTGTAAGGTAAGAGCCAAGGTGGTGTGTGAGCCAGGGACATGTAGGAATGTGCCCCCTGTGGATGGGGGACCAAGAGATTGTTGGCCATTTTGTGCCTTCTAATGAAAAGCTGCAAAACTCACAGCAGTGAGACGGTTTTACTGATAAGAAATAATGAACACCTGAGTCTGAACATGAACTATCATCTCAAGTGCCTTCAATCTAGAACCAGAGAAACCCACAACTGGTACCCCACAGTGTCCAATAACCAAATCACTCTCAGTAAACAATCTCCATAACACATTCCACCAATGCCAAACAACAGAAGCAGTGAATTCAGATAAGAATTGTTTTCTCTTCTTCTCTGAGCTTCTCACTATCTTCCCCAGGAGAGATCCTGGGAGGGAGAATCATGTCTCTCTCAGCTCAGAGAATGTGAATGCCACAGCTCCTGGGCAGGCCAGGCAGTGAGCCTGGGGGCTGCCAGGCTGCTGTGGCCCTGCTGACAGGCTTGGTTTGCTGTGTGTGCAGCGCCTGGTGTGCATGAACATGCCCCTGAACAGTGACGGCACCGTCACCTTCAATGCCACCCTCTTCGCCCTGGTGAGGACAGCCCTCAAGATCAAGACAGAAGGTAAGCAGTGATCCTGGTTTCCTCTACAGCCTGACAGAGAATCTTCCTTGTGAATTTCCCTTCTTTGACCTGCACATATGTCATGGTTTGGAAAGACAGGAGTCTGCTAAGAAAAGCAGGAGCCTCCCCTGAAATGGAGAATGTAAACCCTCCCCACCCCTCTGAATTGCTATAAATTTTAAATTAAGGGGCTCTCAGGCAAAAATATGGGAGCAGGAAATAACAGTTCTTCAATAGGGAAAAGGAAAAAAAAAGGATAAAATAAAGAATGCAGTACACTAGAACAACACTGCCAGAGTCAGAACCCAACCTGACACCCTGTGGGTCAGGCTGTTGGCAGCAGTCCCATTGGAATTGTGGCTCAGCCCTCCTGCAGTGTCAGGGCTGGTTCTGCTGGAGCAGGGATCCTGGAGAAAGGTGCAGTCTCTGCCTCTGAAGATCCAGGGGAAGAAGAGGCAGCTGCTGTTCCTCTGGGCAATCCAGTGCAGAAGCTGTGCTGGTGTTCCAGAATCTCCAGATTATATCTGGGTAGGAATGCTTGGCTCCTCCCTCTGGGCTCCCATCTCCCAATGGGATGCTGTAGTTCTTATCAGCCATGCAGTGACATTCAATGGCTGTTATCAGCAATGTCCCCTCCTGAGGGAGGAGTGATTGTGAGCACTCAGAGAGAGATAAGGCAAACTGCCCACTTGACAAAGGTAATCTGCCATACAGATGGTAATGGAAAACAACTTGCATTGCAATCTTCAACAACATAGATTGAGTTTTGTTGTTGTCTGGGATAAAATGAATAACAACCATTCATTAAATTCAAATAGAAGACATTCAGTGTCAACATTGCAGTGTTGCCTCAAACAGGAGGAAGTGCACATTAGGTTTGGAAAGAAGGATAGAATGATAGAGCATGATGAAAATTTTCCACTGTGCATGAAAGCAAGTCGCATGCCACCTTTTAATGGAAATCTAATGATGTTAAGCTAAAAGAGAGCTAAAAAGAATGCTTCATTCTTCCAGCAGCTGAGGACTGGGAGAGAAGATGTTGAGATTCAGGAAAATCTCAACAGGGTAAAAGTGTGAAATAGATTATAGAGAGTAGTGTAGGTGTATCATTTGGAAATTTAGGGCTTTGGGATTTTAGTATGTTGTGGATGGAAGCAAGATGGAGGGCACACGGTGTTGTCCTGGCTTGTTTCTTCATGCTTTTTCTGCCTTCTTCTCCATGGGTTTGGGTGGCATTATGTAATTGGGCAGAAAAGTGCCACCAGTGCCACCCCAAACAGCTCAGGAGTGGGGCTGGTCCAGCTCCCATCATTTTAATTTAGCTTGGGAGAGGAGCTGCTGCTCTGCACAGAGCTGAGGTGGTTCAGCTCCTGAAGATCAGGACTTTGCTGTGCTCACCTCCTGCTTCAAAGTGTGGCAGGGATGGGCTGGCTCTGCCCAGAGCCCTCATTGCAGGGACTCCCAGGCCCCTGAATTAATCTGTGCTAGGGAGGAGCTGCTTTCCTTCAGCAGTTTGCTGAGCTTTGCTGTGTGTCCCACCAGCTTGTTATGCAAATAAAACAGGCAGGACTCCATTTTCTTTATGGTGGAAAAAAGCTCTTTCTTTATTCACATAACTGGTTTTTAGACAGTTTTACAGACCTCGTGTGGGACTCCCATTGGTCAGGAGCTTTCTTGCCAATTACTTTTATTGGTTAGTAATAAATTGTTACCCTGTATTAATAGGTCACTCAAACCCCCAGTGTGTACATGCAGGGCAAGTTGTTTGTGAGAGATAGTTCTCATTTTTCTATGTAACAGCATAAAAACAGTTTATAGAGATGCAAGCTGTTTTTTACTCAGGAATAGATTGTTATGTTAATGAACTGCTCACACCAGAATTGCTCTCACATGGGAACTTGCAAAGGGCTAGCCTAACAAGGCCAGCCACTGATTTTAGGAGAGCAAGCTTGATTTTATGAAGCTTTTCTTTACGATTTTTGCCTTACTGCAACCCTTGTTTGTGTGCCTGTGCTGTGGCAGAGCCAAGGCAGGCTCTGGTGGGCTCCTGGGATCAGTTCTTGCAGCAGTGCCATGGTGCTTCCCTCTGCCTGGGGTGGGAACCTGGCAGCCTGGGAGGAGCACAGCAGACCTTGGAGGTAAACTGGGGTTTCAGGAATGGTGAATCCTGTGGGAGCACCAAAGGGGAGGTCAAAATCTGTGAAGTGTTCTGGCTGAAATCAAAGCCTTCCTAAGCTCACCTTTGTTGGGTGGGAGACAGAGGAGCTGTCACACCCTCCAGACTGGCCAGGTGTTCACAGGCTTTGTCTTCACTCCTGTTCACACCCCTGGGAATGAACTGCTCTGTCCTGCTGGCTTTCCTTGTAGGAGTGTGCTCTTTGGTGACGGAGAGACAAAATTATTCTTTGTTTTTTTAAAGACGTTTAGAAGTTTTTTCTTTGATTAAGTGAAAAGACATTTCACAAGACTTAGGGGACTTAAACTTAAGGATAGCTAGTTGGACAGAAGCAAAAAAGTCTTGCTTGGGCAATTTAGTAGAAAAAGAAGTGAATAAAGAAACTAACTGCTTTTGTAAAGTGTTTTACTAGGAATAAGACTGTTTAGCTTTTGGCTTGGTTTCTTTTGTTTGTTATTTTGCTTTTTATTAAGCTTTTTTGTTTTTAACACTGCAACAGAAGCTATTTTGTTGATTTTTATGCTTCCAAGGGTAGCTGAGTTATTTTGGGTGTGTTATAGGCCTCCAAGAGCTTAGACCTGGCTCGAGGACGCTATTATAACATTTCCTCACAGGTAATTTTGAACAGGCCAATGAGGAGCTCAGAGCTATCATCAAAAAAATCTGGAAGCGAACCAGTATGAAGCTTTTGGACCAGGTCATCCCACCCATTGGAGGTATGTCCCCAGGTGTCCCTTCCAGAGGGACACAGCAGCTCCTGCTCAGGGTCCCACTGCTGCAGCCATGGGATCCTGGGACAGGCAGAACCTTCATGTTGGGTTCACCATCACGTTGGTTTCCTCCCTCCAGATGATGAGGTGACAGTGGGCAAATTCTATGCCACTTTCCTGATCCAAGAGCACTTCAGAAAGTTCATGAAGCGCCAGGAGGAGTATTATGGGTACAGGCCCAAGAAGAACCCTGTGGAGATCCAGGTTGGTGTGTGGGTGGTATATTATGGGTACAGGCCCAAGAAGAACCCTGTGGAGATCCAGGTTGGTGTGTGGGTGGTGTATTATGGGTACAGGCCCAAGAAGAACCCTGTGGAGATCCAGGTTGGTGTGTGGGTGGTGTATTATGGGTACAGGCCCAAGAAGAACCCTGTGGAGATCCAGGTTGGTGTGTGGGTGGTGTATTATGGGTACAGGCCCAAGAAGAACCCTGTGGAGATCCAGGTTGGTGTGTGGGTGATGCTGGAGGGGGGGTTCTCTCTGGAGGAGGCTTCCCCCAGCCTGGGGGACTCAGAGAGCTGCAGGGAGCCTGAGCCTCGTGTCTGGAGGTGTGGTGGCCCAGGTGAACCAGCATTGAGCTGGCCATGAGTCCCCAGCACTGAGGGGACCCCTGTGTGACCTTGGTGTGCAGGCTGCAGGTGACTCAAAGCAGAGGAGGGCTTTTACTCTCTGCTCCACTCACTCCAGTGTAGAGAGGGCTTTGCAGGACCTGGTGCCTCACCAAGGGGTTTTAACACCTGGAAACTCCCACCCCAGACCATTGTCTGTGCCAAATGCTGCTCATCCCAGCCTGTTGTCATTGTATCACAAAGGTTCTATTGTCATTATATTGCAAAGGTTCCATATTGCTAGAGTTTTCTACCTTCTTGGTGTTTCTCATGGGCAGCTCCTCTAGCACTGACTCTTCATTCTTCTCACAGCAGCCAACTGACTCCAGTTCCCCTCAACCAACCAATCCACTCTTTTATAACACTCTTCTTATTATCAGCTACAGCTATGGCCTGTTAAAATCAATAAAATTAATATAAATTAATATAAAATGGATAATTAACCCAGCTGGAACTCTTTAGGGGATAAGATTACTTTCTACACTACCTTTATTTTTACTTATATTCAATCCCCCTACACCAGCCCTCACCCACCTGCTCTGCTCCAGTCCCAGGGCCTTGTCCCTGCTCTCCCCTCAGCTCCATGTTCCTGGTGTTCTCCCAGCCTCACAGAGCACCAGGGGAGGGGGGTACACGTGGCTGACCTTGAGAGGGACCCCTGCAGTCAGAGGTGCCTGCACAGCAGGCCCAGGGGTGCTGGCAGAGGGTTTCTGTGCCTGGCCACAAGGCTGGCATGTCCCTGGGCTCTCCTGACTTTGTAGGGAGGAAATCACCTGGGGAGATAAAAGAGCAGGACCCAAAGGTGCAAAGCAAGGAAATAGCTCCAGATCAGGGACAGAGGCCCAGCCTGCCCTTGGCTGTCACCTCCATCAGGGCATTCCCTTTCCCAGAGCCTGTGGGACAGCAGCAGCTCAGGAGCAGTGGCACCAAGCCCAGCCAGCTGCAGGCTGTGACCCGTGGCCTGTCCTCAGCAGGACACCTGGCAGGGGCAGAGTGCCTCACCATGCTCCCCTCTCCAAAGAGCAAGGGGAGGGTGCTGGGCTCACCCAGCCCTGCCTTCCTGTTCTCCCCAGGCTGGGCTGAGGAGCATTGAGGAAGAAGCTGCTCCTGAAATCCATCGGGCCATTTCTGGGGACTTGACTGCAGAGGAGGAGCTGGAGAGAGCCATGGTGGAGGCTGCCCTGGAAGAGGGGATTTACAGGGTGAGTTCAGAATGCACAGCACAGTTTGGTGTCCCACCAGCCCTGATTTCAGAGTGCTGGTGGCTCAGCTTGGCTGCCGGCTCTGGGGGACATTCTGCAGGACATGCTGCTCAGTCTCACAAGGATGAGCAGCACTTCTGTCCTTTCTGTGAGCATCAGGACATCCTGGTGGTGGCATCTTGGGCAAGCTGCTCTCTGCCTCAGTTTCCCCTCTGTGAAAGGAGCCAGCCCATGTGCCTGACAGGGCTGTGCTGGATATTTACCTGCTGGTTTGGAGGTTCCCACTCACACCTTCTGCCAGGCTCAGGTGGGACAGCTCTGGTGTTACAGGAACTGATTCACATCCCATCCCTGGGAGCCTCAGAGACAGCCTGGGCAGCTGTGGGGTTGCAGAGTTCCTTCTATGTCCCCAGGTGCCACCACCTCAGGCTGTCCCGCAGAGGTGACAGGATTTGTCATGGCCTGGCTTATCCCAGTGCTGCTTGCCTTGGTTTGAATAGACAGGTGTCTGCTAAGGAGCACAGGAGCCTCCCTTGAAATGGAAAATGTAAACTCCCTCCCCCAGAATTATAATTTTGAAAGTAAGGGGCTCTCAGGCAAAAATATGGGAATAGAAATAACAGTTCTTTACTAGGAAAATTAATTAAAAATACAAATAAAATAGTACAAAACAAAACCAAAAACCACTGCCAGAGTCAGACCATGCCCTGCCCCCTGTGTGTCAGGGTGGTGTCCCAGCCCCATCCCATGGGGGCTCAGCCCTCCTGCAGTGCCAGCTGTGGCTCTGCTGCAGCAGGGATCCTGCACAAGGGGGGAGTTTTCCTCTGCAGCTCCAGGGCTGCTGCAGATGGGCCTGGGCTCCCTCTGGCCATGCAGGGCAGCAGAAAGCTGCTCCTCTGGCAATGCAGGGGGCAAAGGCTGCTGTGCTGTGCCAGGCTCAGATTGGATCCAGGTAGGAATGCTTGGCTCCTCCCCTGGGCGGAGCATCTCCCCGTGGGATGGTGGGATTGGATCAGCCCTGCAGGGACACTCACTGGCCATGGACAGAAAATCATTAATAATTAATGACCCAGTAACAGCAGAGATCTCCTGGAGGGGGGATTGGCTGTGGGAGAGATAAAGAAAAAACTGCCCAATGAACAGAAGATCACTGCCCCACAGATGGGAATAGAGCACACACCCCCATTTCCCACCTAAGACACTGCTGCATAGCCATCAACCCTCTGTGCCTCAGTTTCCCCACCTGGGCAGTGAAGCTTTGGGGACTGTGTGGTTCTCAAGGCCTGAGCAGAGCAATCACTGTTTCAATGTGGGAATGGCCCCAGAGCAGCCTGGAGCTCCAGGCTCCCCCTGATGCCCTCCCTGTTGGTTGCAGAGAACAGGTGGCTTGTTTGGCCAGGTGGACAGCTTCATGGAGCCCAGCAGCCCCCTGCAGCCCCAGGTGGCCAGCCAGAGGCCCCTGCAGTTCACCGAGGTGGGCACTGAGGACCTCGACTCTCCTGTGTTCCTGGATGACTTCCCCCAGGAAGCCAACACCAACATCAACAACGCCAACAGCAGCAGCTGGCTGCAGGGGTAAGGGGCTCAGCCTCGGTGTGCAGGTGAGGAGGGCAGTGCTGGCCCTGCCACTGCCTGCCCTGGGGCTGTCCTGGCAGCTGGCTGCACCCTGCCTGGCCAGGGCTCCCATCCCACCGTCCTTCATCTCGGTGCCATGAGCATGGAGGTGGCAGCAGGGCTCCAGGGGTTGCAGGAATCTCCCCTGCCCCTCACCTGCCAATCTCTGAGAGCCAAGGGCCAGGCTGGGACCTGGGCACGGGTAGAAGGGACAAAACTGACCAATGGGATGTACTTAGTCCTGCTTTCTGGGGCCTCCACCCTGTTCATCCATCCCAGTTGTCCCTATGGGTCTGTCCCCCCAGGCTGGGGAAGGTGGGAGGGCTGCCTTTCAGGCTGAGCTGGCTCAGAGTGTGCCCCCAGCCAGGCTGACCCTCCTGCCTGCCTTGCCAGGGTGCACTATGAGGATGAGATGCTGAGGAGGACGCTGCCAGCAGCACGCAGGCGCCCGGCCTGGGGTGAGTCTGGGCTTTGTTCTTCTTCTGGGGCACTGGGGCCAGCCCAGGGCCAGGGCAGGGGGAAGGGGCTGGTGGTGCTGGTGGAAGAAGGAGGTGCAGGCCCCAGTAGGTTTGCTGAGAGCACTGAGCACAGCAGGATCTCTCTGGAGAGCTCCAGGAGACCCTTCTACTTCCTTCCACCTTTTGAGGTGATGGAACATGGAGACAGTGCCTCAGCTTGAGGAGCACTGGCCATCCCCAGGCAGAAGGACCACAAGACCATGCTTGTTTCCTTAAACAGGGACTTTGGGTGCTGCTGAACTCTTAAACCCT
This sequence comes from Zonotrichia leucophrys gambelii, assembly GCF_028769735.1. Lineage (NCBI taxonomy): Eukaryota > Metazoa > Chordata > Aves > Passeriformes > Passerellidae > Zonotrichia > Zonotrichia leucophrys. The sequence continues at coordinate 5,726,655 of NC_088195.1, forward strand.
TTGTTTTCCCCAGTCTAGTGAGCCTGGTCCCATCTCTGTCTGGCAGTGGTGTCCTTGCTCTTGTACCCATCTGATGGATGTTGAGATGCCAGAGGAGGGCAGAGGGCAACAGGGCTGGAGAGGGGCTGGGAACACAAACCCTGAGAGGAACCACTGAGGGAGCTGGGGGTGCTCAGCCTGGAGAAAAGGAGACTCAGAGGCAACCTCATCACTCTGCACAGGTCCTAAAAGGTGCCTGTGCTCAGCTGGGGCTGGGCTCTTTCTGCAGCAGCACTGACACAACCAGAGCACACAGCCTGAGCTGCACCAAGGGAAATTTAGGTTGGATATCAGGAGAAAGTTTTTTACAGAAAGGGTGATGAAGTTCTGAAATGGCTGCCTGGGGAGGTGGTGGAGTCCCCATCCCTGGGTGTGTTTAACAAAGCCTGGATGTGGCACTGGGTGCCAGGGTTGAGTTGAGGTGTTGGGGCTGGGTTGGGCTCGATGATCTTTGAGGTCTCTTCCAACCCAGTGGTTCTGTGATTCTGTGATGTCCCCACCCTTCCCTCCCACAGAGCAGAACCGCCCCATCCCCATGGAGAGGCTGAGTAGGAGGAGAGGGGGCCCCTCCGGGGGTCTCTCATCGCCAGGGCCACTCCTCCCCCAGCAGGTAAAGGGGCAGTGCATGTCAGAGGGGACGGGATGTGTAATGTGGGGGACACAGGTGAGCCTCCCTGCCTTCCATCCTGGGACTCCTCCCTGCCATCCTGGCACAGCTGTGCTGGGAAGGAGCCCCTCTCCAGGCTCATTGGGTGTGTGTGGCAGCCATCTGAACATCTTCAGTGTCATGCTTTTTATAAGCTCCAAGAACATAAAATTTGGTGGGTGATTGGTTGATGATTTGTGATCATGGTTTATATTTTTGTTTGGTTTTTTTGGGGGGGCTAGTTCTATGTTTGTTTTGGGGTGGTTATGGAATGGTGATGGCAGTTGGTTGTTGTTTTTGATACTAGGAAATATAAAGGAAGGTTAATTGAAAGTGTATTGATGATAAACCTCCAGCCTTGCTGGAGCTTTTCTCATGGATCAGCCTGGACATGGAGCTGGGCTCCCACCCTGCTGCTCTAACAGCTCCATGGGGAGCTCCTCAAACAGCTGGAACAGCTGGAAGCACATTCCTCTGGCTGCCCATCAGCCTCCAGAGGCAGGGCAGAAGGGGTGCATCAGATTTGCCCCATGCTCCCTTTGCTGGGCACAGTGCCTCATGCCTGGCACGTGCCAGGGCTGGTTCCCTGCTCTCTGTCCATGTGGCCCTGCTGGTCCCATTTTGGGGGTGCCCAGGAGCTCCAGCAGGATGGCATTGCCTGTCCAGGCACTGGGCAGGGACAGGGACAGGCCCTGCAGCCCCCACACTGACATGGGAGGGATCTTCCCTGGGCAGTGTCCCAGCACATGTTGCAGCTCTGTGCTGCTCTCACCCAGCTGCCCACAGAGGATGGCACCGTGACAGGAACAGCATCCAGCTCCAGGTTCCAGCAGAGAGAAACCAGTGAGCCAGGAGCATCCTCCACCCCAGCCATCACCTTCCTCATTCAGGAGGTAAGGCAAGGGCACAGAGGGAACAGCAGGGATGGAAGGGAATTCCAGGGACACAATGCTTGTGCCATGATGGGAGATTGGGGGGCACTGCTCAGCCACAAGGGCAAGCAGCAGCTGTGTGCCAGCACAGAGGGCAGAGGGAGGGTGGGTGGGTGGGTGCCTGCAGCCAGGGCAGTGCCCAGGCTGAGCACCCAGGCTGTGCTCTCCTCCTCTGCCAGGCTCTGATCTCCGGAGGCCTCGGGGCTCTGGCCCAGGACTCGTCCTTCCTAGCAGTGACCAGGGATGAGATGGCAGCCAGCAGCCAGCTGCAGGTGGATGAAGTGGAGAAAGCAGCTGTGGAGCTGCTGAAGGGAAGAGAAACACTGCAGGGCACAAGAACTGGCTCTGCCCCTCTGGACACCTCAGCTGTGGCACCAGGCAGGTCCCCAGGGCTCAGGGGATCTCCCTCCCAGAAGAACATCGCTGCCACTCGCCTCTGAGCTCCCCCTGCAGTGCCAGGGCTCTGTCCCAGGGCTGCAGGAGCAGAGCCACCCTGTTCCTGCCTCTGCCTGGGCTCCTGAGCTGCTCTGGCCAGCTGTGGTGTCACTTTTGGGACAGGCCTCTGGGATGCTGGTGCAGAACAGGACAGTGCTGTTCCAGCAGGGTTTTGCAAGAGCTGGACAGATCATTAAAGTGTTCCTGCTGTGTGACTCTGGGTGCCCCTCCTGTCCTTCCTCTGCCACCCTGCCTGCACAGCCAGCTGTGTCACCAGAGCTGGCAGTGATTCATGTGGAAGCTCCAGTCCACTCATTTTGAGGTTGCCAAGCTCTGGGGATCTCCTGAAATCCCAGCAGCTAGACCCTGCATCCTCGTGTCTCTGCTGGAGCCTGCAGCCAAGTCTGGCCTGTGAGGAGGAGATGTGCCAGGGCTGGGCAGCAAAATGGAGCCTGGGGTCTTCTTGGCTCCCTGTCCCAGCTGTGTGTGGAGCTGGAGATGGGGCAGAGGTGTGAAAGCCTCTGGGGCAGCAGCCCTGGGGCTGGCCAAGAGGAGAGCTGGACACTGTGAAGCCATTTCTGCCCCTTCCCCACTGTGCTCTTGGGGTCAGGCATCCCTCCCTGTCCCTGGGAAGGTCTCGTTCAGCCATGACATTCCTCCCACAGCTCAGTGGGGCCAGGAGGGTGTGAGCTGTTCCTGCAGTGCTCCCAGCTCTGCCTGTGCTGGTGCTGAGCAGGCTGCTCCTCTCTGGGCTGCCCTGGGGACCCACAGTGCCCTCCATGGGACTGGGGTGCTGAGCCTGGGGGCAGCCCCATCTCCCAGCCCAGCTCCTCAGTGGGATCTGGCTCCCCAGGGCCCCCAGCCCAGCCTAACTGGGAACTGGGGGGCTCTTGATCACCTAATATATTTTAATATATATTAAAATGCTGAGAGTGGATGGGTCCCAGGGGAGGAGCAGATCAATGAGCCAGTCTGCTCCCCAGCAGGGCTTTTATTGACTCAATCAAGGGAACTGCAGAGCTCCAGCTGCAGCCTGGGTGCCAAAACGAGTCTGGTGCCTGCAGCTTCCCCCAGTGCATGCAGGCAGCAGAGATGGGCAGTGTGAGGGACACTGCTGCACCCCTTCCTCTTGCTTCTGTGCCCTGGGGCAGGAGCTACACCCCTTGACACACACACACACACTGATGGAGGAGCACGGGGGCTGGCAGTTCAGCTCTGCCAGGGAATGCCAAGGACACCATGGGGTCAGTGGCTGTGGTCTCCTGGTGGGTTTAGGGAGATGCAGGACTGCAGGTATCACTTGCCAAAACACCTGGATGGTCACTGGAGACACTAAACATAAAGAGTGACACCGTGGTGGGGACAATAGCACTGTGGTGGGGGCTCTGCACCTCCGGGGCTGCCCAGGGGATGATTTGCTCCATCCCAGGTATGTGTAAGGTGTGTCTTTCTTAAGCTGGTCCTGGCTGAACTGGGGCACAGATGTGGTTTGTGGTACAGCTGGCATGTGGGTGAGTGTAGGAAGAGAGAAACACCAGGACACAGTCACTGCCCCTCTCTGCCTGGAGCTTCTGTGGGGAGGAGTCCAGCCTCAGGAAAACCAGCAGCTCAGGCTGGGAATGCACCATGCACCAGGCATCCTTGCAAGCATGGGACAAAGAAAAAGGAACACCAGCTCCTCACATCCTTGCAGGAAGGCAGACAGGCCATGTCCTGCTCACCCCCATGATTCTGTACCAGCATACAGTGTCCTGGGAGTTACCCATGCCAGCAGAACTGAGGAGCTCCTGCAGGATGCAGAGTCCTGTGAGGGCATGGCCCATGGTCCTGGCACCTTGGGAGGGGCAAACATGGGGATGGGGTGAAGGGACCCAGACTGCAGAGCAAGGGCAGGTGCTGGGCTCTGTGCTGGGCACAGCCCTGCCTCACCAGCCATCAGCCACCAGTGCTGGTGTGTCCTGGCTGTCCCTTTGCCAGGACACAGCCTGGGCTCCTCCAAAGAAACCTCTGAGTGCCTCAGTTTGCCCTCGTGCTCCTGACATTGACCCCAACCTGCAGAGCTGGGAGTGCCCTGCAGGTCCCTCCCTGCTGGAAGATTCTTCCTCTGCAGAGCCAGGCCTGGCTGTGTCCAGCTGCCATCAGCCCCAGCAATGGGAGTGCAACTCAGGAAAGGCACAGCAGGGACTCCTTCAGCTCCCCAGGGCTTGTCAGTCTCCAGCCCTGCTCTCTGATGGCCTCTGGATGTGTTTCCCTCCCCAGAGCAGCTCTGAGGATGGAGCCGGTGGCTCTGTGGGCAGTGCCCTGTCCTGTGTGGGTGCCCAGCCCTGCAGTAGGGACTGTGCACGCTAGGGAGCCCTGCTGGCACCTGACACCAACCTGGCATGGCACATCCTCTGAGGACAGACTTTCCACAGCTTGGGACAGCCCAAGGGCTGCCAGGCCCCGGTTCCGGGGGCTCTGCCAGGAGCTCCAAGCTCAGCCCTGCCCTGGCCAGTGTCCTGCTGCTCCGCGGTGTCACCCCCCAGCACCAGAGGGGGCAGGATCCGGGGGAGCCGAGGAGGAGTTGGAGCGATGCCAACCAACAGGCGGTGCGGTCCGGAGCAGCCCCGGTACAGCCGGGAGCAGCGCTGGCACAGCCCCGGTACAGCCCCGGTACAGCCCGGAGCGGCGCTGGCACAGCCTCAGTACATGCCAGTACATGCCGAGGCATCCCGGTGCATGGCGGTACATCCCAGTAAATCCCGGTACAGCCCAGTACATCCCGAGCAGCGCTGGCACAGCCCTGGTAAATCCCGGTACAGCCAGGTACAGCCCGGTATATCCCGGGACGGCGCAGGCGGCAGCGGGGCCACTGACCCGGCAGAGGGCAGCAGGAGCTGACGAGTGTGAGTGTGAATGGGAGTGAGCGCGAGCCGTGTCCGTGTGTCCCTGTACTCGTGTGTCTGTGTGTTCGTGTGTCCCTGTCTGTGTGTCCGTGTGTCCCTGTGCCCGTGTCTCCCTGTCCCTGTGTTTCCCTGTGTCTCCCTGTGTCTGTGTGTCCACGTGTCTGTGTCCATGTGTCCCTGTCTCCCTGTCCCTGTGTCCGTGCGTCCCTGTACTCGTGTGTCTGTGTGTCCCTGTGTCCATGCCCGTGTCCCTGTCCCTGTATCCTTGTGTCCGTGTACCCGTGTGTCCATGTTCCTGTCCGTGTGTCCCTGTGCCCCTGTGTCCGTGTCCGTTTGAGTGTCCATGTGTCCCTGTCTGTGTGTCCGTGTCAGTGTGACTGTGTTCGTGTGTCCCTGTCTGTCCGTATCAGTGTGTCTGTGTCCATGTGTCCCTGCGTCCATGCCCGTGTCCATGCCCCGTCCATGTGTCCCTGTGCCCCTGTGCCCCTGTCTGTGTGCGCATGTCCATGTGAGTGTGTCCGTGTCCTTATGTCCCTGTCCGCGTGTCTCTGTGTTCGTGTGTCCCTGTCCGTGTGTCCCGATGTCCCTGTGTCCGTGTCCCCGTGTGTCCCTGTCCGTGTGTCCGCGTGTCCCTGTGTCTGTGTCCGTGTCCCCGTGTGTCCGTGTGTCCCTGTGTCCCTGCCCGTGTCCCTGTGTCCGTGTGTCCGTGTCCCGACTCCGAGCGGGTTCCCGCGCCCTGCTCCGCGTGCTCGCGGTCCGGCCCTGTGGGCGTGTCCCGTCCCGGCCCCGCCCCGCACCTGGCCCGGCCCCGCCCCCGCCGCGGCCCCGCCCCTCCCGCCCCGCGGATGCTCCGGGGCAGCGGCGGCCGCGGTGCCGTGCGGGGCCATGGCGGCCCCGGACAGCTGCGTGAAGGTGGCCGTGAGGTGAGTGCGGGATCGGCGCTTCCCGCGGGCCGGGCCGCGTGTCCCGGAGCTCGGTGCGCCCGGCAGCGGTTCCGAAAGGCGGGGCGGGCGCGGCAGCGGCGGCTGCGAGGCGGGGGGTGCTGGGTGCCCGCTCGGCTCCGACCCCAGCCCGGGGCAGTGAGACCCCGCCGGGCCGGTCTGTGCCGGACCCCGCCGCTCCCCTCCCCACCCCCTCCCCACCGTTTCGGGGTGTCTCCCCCCTCTCCCTACCGGGCTCCGGCGCTGCCTTCCCCCCACCCGCCCCCACCGCCGGCGGAGGGCGAGGCCGGGACCCCCGGCTCCTCCACCTGCAGAGCCGGCGGCCACCCCGCCTGGGCAGCTCCCGGCTGCTGCGCGGGTGCCTTTGGCCGTCCGCGGTGTCACCGGGATGCCGGGCATTGTGGGGGCTCCCTGCCCGCCCCCCCCGCTGGGTGGTGGGAAGCGATGCGGTATCGCGGTGTCCTTTGTGCTGGGAACAATGCGCCTGCAGCCCCGCACCTCTCAGAGGAGCTGCAGGCGGCCTCGGAGCCCGCCGGGGCTCGGGGGGCTGCGGAGCTCGGGGGGCGTGGGCCGAGCGAGGCCGAGCCCCGCGGGAACGGTGACACCCCCCAGTGTCACCCGGTCTTTGTGAGCGCCATGCCCGGCCCGGTGCGGGGCGGCGGGGCTGTGCCGCTCTCTGCCCCCGGGAGGAAGGATCCCCGCCGAAAGAAGGGATCCCAATCCCACGGAGCAGTACCAGACCCTCTCTCCCGCGGGGGAAGGGACCGGCCCGGGCAGCCGCATCTGCCGGGCCATGGTGGTGGCGGAGCGGATGGCACCCCGTGGGAGTCCGTCCCGCAGCGGACACACTTGCGGCCCCCCGCTCTGAGCCCCGCCGGCACGGGCAGGGCGGGCTGGCGGCTGCGGGGGCTCGGGGGGCACTGCCCGAGCCCTGCCCGCTCGGAGCGGGAGCACAAAAGATGCTGCTGGTGCAGCGCAGTGATGGAGGGAGAGCGGTGGGTGTGGGGCTGTGTGTGCGTGTGCACGCGTGTGTGTGTGTGTGCACCGCGACACCTCCCCGCTCCCCCTGCCCCTCCATCCTGCTCGCCCTGGCTGCAGCCCCAGGGGATTTTTTGCCGTTCTCCTCTGGAGAGGCCGAGGGTCGGGGCCAGGCTTGGCTGTGAAGGATGGGGGAGCTGCAGGAGTGAGGGCAGCCCCTGCTGCGGCTGCTGGGGTGGCTGCACAGGGCAGGGGGCTGTGCCAGGATAGAGTGGCTGTGCCAGGACACTGACCCGGGAACCGATTAATGCCGACCATGGGGGTGGGCATTTCCTCCTGGCCGGACTCTTCCCGTCTCCATCCTGCATTTCTCTCGAGATGGTGCCTTTTAGCAGCATCCTGGCCATGGGGTGGGTGCCCCGCGGCAGGGCGGCTGTGGAGTCCTTTCTGCGGGGCTCTCCTGATCCCCTCCAGCACTGGGGTCCTGGGCTGGCTGGTGCTTGGCTGGGGGACCGCAGTGGGGAGGTGGCTGGGGTGTGCAGCATTGCGGTGGGGCTGGGGCGCTCATGGTGAGGATCCAGGCAGGGGGGAGAGCTCCAGCCCTCTCACACCCCTTCCTTGAGCCAACATCCCGCTCAGAGCAGCTGGTGAGCGCTGGGCACACGGCGCGATGTGCTGCTGGAGGTGAGTCGGGAGGACAAAGGAGCAGGGCTGGCAGCGAGGAGGCTGCAAACAAAGCCGTCAGGTTGTGACGCCGTGCAGGAAGGTGGCTCTGATGCTCAGCTGGGTGTGCCGAGGCTGAGCTGCTCTCCCTGCAGACCACCCACCCACCTTTTCTGCCACAGCAGCCCCGGGGGGCTGGGGCTGGGTTCCCTCCTGCCCTAGGCTTGGAGCAGAGTGAGGTTTTCCTTTGTCAGTGCTGGTGACACCCTGCCGGTGGAGCAGCCAGGCTGCAGGATTCTCTAAAAGCCTTGAAGTAAACCTGCCCCAGATCCCACCTCTCTCAGCCATCAGAGCACAGAGGAGATTGAATGTTTCTGGGATGCAGCAGGACATGGATCAAAGCTCCCCTTTTGTCCCTTGATAATGACATGAATGGGCCAGCTGTGCTGTTTCTTTGGGGTCTCTGTGTCTTTCTTTGGGGTCTCTGTGTCTGTGCTGCTGGTGGGAGGGAGGTGGGACCTGGGGAAGGGCCAAGGACCCTGGGAAGTGATGGTGGTGTTGCTGGGGGTGATCCAGCTGATGTCAGGAGCTGCCACAGCCATCAGGACCCATCTCTGTGGTCCCAGGGTAGGAGGGTGGGGACAGTTGAACAGAGATACTGATCTGTGCATCCCAGTTCCTGCTGATTGCCTTGGTCTGGCAGGAGAAGGTGGGAGAGATGCTGTGGTGTTTCACTGTCAGCCTCACAGGCTCCCATCTTCTCCTGGAGACCCTCCTTGCCCCATTTGCTCTCCAAAGAGCCTGGGAGCTGAGCTGTGGGGACCTGGTTTAGGCTTGCCACGTGCTGGGAGGGAAATGGCTGGTACCTGCAGCAGTGCTGCTGTCAGCAGGAGGAAACGCAGGCCCAGCAGCTCCTCCTGGCCCAGGGGCTGATTTCTTCCTGTACCTTGTACCTGCAGCTCAGGGCTGCAGTGTCTGCAAGGGCAGGGCTGGATCCTGTCCTGGCCCTCGCCCTCCCAGCCAGCAGGGTCTGCTTTGCTTGCCCCTTAGCCTGGAGTGTGACTTGTGAGTGTGTCTCTGTGTCTCCTGGGACAGGTTCTGAGTGTGATGGTGTCTCGTGGGGCGGGTTCTGAGTGTCCCTGTGTCTCCTGGGGCGGATTCTGAGTGTGATGGTGTGTCTTAGGGCAGGTTCTGAGTGTCCCTGTGTCTCCTGGAGTGGGTTCTGAGTGTGATGTTGTCTCCTGGGTTGGGTTCTGAGTGTGATGGTGTCTCCTGGGGTAGGTTCTGAGTGTGATGGTGTCTCCTGGGGTGGGTTCCCAGTGTCCCTGTATCTCCTGGGGCAGGTTCTGAGTGTGATGGTGTCTCCTGGGGCAGGTTCTGAGTGTGTCTCTGTGTCTCCTGAGGCACGGAGGAGCTGGCAGAGCCGGGCTGTGCCTCAGCCAGGCCATGCTGGGGTAGCAGTGCCTGCAGGGAGCTGTCTCCTGCCATGGTGGTGCAGAGCAGGGCCTGGGGGCCAGTCCTCCTCAGGCAGCAGCCGCTGCTTCCTCCTTGGAGATGACCTTCAAATGGGTGCCTGCAATGCAGCAGCACAAACCTCCTGTCCAGGAGGTTTGGTTTGAGGCTTGGCACAGGAATTTGAGCCTGGTGCTCCTCAGCAGCCCCTGTCCCCTCAGCCCCTCCAGGTGCTGCCAGCTCCGGGAGCCACAGGGCGCCAGGCCGTGGGAGTGACTGTGCTGCTTGCAGGAAGCAGAGCTCAGTAGTTCTGCAGTGTCAGGCAGGGCTGATGGCATCTATTGACCCCCAAGCCATTAAACTGCTTGGCTGCAGGCCTGAGTGGCCTGGCTGGCGGCAGAGCTGCTCCCTCAGGGCACCTCCTGAGGGCTGCTTTGAGAGAGAGAGCATCCCCTGTGCCAGAGCTGCCATGGCACTGAGCATGCCTGGCCTGCCGAGGAGACGCAGGAAACGGAGCTTGTGAAATTGGGGAAGGAAGTTGAGTCGTATTTCAAGTTTATTTAAACTCTGCAACCTCCAGTGCTCTGCTGTTCTTGCAGCTGCCCCGCTGTGATGCTCTGTGGCCCTCACCAGAGCCCGTGTGGGGCTGGTGCCTCGGGGAGGGACTCCCACCTCTTCCTCAGAGTTACCTTCCCCTCATCTTCATACACCCTCGGGGAGGGACTCCCACCTCTTCCTCAGAGTTACCTTCCCCTCATCTTCATATCCCTCAGGAAGGGACTCTCATCTCCTTCTCAGAGTCCCCTGGCCTCATCCTCATACACCCTCAGAGAGGGGCTCCCAGCTTCTCCTCAGTGCCCCTCTCCCCTCATCATCACACACACTCAGGGAGGAACTCTCAGCTCCTCCTCAGAGTCCCCCTGCTCTCATCTTCATCCACCCTCCGTCCCCCTCCCCTCATCCTCGTACACCTTCAGGAAGGGACTCCCAGCTCCTCCTCAGAGTCCCCCTCCCCTCATCCTCATCCACCCTCAGGGAGGGACTCCCAGCTCCTCCTCAGAGTCACCTTCCCCTCATCTTCATACTCCTTTGGGGAGGGACTCGCAGCTCAGTCCCCCCGCCCTCATCCTCATCCACCCTCGGGGTGCTCTGGCCAAGAGGCTGAGCTGGCAGAGGTCTGCTGGTGGGATCAGCTGGCTCCAGCCCTGCCAGGGTGCTGGCACCTCTGGTGCCCCATGGCTGGGGCTCTCTGCCTGCTGGGATGCTCTCTGTGAGCCCAGAGTGTCTGCTGCCAGCTGGGGTCACTCACTGAGGAAGTGAAGCTGGAGCCTTTCCACATCAGCTGTTTTGGGGTGGATTTGGGCCCAGTAGAAAGGTGGTGTGAACCCAATTTGTGCCACTGTCCAGGGGCTGCAGTGGGCAGAGGGAGGGTGCAGCCCTGGTACCTGCTGCCCTCCATCCCCTCTCTGCTGCTGACTGCTGCTGTGCCTTGGAGCCCTCTGGTGTGGTCTGGGGGGCCCTGGCTCCTGCCAGCTCTGGCTGGTGTTGGCCTGGCTTTGCTCAGCTGTTAGAGGCGTGCAGGGAGAGATAAGGCAATCAATTCCACCCCAAGGCACGGGATGTGACTGTCTCCTGGAGGGGGAGGGGAAGGGGGGAGGGGAGCAGCCCATCGTGGTGCTGGGCACAGCCCTGGGGTGCTCTGTCTGCCATCTACAGGGTCAGGGCAGCCCTGGTCCATGGAGAGAAAGATCCCAGGAGCCTGCTCTGTCCTCTGGGTGCTGGGCACAGCCCTGGGGTGCTCTGTCTGCCATTGGCAGGGTCAGGGACAGCCCTGATCCCCTCAGGGAAAGATCCCAGAAGCCTGTTTTATCGTCAGGGTGCTGGGCACAGCCCTGGGGTGCTCTGTCTGCCATCTACAGGGTCAGGGGATCCCTGATCCACGGAGGGAAGGATTTCAGAAGGGTGCTCTGTCCTCGGGGTGCTGGTCTGGCAAACCACCGCTGTGGGCACCCCAGCCCCTTCCTCTCCACCCCTTTTGCATCTGCTGAGGGCAGCTCAGCCATGGCAGAGGGCCCTGCCCCATCCTGTGGGTGTTTTGCTGCTGGGTGAAGCCACCCAGACATGCTGCTGCTCTGCTTTCACTTTGGGTTTTGCAGCCTGCTGTGACTCAGGGCTGTGTGTTTGTCCCCAGAGGAGGGGGACAGCGGCTCCCCAGCCTGGAGGGAGCTTTTGGTGAGCACCCTGGGCTCTGGGGGTGCTGAGCCCAGGTGTGGGCTCTGTGCCTGCCTTCAGCCAGGCTCTCAATCGGATTTACAGCGGAAATGTTCAGAAATGGATGAAGATGTGTGAGGGGGGAGCAGGGCTGCACCCCCGGATGTGCCAGCGCCCACAGAAAGCAGCTGGGGCAGGGTTTGGGGCCCGCACACAGCACCCCTGGCAGGAGAGTCAGCTGAGCACCCTGCAGCCTCAGCAGAGCCCAGGGCCTCCCAAGGATCAGCCCGAGGACGGGGCCAGCTGCTGCCTCAGCACTGAAATTGGAGGCAGGAGAAAATTGCGGATGAAGCCCCAAACAAAGCTGTCAGAAACATGGCCCTGGCCCCCGGGAGGGAAGGCGATATCCTCTGTGAGGCCTCTGTGAATCACAGAGCCAGGCCTGGCCAGTGCTGTGCTGCTGCTCCTGCTGGGGCTGGGGGTGGCCCTGGTGGTCCCACAGGGCTGGTTCCTGCTGGAGGCTGTCAAAACACCCGATGGCACTGGTTAAACAGCCAGGCTTGGGATGTGCTGGATTGTGAGGGCACTGGTTAAACAGCCAGGTTTGGGATGTGGTGGGTTGTGAGGGCACTGGTTGAACAGCCAGCCGATTTGGGATGTGCTGGATTGTGAGGACAGCTGCTGCTGGGGTCTGCTGCAGGAGATCAGTCTGCAGGGGCTTCCTCTGCACCCTGGGCAGCTGCTGATGTGTTTTACTGTGGCCTGGTGGAAGGGACAGTGCCTGGCACCTGCCTGGCACCCCTTCCCTCTCTGGGCAGAGCAGGAGGCAGCCCTGGTGTGTGCTTGTGTGGGTGCAGGTGCCTCCTCTTGCTCGGGATCTGCCCCTCTGCTCTCTCCATGTGGATGCCACTCAGTCACTGCCCCCATTGCCAGGGGGGAGCTCAGAGCTGAGCCCCAGCACTGGGGGATTCCCTTTCCCTGCCCTGCAGCTCCTTGGAGCCTGACATGGGTGGGGAAGATTTCTTGTCACAGCTTGCTGTGGTGGAGCCTGGTGCCAAGCTCCCCAGTCTGTGCCCCCTGGGGCTGTGGGCACCTCCCTGCCCGCTGGCCATGCCCAGCTTTGGCAGGGAGATGTTCCCATCCCTGCTTTGCTCTGGGATGCTGGCAGGGAGCTGAACTCCTGCTCCTCCTCTTCCCCATGCCTTCAAGCACTGAGTTCCCTGGCCCAGTGTTGCATGGCTGGAAAGCACAACCCAGCTGGTCCATGGTGCTGTGGTCTCTGCTCATCCATTTTTTCAGGGTGCACCTGCCTGAAGGAGGCATTGGGTCAAAATGTTCTCTGTTCCTTGCCCAGGTGAGGGGCTGGGTTTACTCCTGGGTACTTCAGAGCATCCCCTGTCCTGCTGGCCAAGGGCTTGGCATGCATTTATTTATTTTTATTTTTATTTATTTATGTTATTTATTTCTATAAATGATATATATATTTTCATTTATTCTATATAGAATTATATGTATTATTTATATTTATTTTATAAATTTATTTATATTTATGTTATGAATTTATTTCTATTTTATATCAATGGTGTATATTAATCAAATTATATATAATATATTATATATAGAATAGATATAATTTGATATAATATATAATATATAATATAATATATAATATATATAATTTATATATTTTATGTATATAGAATATATACAATATATTTTATATATAATATATATTAATCAAATAGTATATATTCTATATATAATTATATGTATTTTTATTTATTTATATTATTTATTTATATTTATGTATGTAATTTATTTATATATTATATATTTATTCTACATATATTTGTATATTTATATTTCTTTTTATCCATTTATTTCTTTATATAAATATATATTATCCATATTCATTTATTTATTGATATTTATTTATTTAGTTATTTATATCCCTTTATTTGTATTCTGGGGAGGGGCTTGAGAGGCAGTTCTTTTTTACCACCTGCTCCCATGTCTTGTGTGCAGTTTTGCTCTGGTGTTCCTGCTGGGCTCCGGGGCTTTAGAATCTCCTGCCCAGGTCAGGCTGTTGTTTCCCCAGTGGCACTGGGTGCCCTGGGAGGTGCCAGCCCTGGCTCTAGGGCAGCCTTATCTCCAGCATGGGCACACCACAGTGGTGCTGGGCTGAACTGGGACATGGGGACCCTGCAGGGGCTCCTGGGAAAGGGACAGATCCTGTGGGTGGGGTTTGGGAGGCTCAGTGCTGGGGTGCAGAGCTGGCTTAGGGTTAGGGAAGGGGTGTCCCTCTGTTCCCATCAGACCTGGGGGTTGCTGTGCTTTGCCGGTCAGGCTGATGGCCTGGCAGGGTCTGTTGTGAGTGATGGTTTCCTTTAACTCCCCGTTCATTGCCATACTGCTGCTGAGGATGGTTTGGGGCTGTTCTGCATGGCTGGAGGGGAGCTGGGGCCCTGCTGGGGCGTGTGTCACATCCTATGTGCTGTCACACTGTGTTTCCCACCCACTGGGGTTTGGTGGGAAACACTGCACCAAACTGTGCTGGCTCTGTTGTGTGCAGACATCCTCGTGCTGATCCCAGGCTGGCCTGAGGCACTTATGGGGTGAAGCTGGAACGCAGGGAGACTCCAAAGTGGGTTGGATCTGGTCCCCTCTCCCCTGCATCCCCTGGGCCCTGCTGGTTGTCCCTGCCACGGACTGGGTGTCCCTGCTGGTCCCTGCCATGGGCTGGGTGTCCCTGCCATGGGCTGGGTGTCCCTACCACGAGCTAGGTGTCCCTGCTGATCCCTGCCATGGGCTGGGTGTCCCTGCTGGTCCCTGCCATGGGCTGGGTGTCCCTGCCATGGGCTGGGTGTCCCTGCTTCTGTCCCATGCTGTCCCTCAGCCTGCCATGGTCCCAGCACAGAGCAGATGGTGCAGCTCACAGCCCCGTGCTCCTGCCAGAGCTAATGAGCAGCACATGGTGCCTGCCACGGCCTGATTTAAAGGTTTCTCTAAGCCTGGGAAAGTCTGGAGTGGTGGATTAGGGGGAGCCCAGGGGGCTGTGGGGTGTGAGGCAGCTTGCCCTGCACAGGAGCAGGCTGGGGGGTGTTCTTGTGGGGTTCCTTGGGGGATAATGTAGAGGCATGTCCCCCTTTGGGCTGTGCCCAGTGGGGCTCTGGGTGCACCCCAGCTCTGTGGGGTGTCCAGGAGCTTTGTTTGGGCCCAGTGCTGTTCCAGCTGTGCTGGCTGTGGCACCCTGCCTTGGCAGGGTTTGTCAGGGCACAGTGGCACGGGGGGCTCTGTGCTGTGCTCCCTGCTCTGGGAGGTGCCTGGCTATATCTCTTAATTGGACTGTTTGCTGACCAGACCTGGCAGTCTCCAGGGAGCCTGATTCAATTTTCTCTGATTGCTAAGCCACTTCCCTGCCGTGGTAATTAAATGCTGAACTTTGTCTTGGTTTGTGTCCAATATAACCTGGGAGCAGAGAGGCAGCCCTTGGCAGCCAGCCCTCTCCCTGGTCCCCATGCTCAGGCAGGATGGGGCTGGGACATCCTTTCCCAGGGAGGGGGAAGATTCTCCTATGGGATCTGAGCCTGGGCAGCCACTGAGGAGTGTGGGCAGCCCCATCCATGCTTGAGGTGTGGGAAAACCTGGAGCACTTTGTTGTGATCCTGCCATGGGGAGCTGCTTGGCCAAGCTGAGAGCCCCACACAGCTGGGTGGATGGTGCTGGCTCTGTGGTGCCTGGGCTGACCTTGAACCATGGAATGTACTGGGGGATGAGAGAGCTGCTCCTCCTGGCTGCCTTGGTGGGATCACAGGGCAGCAGCACAGCTTGGGGCAGAGGAGGGTGAAGCTGGGGAGCAGAGGGGACAGCAGGGCTGGGCTGCTGGGCAGCTGCTCCTGCAGCTCTGATGGAGCTGGTGGCCCTGGGAGCAGAGCTGGGGCCATGGGGGGAGTGGGGATGGGAGCAGGGCAAGCACAGGGGTGTGGGGATGGCAGTGGGGTGAATGCAGGGTCGTGTGGGGAGGGGAAATGGGGTGAATGCAGGGGTGTGGGGTGAGCACAGCGGGTGTGGGAACACTGGCAGGAGCAGAATGAGTGCAGGCAGCATGAGGAGAGGAGCAGGGCAAGCACAGGGGGTGTGGGAACACTGACAGGAGCAGAATGAGTGCAGGCAGCATGAGGAGAGGAGCCAGGTGCTGTCTGGGCTTGCCCAGCCCACCTGTCCTGACAGGCTCACAGGGCTGGGCTGTGCCCCTGGTGGGCTCTGCCAGCCCCAGCTCTGCCAGCCCACAGAGGCTGTGCCTGGGTGAGGGGCAGTGCCTCAGCAGCAGTGCTGTGGGCAGCCTTGCTCCTCTGCAGACAAGGTGGACAAGAGGTGGTGGCTGTGAGCTTCTGGGACCTGGCACAGACAGGGAAAATCCCATGGAGCTCTTCCAGCCATCACTCTCCAGCTCTCTGGCTCTGCTCCCTGGGCAGCCAGCCCTTCCTGGCTGGGCAGCCTCCTTGGGAGGGAAGAGGAACAGCTCTTTGTAGGGTCAGCAGGCAGCCAGCAGAGAGGTCTTGCAGGGACAGGAGCTCTTTGTGATCCCCAAATCTGTGAGCAGCTGCCCTACAGCCCCCTGACAGCGCTGGGAAATGCTGTAGGGTGTGTGTGCTCAGGCTGCTGGGAGGTGGAGCACCCCTGTGTGACATGGGTGATGCTGAGTGATGGATCTGGGTCCCAGCTGTGTCCCAGCAGGGTGGTGTGGCTGCTGTGTGCCCACGGGCACTTTGGTGGGGCAGGGTGGGGCTCTCACAGCTCTGGCTCTGTGCTGGAGGGCTGTGGAGTGTGCTGCTGGCTTTGGCAAAGTGCTGGGGGCCAAAGGATGCTCTGAGCCCCTTGGGGCTGTTGTGGTGCTGGGCTGGGAGACAGGAAGCTGAGACAGCTGAGTGAGGAGGACATGAACCCAGCAATCCACGTCAGCCAGACTGTGCTTTCCCATGCAAGGAGACAGCCTCCCTTGAGAGTGCTGGGGCTGCCATGGTGTGTGTGCCCTCACTGGGGATACTGGCAGTGCCCAGCTGACCCCATCCCTGTGCCTCTTGCAGGGCTTGAGATGCTGGAATGGGGACATCCCTGCCAGGAGGGATTAGAGACCTCCAGGCTGACCCTGCCTGTGGAGCTGCCTCTCAGTGCCCACCTGGCACTTGGCCCCCAGCCCCTCCTGCACCCCCCAAGGCTGGCACAGGGCTGGGCACAGGGCAGCAGTGCAGAACAGCTCCTGCACCCATAAGGGCTGGCACAGGGCAGCAGTGCAGAACAGCTCCCCAAGGCTGGCACAGGGCAGCAATGCAGAACAGCTCCCCAAGGTTGGCACAGGGCAGCAGTGCAGAACAGCTCCCCCTTTGTGCCTGTCTGAGCTGCTGTGCCTCAGCTCTGCCCCTCAGTAGCAGGATCCTGTCCCTCCTCCCTGCAGATGCTCAGTGCCCATGGCAGCCCTGCCATGGAGACAGAGCTTTCAGAGCCTGCCAGCCTGGCAGGGAGGGCAGGGACAGCACTGGGGACACTCCAGCCAGGCTCCCCTTTGTGTGTGTCCCTGCCTGGCTCGTGCTGGTGCCTTTGGATGCTGCTGCTGGATCAGGCTCCTGCTGGGAGCCTGTCATCACCCAGCGGGAACTGCCGGCTGTGGAGGGGTGTTCTGCACCCCTGCCTGCCCCTCTGGGTGTCTGTCCATCCATCCTTCCACCTCCTGCCTGCTGCCCTGCCTGCCTGGGAAGGTTTTATTGGCAGGAGCGTTTGGCTGGGACTGTGCAGCTCTGGCCTGGCTCGCTGTTCCTTGTCACCATCAGAGCAGGGAGCTGAGGGCTTGGTGTGCTCCTGGTCCTGCTGGATTTCTCCTTTGTGGGATTGATGGGGGTTAGCCCGGTGAGGATGGAGATGAGAGATCTCTGCAGCCAGGGCTGGGAACTTGTGGGTTATTGCAAAGGACCTGGGTGCAGGGCCCTGCTGGGAGCTGCCAGCCACAGCTGGAGCAGGACTGAGAGAAGAGAGGGGCAGAGAGGATGAGAGGGTGAGAGAGTGAAAGGGTAAGAGAGTAAAAGGCAAGAGGTAAGAGAGAAGAGGTAAGAATAAGAGTTAAGACAACGAGGTTCCCGTTACAATACCCTAAGTCTTCTTCTCTGTTGAATATTCTGATTCTCAATAACCAATCTAGTACAAGATACAAGTCCTATAGCATTTACATACAGCCTATAAGAATCATTACATTACCACATCATTACATTACCACATTCTAAACCCTAAAAACTCCTCTTTGGGCCCCTTCTGCCAAGCTGTAGGGTCTGCTCTGACCCTTGGGCCTGTCTGCAAGCAGAGGGTGTTGTTCCATCAAAAGGGGATCACCTTCAGCTGGCCACACCATTGTTTTCCAGTTGTTCAGTAACTGAGGGATCTCAAAGCTTGCTTTCATTTCAATTTTGCTTATAGTTTTCATATTCTCAAACTCTTTTGCCAGGCAATCATATTTATAAGGCTTTCCTGTTTCATCTTCCCACAACAGGGGAGCCACAGGTCCTGAGGAGAGCCAGGGTGCGGGATGGGTCTCTGGGGTGCTTGGAGCTGCCTGGACAGTGAGGTTTGGGGAATAGGAGTGGGGCAGATGTTGGTGTTGGTCTGTTGGCACTGGAACTGCCCAGCATGGCCAGGCTCAAAGTGGGTTCCTAAATACCCTGTGGAAAATTCATGTGTGCACACCCCTCTAGCACTGCTGCTCATGCTGTTCCAAACCCCCCTTGCAGGTATTTAAACCCCCTGGGAGGAGTGGAGAGACAAAGAAATGTTCTGCTGAAAACCTGCTCTCGTTTTTCCTGAGAGGGAAGAAAATTCCCAAATGTGTTGTGGCTCCAGTTGGTTCCTCTGCCCATCCCCTGGGGCTGCTGTTCATGTCTAGGGCGGGGATGAGGGAAGCACATCATCTTGCTCCAAAAGTAATTAAAGTCAGGGATAATTCTTTCTGGAGGAGGGTGGAACCCTGGGAAGGCGACAGGAACGAGTCTGGGACTGAGCACATCAGAAGCTGCTTTTTATTGTGGCTGCTGAGCTAAATATATCCACAGAGGCACAGAGCAGTTCCCATGTGTCTGCTGCTGTGTGGGGTGAGGGGTGCAGGGTGCTGGGCACTGCCTGTGCCCCAAAAACAGACCAGGGCCCTCCTGGGCCTTGCTACTGGGTGGGTGAGGATCAGACACTCGTGCATGAAGCTGTGTCAGGGTAGGTTTGGGTTGGATATCAGGGAAAGGTTCTTCCCCCAGAGGGTGCTGCCAGGGACCCCTGTACCCCCAAACACAGCCCAGGGCCCTCCTGGGCCTTGCTCCTGGCTGGGTGAGGATCAAACACTCATGGGAGTGTCAGGCTGGAGATCAGGGAAAGGTTCGTCCCTCAGAGGGTGCTGGCACTGCCAGGGACCCCCTGTGCCCCAAAAACAGCCCAGGGCTTTGCTTCTGGGTGGGTGAGGATCAGAGACTCGTGCACAAAGCTGTGCCAGGGGAGGCTTGGGTTGGATATCAGGAAAGGTTCTTCCCCAGAGGGTGGTGGGCACTGCCTGCCCTGCCAGGGGCACCCAGTACCTCCAAAACAGCCCAGGGCCTTCCTGGGTGGGTGAGGATCAGAAACTCATGCACAAAGCTCTGCCAGGGCAGGATCAGGTTGGATATCAAGAAAGATTCTTCCCCCAGAGGGTGCTGGGCACTGCCTGTACCCCCAAACACAGCCCAGGACCCTCCTGGGTGGGTGAGGATCAGAAACTCATGCATGAAGCTGTGTCAGGGCAGGATCAGGTTGGATATTAGGAAAGATTCTTCCCCCAGAGGGTGCTGGCACTGCCTGCCCTGCCAGGGACACCCTGTACCCCCCAAAACAGCTCAGGGCCCTCCTGGGTGGGTGAAGATCATACAGTGATGCACAAAGCTGTGTCAGGGCAGGGTCAGGCTGGGTATCAGGGAAGGCTCTTCCCCCAGGGGGTGCTGGCACTGCCCAGGCTCCCCAGGGAATGGGCACAGCCCCAAGGCTGCCAGAGCTCCAGGAGTGTTTGGGCAGCGCTGCCAGGGATGCCCAGGGTGGGATTGTTGGGGTGTCCCTGCAGGGCAGGGTTGGATTGGATGATCCTGGCCAGCCCAGGAGATTCCTGATTCTGAGTCCCAGTGCACACTGTGGGCTGCTCAGGTCTGGATGTGGCTGCCAGGGATGTGGTTTGAAGGAATTAATAGCTGAGTTTATGGAGCACCCGGGGACTGGAGCTGAGCACTCATTAGCACTAATGAGAGCTATCTGCACGGCTTTGGCTCCAAACTCCTTTTCCACGAGTCCCCTGGGAGCCCCCAGCTTCCTGCAGCCGGTGCATCAGCACGGGCAGAGCTGGGCAGCCCTTCGGAGGGGCAGAGTGTCTGTGAGTCCTGCAGAGGGGCAGCAGTGTCTGTGAGTCCTGCAGAGGGGCAGAGTGTCTGTGAGTCCTGCAGAGGGGCAGTTTCTGAGTCCTGCAAAGGGGCAGTGTCTGTGCAGGTCCAGCTCTGCTCCCACATTCCCAGGCAGGGGTTGGGTGCACTGGGTGGGATGGGATGGGTGGGTCAGGCTCTGCCCGAGCCAGGAGCCAGCTCAGCCTCGCCTGTCCCAGTCCCATCTGCAAGTCCAAGGCTGGGGACAGCTTTTGGGCTGGGTGGTGCTTAGCTTCAAACGGTGAGGACTGTCTTGTCTTGTTGAGGTTTTGCATTTTGCATTTCAAGCCTTTGTAGCTGTGGTTTGCTGTGTCTGTGTCAGACTGAGCGGGGCTGTGCTGGCCTGGCTGCCCTAACTCTGCCAGGCTGGGGCTGATCCGGTGCCACAACCCCTGTCTGTGCCCAGCCCTGCCAGGGGCAGTGGGGAGGATGAGCCAGTGCATCTGTGAGGGGCTGGGGGCAGTTCTGGGTGCAGGCTCTGTGTGCCCAGCCCTGCCTGTCACCCATTCTTGGAGATGTCTGGTGGTGTTTTTGGGATGTGTCACCTCCTGGAGGTGCCTGGTGGTGTTTCTGGGATGTGTCACCCCCTGTTCTCAGCTGCAAACAGGTCAGGGTAATGGCTGGCTGCAGGAGCTGAAGCATCCCCTGCCCTGTATGCTCTCTACTGTCTGTCCCCTGCCTGCATGAACCACGTTTCCAGCGGGGGTTGTAGGATGTCCTGAGCTGGAAGGGACCCACAGGGTTCATGGCTCCAGCTCCTGGTCCTGTGCAGGACACCCTGGCAATCCCACTCTGTGCCTGACAAGATTGTCCAAACACTCCTGGAGCTCTGGCAGCCTCAGGGCCATGCCAGCACCTCTGGGGGGAGAACCTTTTCCTAATACCCAGCCCTTGTAGAGCTCCAGCTTTGCATTGGGTCCTGTCACTGTCACAGAGAGCAGAGATCTGAGCTGCTCCGTGTGAGGAAGCTGCAGACCTCAATAGGTCTGACCTCAGGCTGCTTTTGTCCAGTCTGAAGAAGCCAAGTGACCTCAACTGCTTCACCTATGGTTCCTCAAGGCCCTTCACCATGTTTATGCCCCGCTCTGGACACTCCCTGGTACCTTTCTGTCCTTCTTAGACTATGGTGCCCCAAACTGCATCCAGCACTCCAGGTGAGGCTGCAGCAGTGCAGAGCAGTGAGGAGCAGTCTTTTTCCTTTGGTTGTGCTGGACTAGGCACTCTGGGACATGTCTCACAGGATGGGCTGTGCTCTCATCCTCAGGGCCACGCTGGTGTCCCCCAAGCCTGTGCTGCCCTCACCCTGCTTCTCTTCCCACAGGATCCGCCCTCAGCTGCCCAAAGAGAAGATAGAGGGATGTCACATCTGTACCTCAGTGACACCTGGTGAGCCCCAGGTGCTGCTGGGCAAGGACAAGGCCTTCACCTATGACTTTGTCTTTGACCTGGACACATGGCAGGAGAGGATCTACACCACGTGCATGGGGAAGCTCATCGAGGGCTGCTTCGAGGGCTACAATGCCACTGTGCTGGCCTATGGGCAGGTATGGGCTCTGCCCTCAGTGTGGGCTCTCCAGGGAGGCTGAGAGGGCACCTGGGGAGGCTGAGGAAGGTGGAGGGTGTTGAGTATTGATATATTACCAATATAGCCAGACAGAACGTGCCTGAGCTTTTCTGGCCCTTGGTGCTGAACCAAACAGTGGCACTGTGGTGTTTCACCCCACAGACACTTTTGGCTGTGGGTGTGTGGTGTTTCACCCCACAGACACTTTTGGCTGGCTGGGTGTGTGGTGTTTCACCCCACAGACACTTTGGGCTGGCTGAGAGCTGCACTGCACTGGGCCCGTGGGGACAAGTCCAGGCCTGCAGGAGCTCAGGTGGTGCTGGGATGGAGCTTCCCCCCATAACAGGGGCTGCTCCTCAGGTTTCCCTCTGTGGAGAAGCTTTAAGGTGATGGTGAAGGAAAGGAGTCGGTTCTGATGGAGGGTTTGGATGCAGAGCTCTATTCAGGCCCACAGGCCTCTGAATGCAGCACCAGCTCCAACAGAACTCCCTGAACCCATGGTTGCTGTTCCTTTGAACCCCGGGGAGAGGGGCAGGGAAGGGGCAGGGAGCCACCAAGCAGGGACAGGAGGGGAGGGACAAAGGGACAAAGGACACCTGGATGGCCCAATGCCCCCCAGAAGTACAGGGCATCCTTTGAATCTGCCACTCGAGACCCAGCTCTCTGCACTGGGATGTGGTGCAAGAGTGACACTGAAGGGTGGCAGCAGTGGGGACACATGAGCAGGGGTGTCCCTCCAGCCCAGGCTGAGAGGGGCTGCAGAGTGAGGATATGGATGGAGTCAGCTCTGGAGCAGCAGGGCTTTCCTGCTTGTTCAGCCTCTGCAAGTGACATGGAAATTAGGAAAAGTGAACTTACTAAGGTAATAGTGGATGATGAGACAGAACTTATATTTGCACCCTGTAAGGAGGTGAGATCCTGGGTGTGGAGAGAACAGAGCTGTCCCTGGTTGGGTGAGAGCTGGGGGCAGAGGTGGCAGGGCTGGGAGTGTGGGAGCTGATGTGTCACTGGGGGTCACGGTGGCCTTTGTGGAGCCTGAAGTAGCAGAGGGAGAATATGGGATGTATTGGGCAGAGCTGAGCCAGCTCCTCTCCCTGTCTCTGCACAGACTGGAGCAGGGAAGACCTACACCATGGGCACTGGCTTCGACATGAGCATCTCCGAGGAGGAGCAGGGCATCATCCCCCGGGCCATCAGCCACCTCTTCAGCGGCATCGAGGAGCGGCGGCGCGCGGCGCAGAGCCAGGGCCTGGCAGCGCCCGAGTTCAAAGTCAGCGCCCAGTTCCTGGAGGTGAGAGGCTAATGGCAGTCTGGGGGGCACCATGGCCCTGCCCTGCCCTTGTTCCTGTGCCTTGGGCTCCTCCAGATCTTCCTGGCAGAGCTGGACCCTGTGACAAGCATGGGGATGTGTGCTGGTGCAGTGGGGACTCGAAGCACCTGCATGGCTACAAACTGAGTGGAGGGAGCTCCCACCATGGGGAAGGGTCTTATGGCTGGGTCCCCTGGGGATCCAGGGGCTCTGGGCTGTCTTACCCCTGTTTGAGGTCAAGGATAGCCCTTTCTTCTCCTCCTGCTTCACTCTGGACCAGAGTTCCCAGTAAACAGGAGGAGAAGTGCCACTCTTGGGTGGGGAGGGGGTTTTGGGGAAGGACTGGGCTATTTTTCATGTCCTTTGTTGCATCTCTGACCTTGAGAATGCATCCTCTGCTGCCTCTGCCCAGGGTTCTCCTGTTCAAAACCTCTTCCATTAACTGCTTCATTCCCTGGAGAAATTTGTCCTGGGAAGCACATGGACCTTGTGTGTTGGCAGTGTTTTTCGTGGGGGTTGCTCCTGGGCTGAAAAAGTGAAGAGGTGCAAGTGGGATCTGTTTTAAGGCCCCAGTGAGAAAGCACAGGGTGGTGCTGAGCAAAGCTGAGCCCCAAGCAAGCTTCATCTGGTTGAGGTTGAGGTTTTAAGAGGAGATGGGCAGGGAGGGGCCCTGTGCTGTGATCTTGGCTTTGTTTGCCATCACATCTGGGTGTCTTCAGATGCTGATGGCTTGGAGAGGGCCCAAAGTCACTTCCTTCCCACTTATGTCTTCATCTGCAGAGCCCCTGTGGTGCTGTTGTGTCCTCCCATTGCCATCACTTGGCCTGTCCAAGCTCCTGGTTTTCTGCCCAGGGGCTTCTCTTTAGGGATCCTTTGTGCTGGGGTGGAAATGGGGGCAGTTTCCTGCCTGTCCTGAAGTCCTGCATGGCTAAAGCAGCACATGGCCACGTCAGGCACTGGTCACCAGCTCTGCTGTCCTGGCAGGGGCACAGGACTTGTTCTGGCTGATCCCTGTCTTGTGACTTTGCTGCTGGGAGCAGGTTCTGGGAGCAGGTTTAGACCCTTGAGGAGCCTGGCGGCACCAGGGGCAGCAGGGATGGATTAGTCTGATCCCTTGTGCTGGCCAGGAACCTGCAGTCCTGGGGTGACCCAGCCCTGTGCACTGAGATGTGGGTGCAAGAGTGACACTGAATGGTGGCAGCAGGGGACTCATGGGCAGGGGTGTCCCTATACCCCAGGCTGAGAGGGGCTGCAGAGTTAGGATATGGATGGAGTCAGCTCTGGGTTTCCTGCTTGTTCAGCACCCCCTTATCCCCTGTACACCTGACAGAGATGCCTTGAGCTGTGATGAGAGTGGGGTTTCACTGGCTCTGTGGCCAGGTGAGCCAGGAGGATCAGGGGGATGTGGAGCTCCTGGGTGTCTGCTCAGTGGAGCTGCTTGTGGGCACCAGAACTGGACAGGTTTGGGCAGCAGAGACCAACCCAAAGCTCAGAGCTTTGCATGGCAAGCTCTGGAGCACAAGTCTGATGAGGAGTGGGTGAGGGAATTGAGGGGCTCAGACTGAAGAAGAGGAGGCTCAGGGGGATCTTTGTCTCTACAACTTCCTGACAGGAGGGTGGGGATGGATGGGGATTGAGCTCTGCTCCCAGGGACAAGGAACAGGAGGAGAGGAAACAGCCTCCAGTTGTGCCAGTTGAGGTTTAGGTTGGATATTAGGCAAAATTCCTTCCCTGAAGTTGTGGTGTGGCATTGGCACAGGCTGCCCAGGGCAGAGGTGGAGTCACCATCCCTGGGAGGGGTCAAAAGTTGTGTGGGGACATGATTTAGTGGTGAACATGGCAGAGCTGGGATGAATGGTTGGACTCAATGGAATTAGAGGGCTTTTCCAGTCTGAAGGTTTCCACAGTCCTGTGCTTGTGCCTCCTCTGGTACACATGCACCAGAGTCACCATCCCTGGAAGTGGTCAGAAGATGTGTGGGGACATGGTTTAGTGGTGAACATGGCAGTGCCAGGGTAAATGATTGGACTCGATGATCTTGGAGGGTTTTTCTAGTCTGAAGGGTTCTATGATTCTGTGCTTGTCCCTCCTCTGGTGCACATGCACACACCCCAGCTCCCCTGCTCAGCCTTGTAGGCAGTGTGAGCACACAGCTATGGGGGAGTGGCAACAGGGTGCCAGGGCTGCTTCTGCCAGTCCTGCAGTGCCAGGGGGCAGCTCCTGCCAGTCCTGCAGTGCCAGGGGGCAGCTCCTGCCACTCCTGCAGTGCCAGGGCTGCTCCTGCCACTCCTGCAGTGCCAGGCTTGAGCAGCCTCGTGCTTCCCCTGCTCACCCACACCCACTACTGCCCTGCCCAGCTGTACAACGAGGAGATCCTGGACCTGTTTGACAGCACCCGCGACCCCGACTCGCGCCACCGCAAATCCAACATCAAAATCCACGAGGATGCCAGCGGGAGCATCTACACCACGGGGGTCACCTCACGCCTCATCAGCTCCCAGGATGAGGTGGGTGCAGCATGGGGCACACACAGAGCAGGGCTGGCAGCTGGGTGCCGGTGGCCAGGGATGTGCTGTGTGGGGACAACTTGGTGGGGAGATGTCAGAACTCAGTGCATCCCTCCGGGTGTCCAGAGTTGCCAAGGTCCCCATTGGGGGGCTCAGAGACCCTGGCACACAGCCCAGAGCACCTGTGGGTTTGATTATGACCTGTGGAGCAAATTGCCAGCTTTGTATGAGGACCTGAAAATGGCAGAAGTTTAAATAATGTAAAAATAAAATTTTCACAGGGTGAAAGGGTAGATTTTGGGATTTTTAGAATGGGGGTTTTGGGGACAGGACAGAGGAACTTGGGTGTGTCCAGCCTTTCTTCTTCTTCTTCTTGTTCTCCATTTTCTGCTGTGATGCTGGCACTTTGGGATTAGTTTAGAATAGAAGTGCACTGTCTAACATAAGTGATAAGTATTAGGAAGTAATTGTAAATATGTTATGGGTAGTTTGTAGTATAAAAAGACAGGACCCCCCTGGGGGTGGTCGAAGTCAGGCCTGTGGCTACCCTGCTGAGTGGATCTCAGCTGAGCAGGAGAAAAATTTTATAGATAAGAATTAATAAACAACTTTAAGAACGAAAACTGAAGAACTCCAGCTCGTTTTTTGGACACGCAGGCTGAAACAGAGACTTTTCACATATCTCAGAGCTGCCATTAACAGCAAAACTCCCGAGAGGGGGAGATCTCTCCCAGGGTGGGAGTGCAGTCCTGGGGCTGTTCTGGAAAAGGTCAGTGTGTCCACTGAGCTGCACAGGGTCTGTCCTGACTCCCTAAAAGGGTTCTGTAAGGTTTCCTTCCCTGCCTGGTGTCATTGCAGCTGATCCAGTGCCTAAAGCAAGGAGCTCTTTCCCGCACCACGGCCAGCACCCAGATGAACGTGCAGAGCTCCAGATCCCATGCCATCTTCACTATTTACCTGTGCCAGACAAGAGTGTGTGCCCGCCCAGAGCTGGTGAGATGTGCTCCTGCCTCATGGCCAGGCTGTTCTTGGGTTCCATACACAGCTGATGCATGGAGTTCCCTTGGGAAGGGGAGGGGGTTTGAAGTCTAAGAGAAGCAGGGATTTTTCTTTCCAGTTGTATCCTGCACTGGGATTTAATGGGAGCTGAGGGTGAGCTGATCCTGGGCAGGATGGCTCAGAGCAAGCTGCTCTGGGATGCTGTCCCCATCTCTGAGGGGCTCGATATGGAGGGTGAACGTTCAGACTCTGGCTGATGTCTGAGTGAAGGCCAGGGAGCCTCTGGGGTGCTGACCCCTGGTGTGTCCCTGGCTGCAGGTGAATGAGGAGGTGAGCAGCCTTCTGGATGGATCCCAGCCTGCTGCTGAGTACGAGACCTTGACAGCCAAGTTTCACTTTGTGGACCTGGCTGGCTCGGAGAGGCTGAAGCGGACGGGTGCCACGGGCGAGAGAGCCAAGGAGGGCATCTCCATCAACTGTGGGCTGGTAGGGCTGCACTGCTGGGCAGGGGGGCTGCCAGGGCAAAGCCTGACAGGAGAAACTTCTAACACTGCTGGGTTTTGCCTGGAGCTGCCCTGAACTGTTGGGGTGCTGCTGTCGTGGCTGGGGTTTGGGCTGTGTCACAGTGCCAGTGGTGGGAGCACAGCTCTGCTGCCAAAGGAGACTCGTGCTGTGGGCAGGGGTGCAGCTGGGCACAGGGATGCAGCTCCCAAAAGGGTGAGATCTACTAATCAGAGTTAAAAAAACCCCCTCTGGGGCTTGATGCTTCTTCTCAGTGCAGCATGGAGAGAGGCACAGCCCAGGCTAAGGGCAGCCGCACGCCTGCCCCTTGTGCAACCCAAACCTGTGCTACAGAGTGTGCCCCAGGCCTGATGTGTTGTATCCTCAGCCTGGGCTGAATCTGGGGGGCTTCCCTTTGTGTTGGTAGCTGGCCTTGGGGAATGTCATCAGTGCCCTTGGAGACCAGAGCAAGAAGGTCGTGCACGTGCCCTACCGCGACTCCAAGCTCACCCGCCTGCTGCAGGATTCCCTCGGGGGCAACAGGTAAGGGGGTCCCAGGTGGGGGCTGAGCTTGGGCTGAGGGCTGCAGGGGCTGTCCCCCTGCCCATGGGGCTGAGGGGGCTCAGGAGCTATGGAGGAGCTGTCTCAGGACAGAGAGAGATGCCTTCTTCCAGGCACAGCATGACTTTGCAGATGTAAAGACATATCAGCCTCAGGTGCAGTTAGCAGCTTTGGCAGAATCAGCTGATGCAAAATGCTCCTGAGCCCTGACAGATCTGGGACTTGGCAAGTGTTGGTGCCCAGAATGGGATTGAATTCCCTGCCTCTTCTCCAAAGAGGGAGGTATTGAGGAAAGGCTGCTTTTGCCCAGTGCTGTGTGTTGTCCTTGAGGGGTCTTGTGGGTGCTCAGGCTCTGGGAGGGATGAACCCAGTTCATACCTTGTTTTAAAACCCAGAAGGGCCCAGGATGGGCTCCCATCCAGGACGGGTGTCTGGGGGCACATGCTCTGTGCTGAGCCCTGAGTTTGCACCTGCTGCATTGCTGAGCTGTGCAGGGACTGTCTTTCACCCTGCCCTTGCATCCCCAAGCCAAACCATCATGATTGCCTGCGTGAGCCCCTCTGACCGGGATTTCATGGAGACCCTGAACACGCTCAAGTACGCCAACCGCGCTCGCAACATCAAGAACAAGGTGGTGGTGAACCAGGACAAGACGAGCCAGCAGATCAGCGCCCTGCGCGCCGAGATCGCCCGGCTGCAGATGGAGCTCATGGAGTACAAGGCAGTGAGTGGGGCCAGGTCCTGCTGTCCCCAGCAAGGGAAGCACTGCAGCCAGCTGTTCACTGCCCCCCCGTGGGATGGGGTGTCCTTGCTGAGAGCAGTTTGCCCCCGAGCAGGCTGCACGGGCCGGATAGCTCAGTCCTCTATGGGACAGACTGCCTGAAACCCAAGCAGCTCTCAGTCACTGCCTACCTTTAGCAAGCAAAAGGGATTTCAGCTCTTTAGTGATTATCAGCTCTTTGAGTTCAGCTCTTTGCTTGCTAAGGCACGTCAGGCCAGCAGATGCAGAGAGAGAGAGAGAAGGCTGCTCTGGAGTTCCACAGTGATGGCTTTACTGGAGATCTGTGAAGGGTTCCATGATGCTCTTCTAACCAGAATGGGCTAACCACCCCATTATATAATAGCCCATTGTACCCAGCAAGGGAAGCACTGCAGCCAGCTGTTCACTGCCCCCCCGTGGGATGGGGTGTCCCTGCTGAGAGCAGGTTTGCCCCTGAGCAGGCTGTGCGGGCTGGATAGCTCAGTCCTCTATGGGACAGACTGCCCGAAACCCAAGCAGCTCTCAGTCACTGCCTACCTTTAGCAAGCATAAGGAATATCAGCTCTTTAGTGATTTTCAGCTCTTTGAGTTCAGCTCTTTTGCTTGCTAAGGCACCGCTGGCCGGCCGGCAGATGCAGAGAGAGAGAGAGAAGGCTGCTCTGGAGTTCCACAGCGATGTCTTTATTGGGGGTCTGTGAAGGGCTCCAGCCAGGGCTCTTCTGGATCCCCCTATACCCATTATATAGGGTATAGGGGTATCCAGAATTGTCCAATAGCAGGGGTTAAGGAGAAGTGACCTATAGGGTTACAGAGAGATAGGCTGGGGTCCGAAAGGCAGAAGACAGGGGCTTGCCATGACTTGGCATTTCCTATCTTTAGGCCTCTGCTCTCCACGGGGCCCTGTGTTCACAGGGAAGAGATGAGGATCTGACTCCATGTTTCAGAAGGCTTGATTTATTATTTTATGATATATATTATATAAAAACTATACCAAAAGAATAGAAGAAAGGATTTCATAAGAAGACTAGCTAAGAATAGAATAAGAAAGAATGATAACAAAAGCTTGTGGCTTGGACTCTCTGTCCGAGCCAGCTCACTGTGATTGGCCATTAATTAGAAACAACTACATGAGACCAATCACAGATTTACTTGTTGCATTCTACAGCAGCAGATAATCATTGATTACATTTTGTTCTTGAGGCTTCTCAGCTTCTCAAGAGGAGAAATCCTAAAAAAAAGATTTTTCATTAAAGATGTCTGTGGAGGGGCCCTAGCAAGCCCATGGCATGCTACAGTGGGGGAGAGAATTGGGAGAGTAACAGTGAGAAAATTCCTTGGTTTAGATATAGTTTAAGAAGTAAAGCAAACCAAGGAACTCATTCCCCGTGACCCATCACAGAGAGATGTTCAGCCATGCCCAGCCCAGCAGAGCTCTGTCAAGTGTAACAGTGACTTGGGGCAACATTCCAGGCATTGCCTGTTTCTTCTTCCTTCCCCCAGCTTTATATGCTGAGCATGACATCCTGTGGTTTGGGATATCCCTGTGGTCAGAGAGGAACAGCTGTCCTGGCTGTGTCCCCCCAGCTCCTTGTGCACCCCTGGCCCAGCGCTGGTGGGTCAGGGTGAGGGGCAGAACAGCTCCTGACTCAGCAGGAGCTGAATCATCCCTGTGGGATCAGTGCTGTGCTCAGCAGAGATCCCAAACACAGCACCACACAAAAGCTGCTGTGAGGAAAATGAACTCCACCAAGGGCAAACCCAGCTGATGGAGCAACTCTGGTGAAGGGGCAGAGACAGGTGCAGAAAGGCCCTTTCTTCTGTTTGAGTTGAGGCAGGTTTAGTGGGACAGACCCATCCCCTTCCCCCTAGAAGGAACTGCTAGGAGAAGTCAGGAGGCTTAAGAAACAGAAGCTCAGCTCAGGACCTTGGCCAGGTTTTAGGGGTGGTAAGGCAGGGAGAAGCCCTGAAGCCTCTCTGACCCTCTACATGTTCAGCTCAGGCTTTCTTGGTCCCTGGATTTATCCCTGCTCTCTGTGTGGGGCTGCCCCCAGGGGTGCAGTGGTGGGTCTGTGTGTCCCAGGTGTGTCTCTGTGTGTCCCAGGTGTGTCTCTGTGTGTCCCAGGTGGGTCTGTGTGCCCCAGGTGGGTCTCCATGCCCCAGGTGTGTCTAGGTGCCCCAGGTGGGTCTGTGTGTCCCAGCTGGGCCTGTGTGTCCCCCAGGTGTGTCTCTGTGTGTCCCAGGTGTGTCTCTGTGTGTCCCAGGTGTGTCTCTGTGTGTCCCAGGTGTGTCTCTGTGTGCCCCAGGTGGGTCTGGGTGCCCCAGGTGTGTCTCCGTGCCCCAGCCTGCCCTGCCCTCAGGGGCTGCCCTCCTGTGCCCCCAGGGCAAGCGTGTGATCGGGGAGGATGGCACGGAGGGCTACAGCGACCTGTTCCGGGAGAACGCCATGCTGCAGAAGGAGAACAGCGCGCTGCGCATGCGCGTCAAGGCCATGCAGGAGGCCATCGACGCCATCAACAGCAGGGTCACCTACCTCATGAGCCAGGAGGCCAACATGATGCTGGCCAAAGCAGGTGGGGCTGGGCTGTGCATGGCATGGGGGGCCAGCCCAGGGAGCAGCTGGGCCGGGGGCTGGGGGACAGCAGGGTGTGCCTCTCTCAGCGGTGTCTCTGTGCTGCAGGTGACGGGAACGAAGCCATCGGCACCCTGATCCAGAACTACATCCGGGAGATTGAGGAGCTGAGGTGAGCGGGCACACTGCTGAGAGGTCTGGGCTCCTGGGGCCAGGGGCTGGGGCTGGGGGGCTCACACAGCTCAGTGCTGTGTGATTTCCACTGCTGCTATGCAGGGTTGAAGGAGGCCCAGCCTTGGTGGCAGGAAGTGCTTTGGCTATTGTTGTCTTTGGTATGGGCATTGGTGGTGAGGCAGAGTGGAAATTTTCCAGGGTAGAAATCTATTTTGATTCAGGTGGAAGGTACATCTTTAAGTATGTAGCTTGTTGTGTAGTCTGGCTGCAAAAAAGCCTAGGCTCAGAGAAACTGCTTCAGTGAAAGACAGAGATAAGAGGGGGGCAGACAGAGAGTGATAGAGAGAGACAGAGACTGCTGTGTGAGCAAGTCAACTTGACTTAAGAATTCTTTCTGATAAAGAGGAACTACCAGCAAATGTACACAAAATTTGTAAAAATTAATATATATAAACCTATTGTGAAATTGTATGCATATGTATCTGAGAGAGAGATAAAAAAGAACCTGAAGTTCCCAGAAGTACACATGTCATTTTGAGGGGAACGATTCCCACATGCGTCCAGCGCTGTAATAAACACCCCGGCTTTACAACTTTCACAAAAGTTGTGGAGTTTTGATTATCTCCGCAAAACAATGGAGGGGGAAGTTCTATTGGAAGTGCCTGGGGTCTTCCAGGGACTGCTGCCTCCCAAAGGTGGGTCCATGCCACCCTGCTTGATCCTGGTACCCTGTCTGGCAGCACTGTGGCTTTCTGACCCATCAGTAGATGGAATGGCTTAGTAGTGACTGTCTCTGGCTCACACCACCTGAGCACATCATGTTCAGTCTGTAGAAGACTCTGGGGAGACCCTAGAGCCCCTTCCACTGCCTAAAGGAGGCTATAAGTAAGAGGGAGAGAGCTGTTGTTTTGTTTTTTTTTAGTGTGGACAGGTAGTAATGGGACAAGGGAAAATGGCTTTAAACTAAAAGTGGAGAGATTTAAATCAGAAGTTAGGAAGAAATTCTTCCCTGTGAGGGTGGTGAGGCAGAGGCACAGTTTGCCCAAAGCAGCTGTGGTTATTCCACATCTGTAAGTCTATGGAGCTTGAAGCAACCTGGTCTAGTGGAAGGCATCCCTGCCCCTTCCGTAGCAGCAATGTGGAATGAGATGAGGTTTAAGGTCCCTTCCAGCCCAAACCACTCTGTGATTCTAAACCCAGGCAAGACCCCCCTGTAGAGCCAGTGGGATGGCCCCTGTTGGACTGTGCTGTTTGCACTCCCCAGGACGAAGCTGCTGGAGAGCGAGTCCATGAACGAGTCCCTGCGGCGCAGCCTCTCGCGGGTCTCTGCGCGGGGCCCGTTCCCCGTGGGCTCCTCCCCGGGCCCGGGCCTGGCTGGGATCTGCAGCCCCGCGGCCGCCCTGGACACCGAGGCCTCCGACGTGCTCCGACGGGCCAAGCAGGACCTGGAGCGCCTCAAGAAGAAAGAGCGGCGGCAGCAGAGGAAGAGGTGAGGGGAAGGGGGAGGCTGAGTGCTGGTCTGTCCCTGTGGGGTTGGGTCTCCTCTGCTACAGCCAGAGCCCACACACCTGCATTCCCTTCCCTTCCCTTCCCTTCCCTTCCCTTCCCTTCCCTTCCCTTCCCTTCCCTTCCCTTCCCTTCCCTTCCCTTCCCTTCCCTTCCCTTCCCTTCCCTTCCCAAACCTTCCCAAACCTTCCCAAACCTTCCCAAACCTTCCCAAACCTTCCCAAACCTTCCCTTCCCAAACCTTCCCTTCCCAAACCTTCCCAAACCTTCCCAAACCTTCCCTTCCCAAACCTTCCCAAACCTTCCCTTCCCCTCGTCTCCCCTTTGTCTCCTGTTCCCCATCACGTAATTCCAGAGACTGTTTTCCCCCAAAGGGTCCAAAAGCAGCAGGGAGGGGAAGGTGGCCCAGCAGAAGCTGTTTCTGGCCTCTCTCATGCTGGGACTCACCAGCCCCCCTCTGTTCCCCCCAGCCCAGAGAAGGAGGCGTTTAAGAAAAGGCAGAAACTGCAGCAGGATAATGGGGAGGAGACGGATGAGAACGAGGTGGAAGAGGTGAGTGAGCATTGTGCTCATGCTATGAGGGGGGGGTGTCTGGGTGGTGGAGCACTGAAATTGCCACCCATGGGACAGGGACCAAGCTCAGGCTGGAAGGGTCACTCTGCTGAGGGCTCCATGCTGGAGCAGGGTGGAAGCTGGATACTCCCCAGTCAGCCTGGATGTAGAATGAGGAGTCCATGTTTTTGGGGGCTTGTTTTCAATCAGCATAGATGAAGAGGGGTCAGCTAGGAAGGGATGGATGGGTCAAATTGCTGTTCCTCTCAACAGGATGTGCTGGGGGTCCAGAAATGGTGCTGCAGCCCCTGGGCATGCTGTGTGGGAGGCTGAGTCCCATTTGGGGGGCTGTGGCCCATTGCTGTAGGGTGAGCTTAGGTTTGGAGGAGGGAGAAGCTGTGGGGAGAAGGACAGACCATCCTGCTGGCTGAGATTAGGCACTCATCTCTTAGGAGGAGGAAGAACAAGATGAGAGTGGCTGTGAGGAAGAGGATGGGCGCGAGGATGAAGATGAGGACTCGGCCAGTGAAGAGAGCCTGGTGGACTCGGACTCGGATGCAGAGGAGAAGGGTAAAGTGGAGATCTGTGTGCAGCCATGGGCATGGAGGGGCACTTGCTGGCATCTCTGGCAATGAGCTCTGGTCTGGGGGAGGCAGAGCTCACCATGCCCCAGCCATGCCTGCTCTGTGGGTGGGGGCTGCTGCTCCCCAGCAGTGGGGGTTCCCATCAGCCCTCTGCCCTCTCCATGTGCTGTGTGTCTTGGTTTGGAAAGGCAGGAGTCTGCTAAGGAAGGCAGGAGCCTCCCCTGAAATGGAGAATGTAAATCCTCCTCACCCCTCCAAATTGCTATAAATTTTAAATTAAGGGGCTCTCAGGCAAAAATATGGGAGCAGGAAATAACAGTTCTTTAATAGGGAAGGGAAAAAAAAGGATAAAATAAACAATGCAGTAAATCAAAACAACACTGCCAGAGTCAGAACCCAGCCTGACACCCTGTGGGTCAGGGTGCTGGCAGCAGTCCCATTGGAATTGTGGCTCAGCCCTCCTGCAGTGTCAGGGCTGGTTCTGCTGGAGCAGGGATCCTGGAGAAAGGTGCAGTCTCTTCCTCTGAAGATCCAGGGGAAGAAGAGGCAGCTGCTGTTCCTGTGGGCAATCCAGTGGAGAAAGCTCAAAAACCTCTGGATTATATCTGGGTAGGAATGCTTGGCTCCTCCCTCTGGGCTCACATCTCCCAATGGGATGCTGTAGTTCTTATCAGTCATGCAGGGACATTCAATAGCTGTTATCAGCAGATGTCCCCTCCGAGGGAGGTGTCATTGTGGTCACTCAGAGAGAGAGAGATAAAGCAAACTGCCCACTGACAAAAGATAATCTGCCATACAGATGGTAATAGAAAACATCTTGCATTGCAATTTTCGACACTGTGACTCAGTGGGGCCATGCAAGTGATGCTCCCCATGGTTCCCAGCCTGACTTTCTCCTCTGCCTCCAGCTGTGAATTTCCAGGCCGACCTGGCAGATCTGACCTGTGAGATTGAGATCAAGCAGAAGCTGATTGATGAGCTGGAGAACAGCCAGCGGCGGCTGCAGACCCTCAAGCACCAGTATGAGGAGAAGCTGATCCTGCTGCAGAACAAGATTCGGGACACGCAGCTGGAGCGGGACCGTGTCCTGCAGAACCTCAGTGAGAACTGCCTCACCCTTGGGATCCCATTCCCAGACCCCAGTTCCAGCTCAAACCCAGCTAACTCTAAGTCAAAGCAACCAGCCCTTGCTCTGGTAGAGCTTTGCCATCCTGCTGCTTCTCCCTGAATCCCTGGTGCCCCCAAGACTCTGCTTGCCTTGCCATGGGAGCAGCATCAGTCAGCTGCACAGCTCTGCACCCTGCTGGTGCTGCAGAAGGGTGGCAAAGCCTCTTCCAGCCTTGAGCACCACTTCATGAGCTGGGGGGACTCCTGGGGAAACAGAGGCACAAAAGAACCAGTGGTGTGGCTTAAACAGGGCAGGGTCACCCCTGTGTGTGGCTGTGTGTCCCAGTCTGCAGCTCTGCTCAGGCCAACCCTGTATCTCCACTCTGTGCTGAGTTCTTCCAGCAGGATTCCCAGACAGACCCCAGTTCCTGATGGGTGAGGGGGCTCAGATGGGACAGGAGGGTCACAGTGCTTGGTGCCTCCAGGCAGGTCTGTGGGTGCAGGAGGGTCCTGGGGTGCATTGCGAGCTCTCTCCCCACCCACCAGGCACCATGGAGTGCTACACCGAGGAGAAGGCCAACAAGATCAAGGCAGACTACGAGAAGCGGCTGAAGGAGATGAACAGGGACCTGCAGAAGCTGCAGGCAGCCCAGAAGGAGCACGCTCGCCTGCTCAAGAACCAGAGCCGCTACGAGCGGGAGCTGCGCAAGCTGCAGGCAGAGGTGGCCGAGATGAAGAAGGCAAAGGTACCTGGATGTGCCGGGGCGGGGAGGAATCCTGGCCAAGCCTGGAGCAGCGTTTTGCACTGTGGTGGCAGCGCAGAGCGCTGTGTGCTGGGTGTGGGGTGCCCCGGGGCGGTGGCACAGTGGCCCCTCCTTGCAGGTGGCGCTGATGAAGCAGATGCGGGAGGAGCAGCAGCGGCGCCGCCTGGCCGAGACCAAGAGGAACCGGGAGATCGCGCAGCTCAAGAAGGAGCAGCGCCGGCAGGAGGTCAGAGCCCGGCTTGTCATATGTGCAGGAGGCATGGAGAGGGGATACTTCAGAAGCAGGGGGAAGGACCACAAGGATCCCCAACTCCCTGCTCTGGGTTATCAGCCTTTTTGGAGGTGTCTTGGGCTGCCAAAAGCCTCTGCACTCTGCCTCAAGATTGTGACTGGTCTGGCTGGGGAGGGGGTTTGTCCTGCTCTGGCACTCCAGGAGCTCACAGATAGCTTGGTGAAGCCTCACTGGAGGTCCTAGCAGAGCACAGCTGGATGAACGGCTCCCAAAGGCTTCCCACTGCTCCTGTTGGAGTTGTGGGGGATGCTGTGAGAGGGGGAATGTGCAGCCAGAGCCAGCTCAGGACTGGGAGCCTGTTCGTTGTTAAAATCAGGAGTGAGACTATGCCAAAGGGAGCACTGGGACTGCGACCACATCTGGGCTGGACCTCAGGGGTGTCTTTTTCTTTCTCACTCCTGCAGTTCCAGATCAGGGCTCTGGAATCTCAGAAGCGACAGCAGGAAATTGTGCTGCGGAGGAAAACGCAGGAGGTGAGGAAAGGGGGTTTCCTCCACACAGCCCCCAGCTTCCATGGGGGTCTGGGCCCCAGTGCTTGGCTCAGAGAAATCCCATCTTTCAGACAAGGCTGGCTTTGGGAATGGGGTCCCCAAAAGGCAGGGAGAGGTTTTATGGCTCAAGAACCAGGTGGGAAATGGATGTAGGCAGCAGCAGAGTTCCCCATCCCCAGCAGCAGAGCCTGATAGCAGGGGTGGGCTATGAGGGAGGAGGGGGAGCCCCATGAGGCACAAATATCCCTGGGCTTTGCTGCTCTCAGACCTGTGGGGACCTGGGGGTGATACCAATGTGTTTAGGCTGGGTGGGGCTGCCCAGCTGACACCATTTGCTGTTCCTTTAAGGGAGTCCCCCCTAAGCTGTGTGTTCCCTGGTAGCAGCAGCCAGGCAAGGAGACTCCAGATTAGGTGAGGATTTATTGGGGGTCCCACCCCTGGGAGCAGCAGGGTTTCTGAGGGAGAAGGGGGGAAAGGGGGAGAGAGAGGGAGAGCCTAGGGGGAAAAGGGCCAAGAGAGAGCCTGGTCTCCCTCGCACAGGTTAATAGCAGGCACGGAATAAGCCTTGGGTCAATGGGATTACAGATCCGTGACACTTCAGGGGAGGATCACGGGCTTGGAACAAACCCTACATTTTCCAGGGGTGAGACTGAGCATACATTAAACTAAAATGCAACACCACAGACCCTCTCCTCTGTCCTCCCTGGGCAGGTGTCAGCGCTGCGCCGTCTGGCCAAGCCCATGTCCGACAGGGTGGCGGGCAGGACGGGCCCCAAGCCGCCCATGCTGGACTCAGGGGCCGAGGTCTCGGCCAGCACCACCTCCTCCGAGCCCGAGAGCGGCGCTCGCTCCGTCTCCAGCATCGTGCGCCAGTGGAACAGGAAAATCAACAACTTCCTGGGAGACTCCTCGGCCTCCATTAATGGGGCTCGGCCTGCCAGGTCAGGGCAGGGATTGGGTGGTCGGGGGTGAGACATCCCAGGGATCCCATGCCTGGCTTTTGGTGGGTGGTGGAAATTGCAGGGTGGCTGCTTAGTGTCCACTTGAGCCATACTAAATCACTGATCCTGTGATAAGCTGTGCTGGCAGAGTGTGACTGTCACCTGGGCTTGAGGTCAAAGCTGGCCCTCAATGAGGATTAAATGTTGTGGCACAAACCCTGCTGGACTCATCTCTTGTCCCGCTTTGCTAAGAGGAAAAGTTGGGTGATATATGGTTTTCTCAAGCCAGGTCTCATGAGCTCTCGCAGATCTGTATCACACCCAAGATAGCTCAGCTACCTTAGAAGACGTAAAATCAGCAGGATGGCTTCTGTGATAGTGTTGGAAACAAAAGTTTTAATAAAGGCAAAATGACAAAACTTTTTGCAGAAAAGAACCAAGCCAGGTGCAAGAGGTTCTTGCTCCTGGTAAAACACCCCACAAAAGCCATTAGTTTCTTTGTCTTTTCTTTTTTAGTAAATTGCTTAGGCAGGACTTTTTAGCTCCTGTCCAATTGGCTATCCTTAAGTTTGAGGTGAAGTCCCCCAAGTCCTATGAGGTGTCTTTTTACCTAATCAAAGAAGGAAACTTCTGGGCTTTTTTCCTTTTTAAAGAGACAAAGGATAGTTTTGTCACTCCATCAACAGAGAGCACATTCCTACAGTTGGGCAATGCAGAAACAGCACAGATGCATCCTCTGTTTCTGGCCAGCCATATCCCAGATCCTAGGGCAAGCCTGGCTCT
Organism: Zonotrichia leucophrys gambelii; assembly: GCF_028769735.1. NCBI lineage: Eukaryota > Metazoa > Chordata > Aves > Passeriformes > Passerellidae > Zonotrichia > Zonotrichia leucophrys. Next base: position 5,764,269 of record NC_088195.1, read on the forward strand.
CCAGCACGGTGTGGCCATCTGCCCAAATGCCTCTTCTTCCCTCTGGCTGTAGGAAGAAGTTCCCCAAGAAGGGGTCCAGCCAGACCTTCAGCAAAGCTGCCCGCCTCAAGTGGCAGTCGCTGGAGCGGCGCATCTTCGACATTGTCATGCAGAGAATGACCATTGTCAACCTCGAGGCAGACATGGAGAGACTCATCAAGGTGGCTGTGGCACTGGGGACACAGAGGGGGCTGGCTGGTGGCTGCAGGACAGGGAGGTGGCCATGTGGACAGTGCTAATTCCCTTCTCTTTTCCCCAGAAACGTGAGGAGCTGTCGCTGCTGCAGGAGGCGTTACTGAGCAAGCGGGCAAAGCTGCAGGCAGAGAGCCCCAAGGAGCAGAAGGGTCTGCAAGAGCTGAACGAGGAGATTGAGGTGCTGGGGGCCAACATTGACTACATCAACGACAGCATTTCAGACTGCCAGGCCACCATCATGCAGATTGAGGAGACCAAGGTGGGCAGAAGGACTGGATCTGGCTGGCAGGGAGAAAATGAGAGCATCCCTCTGTGCAAAGAGCATCCTTGGGCACAGCCAGCTGGGGCTGGGCTCTGCTCAGAGGACCCAGAGTCCGCTGAGCTGTCACTCTTGGTGAGGCTTCACCCACACAGCCACTTCTCATTAGGTGATTAATTACAGAGAGGAGTTCTGGCAGGTCCTTGCATGTCCATGAACATGCTGGTGTCCTGCTGCCCTGGAATTGTAGGGAGGCTGCAGCCCCCATTTGCCCATGGGGCTGGTGGTCACTTGTACCCATGGTTGTTGCTTCAGGCACTGGAAACATCCCCCAGGAGGATTGGCTTTTTCCTAGCAGAAACCATCTAGGTTTTGTGTCCAGTTGTGATACTGGGCATGCCACTGGGCAGCTCCCAACTCCCCTCAATGCCTGCAGCCTGAAATGGAGGCTGTGTGCTGTCCCTGGCTTGTCCCCAACTGTCACCTTGATTAGCAGGGAAGTAGGGCTGCTGTTAATTCACACCAGGCTTTGGGTTGTGGATTTGGGTGAGCCCGGTGTCTGTTCATGGTCTAGTTTTGTGCTGGAGCCTGAATTTCTGTAGCAGTGCATGAGCCCTTCAGCACTGGACAGTCCCATGGCTGGATCTGCCCAGTTGTGATCGTGTTCACAGGGGTCTTAGGATGAGGGAAGAGACGTAGATCTGACTCCATGTTACAGAAGGCTTGATTTATTATTTTATGATATATATTACATTAAAACTATACTAAAACTAATAGAAGGAAAAGTTTCATCTCAGAAGGCCTAGCTAAGAATAGAAAAAGAAAGAATGATAACAAAGGCAGCTCAGACTCTCTGTCCAAGCCAGCTCTGCTGTGATTGGCCATTAATTAGAAACAACCACCTGAGACCAATCACAGATCCACCTGTTGCATTCCACAGCAGCAGATAATCAATGTTTACATTTTGTTCCTGAAGCCTCTCAGCTTCTCAGGAAGAAAAAATCCCAAGAAAAGGATTTTCATAAAAAGATGTCTGCGACACCCAGGAGCCACTGGGCAGACTGGGGAGGGTGAGGGTTGGACTGGGCAGTGCTTGCAGGGTGATGGAAGTGCTGTGCTTGCCATGGAGGCCCATCCAGCAGCAAAGCTGCCCTGCTGATCCAGCCTTTGTCCCTGTGTGTTTCAGGAGGAGCTGGACTCCACGGACACCTCGGTGGTGATCAGCTCCTGCTCCCTGGCTGAAGCCCGGCTGCTGCTGGACAACTTCCTGAAAGCCTCCATCGACAAGGTGTGGGGCTGGCAGGGCTGTGCATGTGTGACAGGGCTTCTTCCTGGCTGCCAGGGTGGGGACCTGGTGCCAGGACCTTGCTGAGTGCCAGCATTGCCTGTGCAGGGGCTGCAGGTGGCCCAGAAGGAGGCGCAGATCCGGCTGCTGGAGGGGCGCCTGCGGCAGAACGACGTGGCCAACTCCTCACAGAACCACGCCCTGCTGGATGCCCTGAGGGAGAAGGCTGAGTCCCACCCTGAGCTGCAGGCACTGATCCACAATGTCCAGCAAGGTGGGGCCTGAGGCAGGGGCAGCTTCAGGCCAGGAGTGCTGCCTGTGGGCTGGGTGCCCACCTGGAGGTGGCTGGGACCCTGCCCAAAGGCCATGTTGGGTGGGATTGTGTGCCCTGGCCATGGACAACAAGGACAAGGACAGGGTTATCCCTCATGCCCTCATGGCCATGGATCACAGGGACAGGGTCACCCCCCACACCATTCTGGCCATGGATAACTGGGACAAGGACTGAGTCACCCCCTACACTTTCCTCCTGGCCATGGATAACAGGGACAGGGACTGGGTTATCCTTCATGCCCTCCTGGGCTGCCCCCTCTGCTGCAGGGTTTGGAGGAGGGGCTGGTGACAGTGGTGTCCCCTCTGGGTCCCCTCTGCTGATGCACTGTCTCCCTCTCACAGAGAATGGCTACACCAGCACAGATGAGGAAGTTTCAGAGTTCAGCCTGGCCTCAGATGGGAGGTGAGCACCCAGCCTGGCACTGCCTGATGCCATTCATGGACCTTGTAGAGGAGCATGGATGAACAGAGCCCCACCTGAGCTTTTCTGTGGTGCCCAGCCCTTGGTGGGGGGAGCAGGATGTCTCTTGGACACAAGCAAGGAGTGAAGGCTTGGTCATTCCTTGGAGAAAGGGTGCTGGGGGCAGAGGGTGACCCAAGGAGTCTGGTGGAGCAGTGGCACCAGCTTTCTGAAGAGAGTTTGGCACCGAAGATCCATCTTTGTTCCTTTCTCCTTGCAGCATCTCCCAGTCTTTCACCATGAAGGGCTCAGCAAGCCAGGATGACTTTAAGTTCAAGGTTAGTTGGCCTTTTTGTGTGTCCTGGTCAGGGAGGAGGGATGGAGGGATGTTCAGTGATGCTTCAGGCCTCTGCTCTGCAGCCTGAACCTTGGCAAGCCAGGCTTGGCATAAGGCAGTGTGGCTGATTTATGGATGGGCAGAACCAAGGTCTCCTGGTGCAGTGGTCCTGTCCTGGAGCACCAGAGACTTGGGAAGCACCCACCAGGCAATACCTCCCAAATCTGAGTGGCACAGGAGACTTGGGAAGCACCCACCACACCAGGCAATACCTCCCAAATCTGAGTGGCACTGAGGATGTCCCCATGGAGGAAAGCAGCCACTGTTCTGTACAGGCGGCCATGTTTGCTGGAGAGCTGGCTGATGGGCATCCCAGTGGGATGTGGGGAGCTGGTTTGTGGCCAGAGAGCACAAACTCTTCCAGCCCCCATTGCTGGCTGCTCCCACTGTCCCCATGTGCCCATCCTGAGCCCTCTGCCCTGCTCTAGGGAGAGCCCAAGCTTTCGGGGCAGATGAAGGCAGTGTCAGCTGAGTGTCTGGGACCCACGCTGGACGTGTCCACCAAGAACATCACCAAGTCCTTGGCGTCCCTCATGGAGATCAAGGAGGACGGGATCGGCTTCTCCATCCGGGACCCCTATTACAAGGAGAAGGTGTCACGGACCATCAGCCTGCCCACCCGGGGCAGCACCTTGTGAGCATGGGCCACCAGTGCCTGGGAGGCTCAGGGGCATGGCCTGGGGAGCTGTGCCTGGCCTGGGGAGGTGCAGAGGGGTAGGGGAGCCCAATCCTGCATCTCTCCATGCTTGGGTATAGCATGCTGTGGGGAATTTCCACAGTGGGGCTTGGAGAGTGTGCTGGTGTCCTTTGCAGATGGAGAGGAGGATAGCTCAGGAGCAGGGAAGGAAGGGGGGAGATGGACAGGGGATACTTCAGAAGCAGGGAGAACAACCACAAGGGTCCCCAACTCCCTGCTCTGGGTTATCAGCCTTTTTGGAGGTGTCTTGGGCTGCCAAAAGCCTCTGCACTCTGCCTCGAGATTGTGACTCCAGCCCGGTCTCTTGTTTGCTCTTCTGGGGGAGGGCAGAGGTGTTGATTGTGGAGGGACCCTGGGCAGGGCAGGCACCCACTGTGCTTTGTTCACTTGCTGCAGTCCCAGGCAGTCCCGGGGCTCGGACACCTCGCCCCTGACCCGGCGGAAATCCTACGACCGTGGGCAGCCTGCCAGGTGAGCTCGGGACTTACACTGGCATGGGCAGGGGGGCTGTGTGGCCCAGGATTCTTTCTGGGCCCTGTCAGGTGCCAGGTGAGCAGTTCCCAAGTCATGTGTCCTCTGATCCTTTGGCTCAGGCCTGCAGACATCGGCTTCACACCACCCTCCTCCCCACCCACCCGTCCACGCAATGACCGCAACGTCTTCTCCCGTCTCACGAGCACCCAGAGCCAGGGATCTGCCTTGGACAAGTGAGTCCTGCTGGGGTGAGGGTGTCTGAGCAAGGGGAACCCAGACCAGGATAGCACATGGCCTGTACTGAGTCCTGTGGGGGTGTATAGCAACACCAGGGCTTGGATTGGCTCCAGCCAGTGTCCTGTCACCTCTTCACTCCCTGCTCCTCCCTGTGATGGAGCAGCTGCCATGGCAGGGCTGTGCTCCTGCCCACTGTGCCCCTCTGAGCTCACAGTGCTGGCCTCTGCCTGCAGACAGACTTGGAGCCCTGGCAAGATGAGGGAGCAGGATGGGGTGAGGGGATGAGGGCTCAGAGGAAGCTGATGGACTGGCGTCCAGCCACAAGTGCTGCTCCAGCCTCTCCTGGCGGCAGGTCAGGTGCTGCTCTGGGCTTGCTAGCAGCGCTGGTGTTCCCTGATGGAGACCTGCTGTCTGTTCCTCACATGCCCTCCTGCTCTTCTGCTCTCCCCTGGTTCTCCATGTGTGCTTCTCCTTCTCCTTCCCTCCTCTCCTTCTCTCTGTCCTACACTGGCTTGGATGCAATAACAATCTTCCACCTCTGACTCCACTGCTGCCTTCTCTAGTCTGGGTTTTCTCTCCCATAATCCTGCTAATTTTCTGCCCCTAGGTCTGATGACAGCGATTCCTCTGTCTCGGAGGTGCTGAGGTATAGACAATTCTATTTATTATCCCTTCCTCTGCTCCTCCTTCTCTCTGTCAGATGCCTGCTCTCCCTGTCCCTGCATGCTCTGCCTGCAGCTTGCTGCTCTCCCCCATCCCAGCCTGTGTGTCTGTCCCCCTGGCATGCCACCTCTGGTGCCTGGTGCTGTCAGTTCAGGCTGTTCCTGCTTGGATTAGCCCTTGGTGCGTGGTGCTGGGCTCACTGGTGGGTGCTGGCTGCTTTGGGTTGGCAGCATGTTCTCCTCCAGCTCTGATGGGTTCTTGCCAGCATGAGGCCACCACTCATGGTGCCAGCCCTTCCCCAGCTCTCCAGCAGGATGGTGAGATGGTGGGGAAGGGTGCTTGCAGTACATGCTTTGTGCAAGCTTCTTGCAGGCAGCTATCTCAGGTTCAGCTCGTGCCTGGTTGTGCTGCCCTGGTGCTGGAAAAGGTCAGTCTGTCCCTAAAGAAACAAAGTCAGATTGTGGCAGAGCTCAGCCTTGCAGTTAAGGGTCTCCTGGGCTTCTCTCCCTACATCCACCCCTACAGAGGTTTCCCAGAACAAGGGCCACATTTCCCCCATCCTTTAGGAACGTTGCAGCCTTCCAGTGCCTAAAGGGGCTTGTTACAAAGAGGGAGAGCAACTTTGTACATGGGCAAATAGTGACAGGACAAGGAGGAACAGTTTAAAACTGAAAGAGGAGAGATTGGGCTAGATGTTAGGAAGGAGTTCTTCCCTGTGTGGGTGGTGAGGCCCTGGCACAGGTTTTCCACAGCAGCTGTCCCATCCCTGGGAGTGTCCAAGGCCAGGCTGGACGGGGCTTGGAGCCACCTGGTCTAGTGGAAGGTGTCCCTGCGCATGGCATGGACATGGAATGAGATGGTGTCTAAAGTTCCAACCCAAACCATTCCATGATTCCATGATCAGCTGTCCAGCACCCAGGTGTCCCCTCTGCCTGTGCCCTGAGCTCCTGCAGGCCCCTGTGACAGGGGAGGTGACACCAGACCACTCTGAGAGGGTCACCCTGGGCAGTTTGTAGTCAGGCAGCCACTCAAAGTCCATGGAAGATGCAGTGCAGGGATTTCCCCTTGGATTCAGTGTTGCTTTGAGGCTGCTGGAAGCTCTGGGGGTGAGGGGAGGGCTGTTGGCTTGGCTTTGGTAAGTGCAGAGCTGAGGAACATCACATGCATGTGATTTCCAAACCCAATTAATGAGCCTGTGCTTGTCCTCACAACTAATGCAAACCTTGCCCTTCTCTAGCCCCATACATCAGTTTCTCTGCCTGTAAGAAGAAATTAGCACAGCTTGGGAGTGTTGAGGCTGTGCTTGATGACCAGGTCACACACAGGAGGGTCAGGCTGGGGGTGCTCAGCACTCTGAGCATGTCTGAGGTGGAGGGTTTGGCAGATGATGTCCCCCAGGACACAGAGCAGTGTTCCTTGGCAGGGGAAGGTGCTGTCCTGCCCAGAGCCAGCAGTGGGGGCAGGAACAGCCATTGCAGCAGGGATGTGGGGGGCAGATGCTGGTGCTGCCCTTTGTCACCCTTGGGATCTGTCTTCAAATGCCACCAGCCAGAGGGTGACAGCCTTCAGGGGATGGGGTGCTGATACTGGAACTCTGAAACATAATCCCAGCAGAGCTTCAGCTTCAGGCTGGAGAGTCCACAAATGGACCTCAGGCCATGGAGCCGAGTGTCCTGAACTGTCCTGGGTCTGTGCTGGTGAGGCAGGAGAGGTTAGGGGGAGAGCAGAGGTCACTGGGCAGCCTCCCCCTTGCCCTGTGTGATGGCAGGGGCAGAGGTGGGCAGGGGGTGCCCATGGGGACATTCTGGGGTTTCCACAGAGACCTCAGCTCAGACAGGCCAGGTTCAGGTGGAGCAGTGTCTCACTCTGGGCTGGGTGTGAGGCTGCTCATGTTCTCCCATGCCCTGGGGCTGTGGGCACCGTGCCCCTCCACCCCACACTGTACCTGTTCTCTCTCTCCTGTGAAGGGGCATCATCAACCCGGTGGGTGGCACCAAGAATGCCCGGACAGCCCCTCTGCAGTGTGTCTCAGTGGCAGAGGGACACACCAAGCCTGTGCTCTGCCTGGATGCCACCGATGAGCTGCTCTTCACGGGCTCCAAAGGTGGGTGATGGGCAGGGAGGATGCAAGGGAAGTGTTGGCATTACAGGGATGGTTCCTCTTTTCAGTGTTGAGCTCTGCCCCTGTGCTGGGGCTGGCTGGCTCCTTTCCTCTGGCCCTGTGGGTGGGGGAACATGCTCAGAGGGAATATTGTCCTCAAGCCTATATGTCCTTGGAGGAGACACCACTAACACTCCTGGGCATGTTCTTCCTCCCACAGACCGCAGCTGCAAGATGTGGAACCTGGTGACAGGCCAGGAAATCGCCTCTCTCAAGGGCCACCCCAACAATGTGGTTTCCATCAAGTACTGCAGCCACACGGGGCTGGTGTTCACCGTGTCCACGTCCTACATCAAGGTGTGGGACATCCGCGACTCCGCGCGCTGCGTCCGCACCCTCACGTACGTCAGCTCGGGCACCTGGGCACTCTGGGCTCCTCTGGCTCTGCAGAAGCCTTTACAGAACCTACAGGAGCTGGGGACATGGCCACATACAGCTCCTTAGTGCCAGTTTGCAGTGCTGCTTTCCTAAGGAACAGGGAGGGTGGGAGAGGTTGGGGTGAGGGACTCCTGCAGCAAAGACTCAGGGTCATAAAATCACAGAATATGCTGGGTTGGAAGGGACGCACCAGGATCATCACATCCAATTCCTGACCCTGCACAGTCACCCCAACAATCCCACCCTGTGCTTTTCCAAACACTTCTTGGACTCGGACAGGCTTGGAGCTGTGCCCATTTCCCAGTTGTTCCTGTTCAGTGCCCCAGCACCCTCTGGGGAAGAACCTTTTCCTGACATCCAACCTGAACATCTCCCAGCTCAGCTCCAGCCATTCCTGTGAGTCCTGTCACTTGTCATGAGAGGGAAGAGATCAGTGCCTGTCCCTCTGCTGCCCCTCATGAGGATGTTGAAGACCCCAGTGAGGTCTCCCCTCTAGGCTGAACAAACCAAGTGCCCTCAGCTGCCCCTCATGAGGCTTCTCCTCCAGACCCTTCACCATTGTCATGGCCCTCCTTAGGATGCTCTCCAATGCCTTAATGTATTTTTTATATTGTGGTGCTCAAAACTGCCCTGAGGGCTTGAGGTGAGGCTACCCCAGTGCAGAGCAGGGCAGGACAATCCCCTCTGCCCAGCTGGCCATGCTGTGCCTGGTGTGTCCAGGCCATGGATGTCCCTCCTGGCTGCCAGGGCACTGCTGATTCATGTACATTGACCAGGATGCCCAGGTCCCTTCCCACAGCTGCTCTCTGTTCCCTGCTGTGTACACACAGCCAGGGCTGCTGTGTCTCAGGTGCAGAATCCAGCACTGTTAAGGATCAGGAGCTTTGAAGAGGTTTTGCAGCTGTTCTGAGAGCTGGGAGCTCCCATGGGGGGCACAGCCCCAAACAGCAGAGTGTCTGCGTAAATCACAGCCTCTTCAGTGGGAAACGTGGGGCTCTGTGAGGAGTTTGAGGACCAGAAAGGAGCATGGAACAGATTGTACCTGTGGCTGCCAGTCTGGAGTAGGGCTCCAAGGTTAGGACAGGATGATAGGGAGTAATAGGAGCCTCCTTGAGCCAGGTCTCATGAGCTCTTGGAGGTCAGTTACTCACCCAAGATAGCTCAGCTACCTTTGGAGGCCTAAAATCAGCAGGATGGCTTCTGTGGTAGTGTTGGAAACAAAATGGTTTAATAAAAGGCAAAATAACAAACAGAGAAAAAAAAAGCCAAGTACAAGACGTTCTTGCTCCTGCTAAAGCACCCCACAAAAGTGATTTGTTTCTTTGTTCTCTTCTTTTTTCTAGTAAATTGCCCAGGTGGGACTTTTTGGCTTCTGTGCAATTGGCTATCCTTAAGTTTGAAGTGAAGTCCCCCAGGCCTGTGAGGTGGCTTTTTCACCTAATTGAGGAGAGAAACTTCTGGGTTTCTTTCCTTTTTAAGGGGACAAAGGACAGTTTTGTCACTCCATCAACATGGGGCTCATTCCTATAGCAGTTCAGAGTTACCCACTTGCTGTGGCACAGGTCTCCTTTCCCCATCCAGCCTCAGCTCACCTGCCTTGGTTTCCCTCCTGGCACAGAGGCTGAGACCTCTCTGCCCTGTGCTGGATGCCAGCACTCACCAGCCCTTCTGTGGAAGCAGAGAGGCACAGGAGGAGAGCAGAGGGAACTCAGAAAACCAGGGCAGGATGCTCTGAGTCAGGCACAGACCCTGATCCTTGGCTGCCTTTGCAGGCTGGGCACTGCCCTGTGGGACAAAGCTCCTGTTGGTCCCGTTGTGGCCAGAGGGACGGGGACACTCCAGGGCCTTTCCTCAGTGTTGGACCCAGCTGTGCTAGCCTGGGGACAGCCCTGTGGTTCCTCAGTGCCTCTGGTCTCATCCTCCTGGTCTCATCCTCCAAAACCTGAGATAAGAGTCTCAGGTTTAGTTTTTCTATTTTTCAGATGCTGTGCTGCTTTAGTGTGTGGGTCTGGGCTTCATATTATAGGATGGTGAGCTCTGTGCACAGAACAGGGAGACAAAACAATTCCTGTTCCAGCTGGGCACCAAGGACAAATGATCCAAACGTCAGCCCAAGAGCACAAACAACATGAACTAAAGACAGAAAAACAAGCAGGATGGGACTGCATGGGTTAAATCTGTAATTGGACAATTAGCTCCAATATGCAAGTGGACCAAAACTTATAAAAGTGAGAGACCCCCTGACCTGTCATGCATTTTGGTTCACCTGGGCTGTAGCCCTGGCTGGTGTTGGTACAAACCCCTCAGGGCACAGGCCTGGAGGGAAATCTAAGCACAAGGATTGAACTGAAACCCCTGGAGAGACTGAGATATATAAAGCTACAAAGTGAAATAGAAATACAGATTTAGAATATAGATTTTAGCTTTTAGTAGAAACTTATACTAAGTGCCTTGGGTATCTAAAAAGCTGCAATAGAGAACAAAAGCTTTTTTGTCTTTAGGCACAATTCAACCATAGTAGTGGTATATTTATAAGGCTACTTTGCCTCAGACAAAATGTAAATTGCTGGGCTCTTGTGCTGCCCAAGGTGGATCAATTGAGGTCTCCTAATAAATCCCTACTTTGTTCTTTAGCTCTGTCCAACCTCTGTTCTAGGCTCTGTTCAGCCTTGTGGTAACCACATATCCTCTGAACAGAGAGAGACAGCTCTCCCAGGATTTTCCTGGGAAGCTGGGAGAAAGCTCAGAGAAAACAATGAGAAACAATTCTTATCTCCACTTGTTGCACCTGTCATTGTGCACATGTGGAATGTGTTATGGAGATTTCTTTACCAAAGGGTGATTTTATAATTGGTCACTGGTGACGGTGTTTTGGATTCAAGGACCAGTTAGGTCAAAGCTGTATCAGACTGTCTGCAAGGGCAGTGGGGGTCTGATGGCTCAGCCTGGACACCACAACCTTCCCAGAGAGAGGTCCCCCAAGAGACAACTTTCTAGGGGTCTCAGCAATCCTTCAGCTGCAGGGTGACCCCAGCAAGAGGCAGCCAGCTCAGCTCTTAGCAGGGATTTCAGCTCTGAGCAGTGATTTCAGCTCTCAGTGATTTCAGCTCTGCCTTGTGAGGTGTCCCCAGGCCAACACAGGGACAAAGAGACAGGAGCACCATGAGATTGTTCCACAGAGTTCCTTTATTCCAGCACCCTGCAAAGGAGGCCAGGGACAGCAGCTCCCTGCTGAACAGGCTAGAAACTGGGGTTTTATGGGGAAAAGCAGGGGTGGGAAAAACCAATCAATCCCAACAAATCTACATGGGGTTCCAAAGCGTGCTGGGAACTCACCATGACCAAGGAGGATTTCTCAGTCCAAGAGAGTTTGAGAAGATTTTATCACAGCCCATTCAAGGGATAGCTCTCCAAAGGAGAGGGCTGGCATGCCCATCTGTCTCCACAGATGGGGTTTTTTTAATAGGATAATATAATATTATAGGATAATAGAGTATTATAGTATAATATAGTATTATAGAAATATCAGGGTGCCCCTGTCACAGGAATGATTGACATCTGACTCCAAGGCTTTGGAATGCTGAACACTCTCTATTATGTATTTTCTATAGTACAAAAAATGCTAAAGAATACTAAAGAAAACTTGTGACTGTCTCTCAACAGTCAGGCAATGGATTTGTGTGATTGGCCAAGGAAACAAAACAATCCTCAGCAGAACCCAATTACTAAATTCCTGCAGGTAAACAATATCCTAACACATTCCACAGGTGCAAAACAACAGGAGCAGAGAATAGATATAAAAATTGTTGTTCTCTTCTCTTCTCTGAGGCTTCTCTCTGACATTCCCAGAAAATCCTTGGGAAAAATTGTGCCTTGCTTTTCTCTGGGAAGAGAAAAGCCACATAATATAGGATAGTAGAATAAAGGTACAGGCTGGGGATGCTGTGGCTGGACAGTGCCTAGAAAGGAACCTGGGGGTGCTGATGGACAGCAGGCTGAACATGAGCCAGCAGAGTGCCCTGGTGGCCAAGAAGGCCAATGGCTCCTGGCCTGGATCAGGAATGGTGTGGCCAGCAGGAGCAGGGAGCTCATTCTGCCCCTTTACTCAGCACTGGTGAGAGCACACCTGGAGTGCTGTGTCCAGCTCTGGGCCCTCAGTTTAGGAAAGACATGGAGACATTGAGCATGCCCAGAGGAGGCAGTGAGGCTGTTGAGGGGCTGGGAACACAAACCCTGTGAGGAACAACTGAGGGAGCTGGGGGTGCTCAGCCTGGAGAAAAGGAGACTCAGGGCTGCCCTCATCACTCTACAACTTCCTGAAGGGTTGTAGTTGGTGGGAGGTCAGTTGTAGTCAAATGTGGCTGGGCTCTTTCTCCAGGCAGCACTGACAGAACCAGAGGTCACAGTCTCAAGCTACATCAAGGGAAATATAGGTTGGATATCAGGAAAAAGTTTGTCATGGAAAGGGTGATAAAGTTCTGGAATGGCTGCCCGGGGAGGTGGTGGAGTCACCGTCCCTGGGGGTGTTTAACAAAGCCTGGATGTGGCACTGGGTGCCAGGGGTGAGTTGAGGTGCTGGGGCTGGGTTGGACTCGATGATCTTTGAGGTCTCTTCCAACCTGGTCATTCTGTGAATTCTGTGATTGCCCAGCCTCCTGCAATCACAGACTCAACCCTAATTACTCCCCAGCAGGTAGAATCCATCACCCCTTTGAACTCTGCCCCTTCAGGTCGTCGGGCCAGGTGATCTCTGGGGACGCGTGTGCCGGGACCAGCAACCGCACGGTCACCAGCGTGCAGGGCGAGCACCAGATCAACCAGATCGCGCTCAACCCCGCGGGCACCGCGCTCTACGCGGCCGCCGGCAACGCCGTGCGCGTCTGGGAGCTCAGCAGGTCGGGGATGGGGCTGAGCTGGGCAGGGATGGGGGCTGAGCTGGGCTGGGGGCTGAGCTGGGCAGGGATGGGGGCTGAGCTGGGCAGGGATGGGGGCTGAGCAGGGATGGGGGCTCAGCAGGGCAGGGATTGGAGCTGAGCTGGGCAAGACTGGGGCTCAGCAGGGCAGGGATTGGAGCTGAGCTGGGCAAGACTGGGGGCTCAGCAGGGCTGGGGGCTGAGCTGGGCAGGGATTAGAGCTGAGCTGGGCAGGGATGGGGCTCAGCAGGGCAGGGCTCAGAGTGGCATGAAATGATCCCCAGGGACCAATTAAATCATTCCCTGAGGCAAATTGAAAGCCTTTTCCACAGCAGGAATTGCCTGGAATAAGGGTTTTCAGGATGCTTTCCTATGGGGGGGGGTAGTAGTTTTGGTTTACAATAATGTTAAAGATTTTTTAAGATGTAAATTTAAGTTTTTCTTAAATCTTTTTATTTATTAAATGTAAGATTTTCTTAGATCTTAAGTTTAAGATTTTTAAATTGAACATTTAATATTTTCAGTTTTAAAAAATTGAAGATATTTTTAAGATCATAAATCTTAATTTAAAAATTAAAGATTAATTTAAGATTTGTTAAGATTTAAGATTTAAATTTAAGACCTTAAAGTTAAGATTTTTAAATTTTAAAAAATTTAAGATTTTAAAGTTGTTTTATTTAAAAATTAAGATTTAACATTTTTTTAAAATGTAAGATTTTTAAAGATTATAAAGCTTAATTTAAGAATTAAAGATTAATTTAAGATTTTTTAAGATTTAAGATTTAAATTTAAGATCTTAAATATAAGATTTTAGTTTTTTTAAATTTAAGATTTTAAATTATTAAAAAATTAAGCTGTTTTAAGATCATAAATCATAGTTTAAGAATTAAAGATTAATTTAGGATTTAAGATTTTCTTAAATTTAAGATTTTAATTTTTTCCTAAATTTAACATTTAAGATTTTAAATCTTTAAAAATTTAAGATTTTTTAAGATCATAAATCTTTAAGTTCTTCTTAAATTTAAGACTTTAAAAATTTTTCTTAATTTTAAGATTTATTTAAAACTTAATATTTTAAATTTAAAAAAAAATTAAGATATTTTATAATAACAAATCTTAATTTAAGAATTAAAGGTTAATTTACCCTGTGCTGCAGCCTGGACTCTGCAGCCAGATGTTGGCCCACTCTGAGGCTGTCCAGCCAGATGTTGGCACACTCAGCCTGCCCTCCTCCCCTGGATCATGGACAATGAGCTCTCCATGCCCGCTCTGCCCCAGAGGGAGCAGCCCTGGCTGGGGCACCCAGAGAGGGCTGGGGGAGGCTGGGGGTGTGAGGGCCCTCAGGATGAGCCCCAGCACGGGCAAGGGCTGAGCTGTGCCCTTGCTGCCCCCACAGGGGCTGAGCTGTGCCCTTGCTGCCCTCACAGGGGCTGAGCTGTGCCCTTGCTGCCCTCAGGGGCTGAGCTGTGCCCTTGCTGCCCTCACAGGGGCTGTGCTGTGCCCTTGCTGCCCTCAGGGGCTGAGCTGTGCCCTTGCTGCCCTCACAGGGGCTGAGCTGTGCCCTTGCTGCCCTCAGGGGCTGAGCTGTGCCCTTGCTGCCCCTGCACACCCTTGCTGCCCTCACAGGGGCTGAGCTGTGCCCTTGCTGCCCCTGCAGGGGCTGAGCTGTGCCCTTGCTGCCCTCACAGGGGCTGAGCTGTGCCCTTGCTGCCCTCAGGGGCTGAGCTGTGCCCTTGCTGCCCTCAGGGGCTGAGCTGTGCCCTTGCTCCCCTCAGGCTGCAGCCCGTGGGGAAGCTGAGCGGCCACATCGGGCCCGTGATGTGCCTGACAGTGAGCCAGACCCCGAGCAACCACGACCTGGTGGTCACAGGCTCCAAGGATCACTATGTCAAGGTACTCTGCTCCTTGGGGAGCAGCACCCCCAGTCCTGTAGCATCCCATGAACTCTCCCCTCTTGGTCAATCCCCAAGCCCTGAGCCCTGGAAACATCATTAACACTTACCATAGATCATCCCTCCCAAAGGGAAAACAGTCTCCCCTATGGACTTGGTGTCACAACTTCCCCTGGTTTCTCCTTCCCCTGTCACTGGTTTGGTATCCCTGGTACCACCCTCCTACCCCTGGTGGCCAGGCCCCTCTGCCCCCCACCCCTTCCCCTTTATGAGCTCCGGCTCCTCGTGGTTCTTCCTCTTTCCCCGGGTTTGTCCTTCAGGGACTGAGTTACCCTGCTGGAATAAACCCTTGCAAAAGAGCCTTTCTTGCCTCTATCACTGAGCCATTGTGGTGAGTGTTGAGTGGAGGTTTGACTGCATTGCCTGACTGTTAACTCCTTGCCTAACTGTTAACTGCATTGCCTAACTGTTAAAGCCTTGCCTTTCAACAGGAGAGGCTTGCTGGGGACAAGACATAGGCAGCAGCACCTACCACTTTAACACTCACATTTTTCAAGTCCTGTAGGGAAGCCCAGATGTTGGCAACCCCTCACTCTTCCCTCCTCCTGAGAGCTGAGCCCAGATTCTGTTTTCACCTCTGCATGTGAGGTTTTCCCTTGTTTCCTCTTCCCAAATCTCGCCTTTTGCTTGGTTCACAATGCACTTTTGATGCATAAGAGAAATGCAACTTCTCCAGACTCTCTGGCTGTGATTTGCATGTGAGGGCTGACCCAGATGAGCAGTTCACCCTGTTCTGCTCAATAATCCCCCACTGATAAAGATGTCTTGTGCCTGCTCAGTCACAGCTCCAGCACAGCAGGAGCCTGTCCCTTCCTTTCAGGTTTTAGCAGGTTTCACTAGAACTGTCCCCAGGGAAGTGGGGAGGGGTGGTGAGATGGTGAGACAGATCCCCCTCAGCTGTCAGTGTGGCTCCAGAGGAGTGTGAAGGTTCACCATGACTAAAATGCAGCAGAGTGGGGCTGTCCCTGGTGGCAGATCTCCTCTGCTTGTGGCAGGACCCTCAGCCCCAAAAGCCTTCAGCAACCAATGCCCAGTCCCATTCCCAAAATCACTCTGATTTTGTGTCCCTGAGCCTGGGACACAGAGAGTGGTGCCCAAACTGCCCAGGGGAGGGAGTCCCCAGTGCCATCCGTGGTTTGTTACCTGCTGCTCTCCCCCAGGTGTTTGAGATCACGGAGGGCATGGTGGGCAATATCAGCCCCACTCACAACTTCGAGCCCCCTCACTACGATGGCATCGAGTGCCTGGCCATCCAGGGAGATGTCCTCTTCAGTGGCTCCAGGGACAACGGCATAAAGAAGTGGGATCTGGAGCAGCAGGAACTTATCCAGGTCTGGAGGGGAGCACAGGGCACAGGGGGGTTGCTGCTGGGGCCTGGGGGGTTGTCCAGGAACCTGGTGCCAGTGGAGCGGGCACTTACAGTCCTGATCATGTGTGGGTGAGGGTGTGCTGTGCCCCCATAATTTGTCCAGCAGGATGCTTGGGATTGCTGCCTCTCCTTCAGACAGGCTGAGGCATCAGTTGCAGTGTGGAGGCTTGTGTTCCACCCTGAATTCTGGGTTGTCTCCTGCCCAAGGGAGAAACCAAGCCGTGATTTTGAGCTCACGCCCTTGGCTCCTAGCTGGGCACCTCCAGTTCCACCAGGTCCCAGTCAGTCCTGAGGTGTCAGTGAGGAGCTGGGACAGGGAGCCAGATGGGTGCATGTGGTGCTGCAGGTGAGGTTGGTCATGGCTGTGCTCTGTGCCTCCAGCAAATCCCCAATGCCCACAAGGACTGGGTGTGTGCCCTGGCCTTCATCCCCGGGCGCCCCATGGTGCTGAGCGCCTGCCGAGGAGGCGTCATCAAGGTGTGGAACGTGGACAACTTCACCCCAGTGGGGGAGATCAAGGGCCATGACAGCCCCATCAACGCCATCTGCACCAACTCCAAGCACATCTTCACGGCCTCCAGGTGAGCCCCCAGCACTCTGCCCCTGTGGCCCCTGGGAAGGGGGAGACCCTGGGTGTGAGCTGTCCTCCCTGGGGCTGGGTGGGTGAGCAGGGAGCGGGGAGGGAATTGCAGCTTTTAGTCCCTCCTTCATCTCCTTGTGCCCACTGTAGCTGCCCACGGCCAGGCCTGCCCACTGCAGTGCCCACAGCTGTCCCTGGCCACCCCCTGCCCACGCTCTGGTGATGCCCTGGGTTACTCCCCACGCAGGGACCCCTCTCCCTCGGGGCTGGGCATTGGCTGCTGCTCTCGGGGAGCTCTTCAGCAGCAAGACTCTGATATCCTCTTTTCGACCCTGTCCCTTTTCTCCCTTCCTTTTTCTCTGTCTCTCTCTGCCTCTCCTTCTCCCCCCCTCCCATCTGTGCCACAGTGACTGCCGGGTAAAGTTATGGAATTACGTGCCTGGGCTCACCCCTTGCCTTCCACGACGCGTCCTTGCCATAAAGGGCCGTGCTACTAGTCTGCCTTGACCCTCCTGCTCTTGACTCTCTTGCTCATATGCTCCTCTTCTGTCTCTCCTTCCCTTTTCTCTCCATCCCTCCCCTCTTTCTGTTCCTCTCACTGTTGCTTTTGCTCCTCTCTCTCTTTCCCTCCCCCCCGTTTTTTCTCTGGTCTGAGCTGCTTCTTCACGGTATGAAACTATTCTGAGTTTTTCTCCACTTGATAAGTCTTTGTTAGAATGGACTCACCCCCTTGGCCCAGTCATCCCCTGCCTTGGTTTCACTTCTTTTTGTTTTTTTCCTCGCCAAGTGCCCACATCTACTTTGGCACCTCAGTGGGAAGCCATGGCCTGCCCGTGCCTTTGCATGGATAGTGGGTTGGGAGTCAGCAGCCACCCCCAAATCAGCCCATGCCCCAGGAGCAAAGCAGCTCCCTGGATTTCACTGCTGGAGCTCATTCAGGGCGGGTAGGAGTCCTGGTGTGGGGTCACCCCTTCCCTTTGTCCCCAGCTGCTGCCAGTGGGGTGAGCTGGAGGCTGAGCCCCATTGGGTTTGCCTTCTCCCCAAAGTGCACCAGACAATTCCTGCCAAGGGAGAAGGGCCTGGAAGCTTGGGGGGCTGCATGTTGCTGTGCTGGGGAGGGGAGGGCAGTGAGCACCCTGTGGGCAGTGCTGTGGGGCTCCTGCCCCAACCCCTGGGTCATGCTGTCCCTCTCACCTTTGCTCCTCAGCGACTTGACAGTGAAGCTCTGGAGTGGGAGGAGGTTGCCTGCGGGGTCAAACTAGGAACTGCACAAAGACTGGAAGGCGTGGGCAGGGTGAGGGGCAGGGCACCTCCCCTGCTCTCAGTGAGGACTCAGCCACCCACAGGAGCTCAGCCCAGCACAGGGGTTTCTTTGTGCCTGACCCAACGGGGTGGACAATGCTGCATCTGGTACTCTGGTCAGCTCCTGTGAGGAAGCAGCTCTGTGGGGCAGCAGCAGCTCCACCTGCCCTCCTGCTGAGGTTTCTGATGGTTCTCCAGTGAACAGGAAATGTTTCATCTCTCACCATCCTGCTGTAAGGACTTTGGGGGTCAGAGGTCCCTGACTCCTCAGAGACACCCAGCTCCCTCCTGCCATGGCTCTGCCGTGCTGTGCTGCTCCTGGGCTGGTTCCTGCAGGAGTCTTCTCCACTCCACGAGGACATTTGGTGTCTGCTGGCCAGGACCACCACACAGAGGATGCTTCTCTGGAGCCATTTCTTGTGAGACACCTCTGGTGTGGGGACTGCAGAAGGATTTCCTGGTACTCCCAGCCTTCCCTTTCCTGTGTGGACGTGTCCCCAGTGGTTGGAGGGTGCACTCTGAGCTCCTTTGCCATGTCCCATCTCATGAGGCACAGCAAGCCTGGGATGTTCTCCATTGGGCAGCTTCCAGACTGACCTGCTGCAGTTCCTTTGACATTCTCCAAACCCCACTTGTAAACTCAACTGCCCCCTGGCTCTGGGCTCTTTCCCACATGCCCAGCCTGCTCAGCCCTGCTCTGAACATCCTGACCCCATCAGGGCTTTGTGCTGGGTTCCTGCACCAGTTAACCCCTTGAGATGAAGAAATGAAGCAGGAATGGAGGTTACAGGGCAAAAAGGCCGAGGCTGGATGTGGCACCCCACTGCTGTGGCTCTGTCTGTCCTTCCCTTGGGTTCTGCCCTCACCTCTGCCTGGACTGGAGCTTGCTCAGGCTGGGCCTGCATGGATGCAAGGCTGGAGAGGAGCCAGCAAGGCAGGGAGCAGCCAGAGTCACTGTGGCAGGAGCAGAGGGGGACAGGGTTGCACACTGACCTTGCACAAGTCCCTGACTCCCCCTGTGCTGGAAGGACAATCCTGCAGTGGATGATCTCGCACAATCTCATCTCCTGGAGGGTCTGGGGGCTCCACCCAGGACTGTTTCCCCAAGGACATTCTGCAGGCTCTTTCCTCAGTCTCTCCTGTTCAAGGGGGGCTGGTAAGTCCCTGGTCTCACACTGGAGCTTCCCTCCATCTCTCTATGGCCCGTTGGACCATCCCCTGCTCTGTCCTGCCCTGTGGAATGGCCAAGGAGGCCCCAGGATGGGTGTTCCTGCCTCACACACTCTCCTTTCCCCATTGTCACAGAAGAAGCAGCACTTGAACTCAAATTTAAGGATTTCTCCATGTGATCCCACAGCACTGAACTGGGATCTTGGAGGCCAGGGGCTCCAGGACCTGCCCCATCAAGCACAGACCATTTCCCCTCTGCTCTCTCCAACCATGGTGATACCTTGACCTGCCCCAGCTCATCTGCCACCAGCCCTTGCTCCAGGCACTCTGGCTGGAGTGAGGGGATCCCTCTGCATCTCTGCATCATGAAAGACAGGAATTTCTGTATTGATTTGGTGGGGGAAGGGGAGGGTTGCCTTTTTTTTGGGAAAATTCCATCCTGCTGGCTTGCCTTGTTGGAGGGTAAATGGTACATGTGTGTGTCTGTCTGTGTGTGAGAGTGACCCTGCCAGGACAGTCCCTGCTCCCTGGGAGTGTGGCTGAGCCCTGCACTGCCAGGACTGGTGGCTGGCTGAGGAGAGGCTCCCATCCATCCTGTGTGACCTGTGCAGGCCAAAAGTGCACAGAGAGCTCAGCACCCAGTGGCACAAAGCCATGGGGGTCTGCAGGAGGTGTCTCCCCCCCAGGCCTGTCTTGGAGGGGTTTTTACACTCATCCCTCAGCTGGTTTGGCTGGAGGGGCTCTGTGTGTGTGTGGCTGTCTCTGGGAAGTGTTTGGCTGTAAGTATTGAATCTGTGTGCTCTGAGATCTCCAGTGCCTGCCCTGAGCCTTCCCTGCTGCCATGGCTGGAGGGGGCTCCCAGGGTCAGACCTTCCTTGCCTTTGCCCCCAACACCTCCCTGTGTGCAGGCTGAAAGGGCCTGTTCAGTATTCCAGGGCTGAGTGGCCAGTCCTGAGCCTCTCCTGCTGCTGTGTCCAGGCTCTCACAGCCCATGGATGGAGGGAGGTGGTGCTGGGGCATTGCTGTCCTGAGGCAGGGGGTTTGAAGGGAGGAGAGTCCTGATTTAGGAATAGCATTCTCCCATTTAGTGCTCCCACTAAAACCCCCATCCCCATCCCTAGCAGGGTGGAGAGGGGAATTGGAGGTAAAAAGATGAAGATCACAGGTTGAGATAAGAGCAATTTGCTGGAAACAGCAGTGAGATAAAAAACAAACAGGAAGACAGCAGCAATGTTAATAACAAAAGTACAGAAAAGAGGGAATGATTCACATGCATACTGCTCACCCTGACCTGACCACAGCCATATTCTACTGACCAGAGTAGACCTCTCCTCTGAGGAGGAGAAATGGATCCTCCCCTGTGTGTCTCCATGGCATCAGTACATTGTGACCAAGCCTTACACTGCTGTGGATCTGCTGGGCCAGCCTTGGTGCACAGCCCAGCAGAGCCCAGTGCTGCTCTCCCCCTGGCTGCAGGCAGGGCCCTCTGCTCACTGCTGCCCCTGTGGAGGTGCATTCAGGGCGATCAGAAGTGACATTAGCCCTGTTATTCTGTCTGAGCACGTGCACACTGGAAGCTGGGCTGGCATTTATCCCTGAAGAATCCCTGCAGTTGTTGTTTTCCCTCTCAGCTCACACAGCCATGCTTCTGGGGCAGAGGTGGGTTTTCCTTCCCAATTCCTCCTGTCCTCTCTGTGCTCATGCAGGTAAAACCATAGGATGCCTTGTGGTGTGCCAGTTGCTCCCAGCAGCAGAGGCTCTGCTCTGTACTGGTGTGACATGGCACATTTCCTCAGTCCACAGCCCTGGATTGGAGGATAAGTCCAGTCCTAAACTGGACCTGGGCTGCTCCAGTCTTAGACAGTCTCTTTACACAGCTGAGACATGGGTTAGTAGGAAGGAAAAACAATAATGATCATCATCAGAGTTGGGGAGTCACCTTTAACACTGTTTGTTCTGTTCAGAGCTCTGAATAACCTCCCCAGAAATCTCTTTCTTGACTCCAAAGACTATGTGCACTGCACTAAGGACACCTGGCAAAATTATTTCCTTAACATCCCAAGGGAATTCAGAGCTTCAGAAGCTGTTTTAACAGACCTCAAGGGAGAAAAGTGGGTGAAAGTCTGGGGAAAATCATCCTCCCATGTTCCCCCACGGGGTGGTCATGATTGTTATTAATGGAGTCCCAAAGGAAGTGCCCCAGGTAGGGGTAGAAGAGCAACACTCAAAACAGCCCTAATGACCCTTGATGTTATCATGTCATAAACAGAGCAATCCTGATCCCCCTCCCTGCTCTGAGACAGGCTGTGATGGGAGCAGACAGGAGTATGTGCAGGGTTGGGTACCCACATGGGCAGAGCAGGCAATGCTGTCACCAGTGGCTCAGTACCCAATACAGAAAATGTTGAGATCTAATTTGCTTCCAAGCCACTCTGGGCAGATCTGTTGTTATCTCAACTGTTCAAGCCCTACCTTGGATGCCAAAAAAACCCAACAAAAAACTGTTGTGGTTTAGGACTGCTATTCCCCAATTTGGTGTTCCCACTACAACTGTGTGCTGCCACAACCCTCACCTCCTTCCCGCCCTGTGGTGGGATGGAGAGGAGGATTAGAGGCACAAAAGGTAAAAAAAATCACAGGCAGAGATAGGAACAATTGACTGGAAACAGCAATGAGATAAGAAAAATGAACAGCAACAATATTAATAACAAAAGTGTACAAAAGAGAGCAAATCACGTGCAAATGCTCTCCACAGTGTTACCCTGATTGAAGAGATCCCTTACCCCTGCCCATCAATGATGTGAGGTGGCCTAAAAGAACCTCTGGGCTCTGGCCATGTCCCCTCCTGGCTACTGCAAAATGAACTCTGTCCTGGCTGGAACCAGGCCAGGGGTGACTGTGACCCCATAGCTCTGTGTGTGTGTGTATGTGTGTGTGTGTAGCTCTTAGTTCCTGTGTGGGTTGATGTTTCTCATGCAGAAGAGCATTTCTTGCTGTTGATCTGGTTTAGCTACCTCACGGTGCAAGCTGGGTGCTGTTCTCATTTGGTTTCCTATTGGGGATGGGGTGGGGAGTTTGTGGTGTAAGAATTTTTATTTTTTCTTCTAATTATTGTTATTGTTATGGTTTTGACACTTGAATTCATCCTGGGGACACGTGGCCTCGCTCCCACCTTGCTGCATGTCTGAGCCACCCCCTGTGTCCCCTCCCTGCTCCTCCTGGGCAGGGAGCAGGGCTGGGGTCCCTGCCCCAGAGGGATCCCCCAGAGCAGCTGCAACACTGAGATTTTGCTCCCATTCCTCATGGGATTCTGAGGATCTGTGGTGTTGCCATTGGTGATTGGGTTGGTTGGCAGCCTGGGGGTGGCTCCATCCCCCTTGGAAAGGGGGCTCAGAAAGGCTCAGCTCAGCCCAGATTTCTCCCTCTGCTCTCACAGATACTCTGTGGCTGTGATGGAGCTCTGGGCTGGGGGATGTCTGTGCAAAGCACAATGCTGGGGTGAGCTGCTTCCAGCCACCTCTGCCCAGAGCCTGCTGCTCAGAAAGGCTCAGCCCAGCCCAAATTTCTCCCTCTGCTCTCTCACACACTCTGTGGCTGTGATGGAGCTCTGGGCTGGGAGATGTCTGTGCAGAGCACATTGCTGGGTGGGCTGGTTCCAGCCACCAGTGCCCAGAGCCTGCTGCAGGTGCTGGGAAAGCCTCTGCCCAAGCTGGGCATGGTCTGTGAGAACCTGATTCTGCTGTGTGATGGATTTTTCATTCCCAAAACCTGTAGTTGTGTCTAGATTGAGTGCCAGGCACTGGCCATAAACCAGCCCTGGAGCCCCAGCTCAGGCTGGCAGCTGCCCTGGCACAGGGGTCAGGGGGCTCTGAGCCAGTTTGGGGTGCAGGTCCTCCCAAACACTAAAGCACAAGGTCCCACATGCAGTGGGTCTAGGAGGGGTGGCCCCTTGGTCCCTGGCCCTCCAGAGCTCCAATGGGACCATGGGCTGAGGCTGGAGGAGGAGGAGGAGGACTGGGCTGAAGGCTCTTTGCCTGTGGGTGAGCTGTTCCATCCCTGTGCCCTACGCTGGCTGCACACCTGAAGTCCTCTCTGGTGGTCTCAGAGCCCCTCCAGGGCAGGGACACTTTGGAGCTGCCTTTGTACCACACACCTCACTTTCCTCTGTCCTTGGGCACCTGGCTTTGTGACAAGGGTGTGCTCATACCTGCACTCCTGCCTCAGGCTGCTGGGTTGTGCTTCTTTCCCAGGGCCCATCTCTGGCTCTGGGGGTCTCCTCACCCCCAGCACACAGCTCCAGCCTCTGTGGAGGGAGCAGGGCTGGACCAGAGGCAGGAGCCTGAAAGCACTGGACCCCCAAACCACTGTGAGCCCTCCTGAGCAGTGTCCCCTCCCTGTCACCTACAGCTCTGATGGCACAGGCTGGGCTGGGAGCTCTGGGGTCCCATCCTGTCCCCCCAGGTTCCCTCCCCACCACCTCTGAGCAGCTGCTTTGGGGTCTCAACTGCTGCCTCCTGCCTTGGTGCTGCAAACCCAGTGCCTGCTTCCCATGGTGCTCTCCCAGTGCTCCTCACCCTCACCAGTCCTTCACCAGTCCTCCCAGTGCCCCACACTGGAGAGTCCAGGTACGATCCCTGCCAAGCACAGGGCTCCAGTTTGCTTTCCACATTCCCCCTGGAGCTTCACTGTCTCCTGCAGGCTGCTCGTCCTCCTGAGCCCCCCTCACCCTTCTGGGAAGGGACGAGGACCCCCAGCCCTTCCAGGTGCTGTACGGTGCTCCAGCTGTAACTGGGACAGACCCAGCTCCCAGAAAAGCACAGCCCTGCACCTTCCTCCTCCTCCCCAGAGCTCATCCTGTCACCCACCACAGCCCTGCACCTTCCTCCTCCTCCCCAGAGCTCATCCCCTCACCCACCACAGCCCTGCACCTTCCTCCTCCTCCTCCCCAGAGCTCATCCTGTCACCCACCACAGCCCTGCACCTTCCTCCTCCTCCTGCCCCAGGGCTCGTCCCCTCACCCACCACAGCTCTGCCCTGGTTCCTCCCGGCTGCTCCTCCTGGCCTGGCACCCCCAGGTGCTGCCCCAGCCTGGTGTGGGGCAGCTGCAGCACTGTGTCCCCTGCCCCATCACTCCTCCCTGCACAAGGAGCACAACAGCAGATGCCTTTTCACACTTTTGGGGCTTTTCCCAGAGGCCAGCTGCCCTGGAGGCTGGTGGTGTCTCTGTGGGGGCTGTGCAGCCCGGCCCTGGCTGGGTTTGGCAGAGTATGAGGGGTTTGTGTGTGTGTGTGTTTTCTACCTTGGTGTGTTCCTGTAAATAGTGTAAGTTATTGTGCTCTCCTGCTGTACGTTTTTCAATGGCTGTTTGTTTCTTGCCTTTTTGTCTTTGCAAATAAAATGTTCTTGACATGAAGGCATGAGCACAGAGGTGGTTTTGAGGAGGGAAAGGGCACAGCCAGGAGCCTCCCATCCCCTCCTGTGCCCATGAGCCTGGCCCAGGGGCTGGGGGATAGATGGGGAGGAGGGGCTGTGGCTGCATCCCTTCTGGATGGAGTGGGAAATGTCCCTCCCCATGACAGGGATTACACGTGGTGGCCCTTAAAGGTCCCTTCTACCCCAAACATTTCTGTGACTCTATAATCCTCTTGGCTGGGAGAAGATTGGACAAGAGGAAATGGCATCAAGTTGTTTCAGGGATGGTTCAGGTTGGATATAGGGGGAAATTTCTGCATCAAAATGGTGCTCAGGCCTGGGCAGTGATGGAGACACCATCCCTGAAGTGGTCAGAAGACCTGTGGATGTGGCACTTGGGGACACAGTTCCATGGTGAACATGGCAGAGCTGGGGGAGTGGTTGGACTCAATGATCTTGGAGGGCTTTTCCAAAGGAACATTTCCAGGATTCTCAGGTGACCCAGACACCTGCAGGCAGCAGATCCTTGGGCAGATGGGGCAGAACTGATGTCAGTAGGGGCAGATTCAGGGGCTGAGGCGGTGGAAGGGGCTGAGGGGCTGCCCCTCTCCTGGGGAGGAGGAGGAGGAGGAGGAGGGTGCCCACCAGGCAGTGCCAACCCCTGCAGGAGTCAGAGCATCCCTGAGCCTGCAGCATCACATCAGTGCCGAAAGGAAGGTTTGGGAAGAGGAGGTTTGGGAAGGTTTGGGAAGGGAAGGTTTGGGAAAGTTTGGGAAGGTTTGGGAAGGTTTGGGAAGGGAAGGGAAGGTTTGGGAAGGTTTGGGAAGGTTTGGGAAGGGAAGGTTTGGGAAGGGAAGGTTTGGGAAGGTTTGGGAAGGGAAGGTTTGGGAAGGTTTGGGAAGGTTTGGGAAGGTTTGGGAAGGTTTGGGAAGGTTTGGGAAGGTTTGGGAAGGGAAGGGAAGGGAAGGGAAGGGAAGGGAAGGGAAGGGAAGGGAAGGGAAGGAAGGGAAGGGAAGGAAGGGAAGGAAGGGAAGGTTTGGGAAGGAAGGTTTGGGAAGGGAAGGGAAGGTTTGGAAGGTTTGGGAAGGTTTGGAAGGGAAGGTTGGGAAGGTTGGGAAGGTTTGGAAGGTTTGGAAGGTTGGAAGGTTTGGGAAGGGAAGGGAAAGGGAAGGGAAGGGAAGGGAAGGGAAGGGAAGGGAAGGGAAGGGAAGGGAAGGGAAGGGAAGGGAAGGGAAGGGCGGTGGCGCGGGGCCGCCAGCAGGGGTCAGCGCTGGCTGCGCCACCGCCGCGCCCGGAGCGCAGGAGGGGACGCGGGGATGGGGATGGGATGAGGGTCCTGCCGGGGGCTCAGGGTGTTCTGTGCCACACAGCCCTGCCAGGCAGCCCCCGGATTCCCTGGGGCGATGCAGTGCAGTGTCCGGGGAGATGGGGAGGGGGGTGTTGGGGCAGTGCAGATAGGAGGTTTTGGGGGCGATGGGGAGATGGCAGGGCCCTGCCGCTGCGGGCTGCTGCCGTGCGGGATGTGTGACACGGTGCCACCGTGTGGTGCCCGCTGAGCCCCCGAGGTGAGCGATGCCAGAGCCCAAGGACGCTGGGCAGCCTCCACGGTGGGGAGGGGGACACCGAGCTGTCCTGGGAGCTGTGGCAATGAGATGCTGACAGTGAGCTGCCCCTGCAGCCCCTGGGGCCGGGCTCAGCTGCTGCAGCCCCCATTGCCCCTGTGCCAGGCAGCGCTGTGGGGCTGGGCAGAGCGAGCAGCTCTGGGGGCTGCCAGCCCCGCGCTGTGCCCGCTGCCCCCGCACCCCCTGCCCTGCCTGGGCACCGCTGCCCCCACACCCTGGGGCCACAGCCCGGCTTCAAACGTGCCCACAGTGCCCATCCCAAGCTATGCCAGCCCAGCTCTGAGGTGTCTCTGGGGGCTGGCGGTGCCCACGGGTGCCCCAGCCCCCAGCGCCACGCCCTGTGTCACCCTCAGCCTGTGACAGGGCTGTCACCTTAGCTAAACCTCCATGGTGCTGCCAGGACAAGCATGGGGGTGTCAAGGGCCCAACTCCCCCTGGCAGGGCAGGTGACATCGCTCCTGCTCCCACCTGGTGCCTCAGCCACTCGTGGCATCACAGACACTTTTCATTGCCTGCCAGTCATCCTGTCACCATGTCACTCATGACCACCTCTTTCTTGCTGCAGTGTCCTGTGCCATGCACCCCACGTGCCAGCAGCAAGGGGACAGCAGGGACACAGCCCTGGGAGCTGTGGCAGTGAGATGCTGGCAGCCCCGTGCCACCCATCCTCAGGCTGAGGGAGGAATTGCTCTGAGCCCATTGGGGCTGGGGCTGCTTCATGGGCCCCATTCCGCACCTTGCTGTGCCCCAGGGCTTTAGGGGACACCTCAGGAGAAGTTTATGCCCTCCCAAGCTCCCAGCACAGCGTTTCAGCATCTCTGGGGAGGGCTGCCCATGGCAATCTCCCCAGGGCCCATCACAGGGCCCAAGCTGTGGCACCCAAGGGGCCAAAGGGGCAGGAAGGGCATTCCTGCAGGCAGGAAAGGGAAGGGCACCTGCAGGGGGTGGGGAAGAGAGCTCAGATGCTCTGGCCTCCTGATTGCCAAAGGCCAGGGAAGGAAGGGGCAAGCTCAGGAGGACACTGAGGCTGTCATCCCTGGGAGCCCCTCTGTCACGGTGGCACTGCCTGGGCACATGGACCAGCTGTGGTGTCTCCCTGAGGTCAGTCTGCAGGGAAGGGACACCTGGCATGGGGGTGCTCAGGGTGCTCTGTGCCACACAGCCCTGCCAGGCAGATCCCAGATTCCCTGGCATGGGCAGAGCTGTGGATGGGTGGGCTGTGCACAGCTCGGGCAGGAGATTCTCAAATGCCACAGGGCCACCTCATCACCCGTTGGCTGGTGGCCCAGAGGATGGCAAAAACATCCCAATCCTGCTCCAGGGACACCTGCAGTGGAGTGGAGGGTGGAAAAACCTTTCCCCAGGGGCAGCTTTCCAAGCACAGGCACTGCCCAGTGTGCAGCCAGCTCCTGGGCACGGGGCAGCCCTGGGCTCCATCCCTGGCTCTGGGTCTCTCTCCCTGGTGGCCCTGTGGCAGTGACAGACAGGGCTGTTCCCTGCCATGGGGATGTCCCTGTGGGATGCTGTGCCCAGGGAACAGAAGGGCCTGGCAGCACCAGCTCTCGTGAGGGTGCTGAGGAGGAATGAAGCTGGGGTGGGTGATCAGCTGGTGGGACCTGGTGCCTCCTGGCTGGCACACTGGGATGTGACACAGGGGACAGGACATGAGCCACCCTGCCCTTGCTGGCCCATGTGCCAGGCTGGAGTATCCATGTTTGCAACAGCCTGTGAGCACAGGAGATGGTTTGCTGCCAGGTTTGGAGTGATAAGGACCTGAAGTGACAAGGGACTCTGTGATGCCAGGGTCTGCTCTGCTTCCAGGGGTCCAGGACTGCCTCAGTCTGCAGGTGGCTCAGCAAAGAACCAGAACCAGGCAAAGGAGTGCCCCAGCTTTGGCTGGGACTGGCCTAGCACAGGCCTCCCTTGCCAGCTGGGCTAAACCCAGCACAAATAAACCTCAAAGGGCCCCAGGTACCCCTGCCCAAGGCCAGAGAGGCAAGAGCCACCAAAGGTACTTCCCCAAATGCATCCCACGACCCTGCCTTGTCCCTTGGCACGCGTCCCTGGTGAGCATGTGTGCCTGCGGGTGCCAGGCACGTGTGACATGGCAGGGCAGGGGCTGTCCCAGCTCTGCAGCCTCTCCCAGACCTCCCCCAGGCAAAAATCGACCCGTTCTGACAGACAGAGCAGCAATGCTCAGGCACCTCCCTGGTCTCCGCTGTACCCCTACAAAAACAACCTGTCCCCACCAGCATGTGCGCTGTCCCCAGTGTTTGTCCTGCTTGGTCACTGAGACCTGTTCCTGCTCTGGGAAATGTGTGCCACCCCAGGCTGTGCTCCAGGCACAGGGCACCTGCTGAGTGCCAGGGCTGGCTGCCCACCTGGCCAGGTGTGTGCCCAGGGCAGTCCTGGCTCCGCTGCCCGGGCAAACCCTGGGAGGGACCCACAGGGCCCACCTGACCCCACAGGGCCCACCAAACCCCACAGGGCCCACCTGACCCCACAGGGCCCACCAAACCCCACAGGCGGTTTTGGCTGCAGGAGCTGAATGAACCTGCTGCTGTGAGCAAACAAACACGAGCCTGGCAGCAGTTCTCAGGCACTTGTCTGGTCTCTGCTGTACCCCCACAAAAACCACCTGTCCCACAAAAACCACCTGTCCCACCTGAGCCCTGCTCCCAGCATGTGCCCTGTCCCCAGCATTTATCCTGCTTGGTCACTGAGACCTGCTCCTGCTCTGGGAAATCTGTGCCACCCAAGGCACCCCCACTGCACCTGCTGAGTGCCAGGGCTGGCTGCCCACCTGGCCAGGTGTGTGCCCAGGGCACAGTGAAGGACTGGGATCAGCTCCTGGCTCCACTGCCCAGGCAAACCCCACAGGGCCCACCCGACCCCACGGGTGGTTTTGGCTGCAGTGAACCTGCTGCTGTGAGCAAACAAACACGAGCCTGGCAAGAAAGCAGCCCGTGAAGGCAGTGTGGGTGAAACTCTGGGCACCGCTGGGGCACGGGCTCTGACAATGATTAAACTGGCCAGCCCAGATTTCCCGGCAAGGCAGCGCAGGGCCGGGACCCGGTGGTTCATATTATGCAAATCACCTGGATCTGGGAGCATGAACGTTTGGGGCTGGAATTCCCCTCGGGCTGCCAGATTGTTACACCGCCCAAGCTATAAAAGCAGAGGCACGGGCAGGGCTTGCCCATCGGCACCAGCCTCCCGGGGCCCATGAGCAGAGCCTAGGGCCGGCCCGGCCTCCTCTCCTCTCCCCGGCTCCTCTCCCCTGCCTCCTCTCTGGATTACCCACCGCTGCTGGATTTGCCACCACAGAAGGTACCAAAGCTTTTTTGCCGGGCCTGTTGATGTCCCCGAGGCCAGGACAACTGCTTTGCTCTCTCCTTGCACCTTGGTTCTCAGCGGGGATGTGCTCTGGCTTTTTCTCCAGGCTCCATCTTGGCTGTCCCGCCTCAGCCGGGAGTGAGGGCCCTGAGGGGGCAGCGGGACAGCAGCACCCAAAATGGACAGCACGATTTGGCTTTTTGTGAGGGCTGGGCAGGGCTTGGTGCCCTCCTGGCTGCAGTGATTGGGATGTGCTTGTTGTGCAGAGGACTGGAGCTGTGGCACAGCAGCGGGCAGGGGCAGCCGGCTGGGCCAGGGGGCTCAGGAGTGCCCAAACCCCTCACCCTCAGAGGGGCTGGGGGTCACTGTTCTCTGCCAGCCACCCTCTGGCTGTCACCTTTTGCTGGGTGAGGGTCACTGTTCTCTGCCAGCCACCCTCTGGCTGTCACTTTTTGCTGGGTGAGGCCAGGGTCACTGTTCTCTGCCAGCCACCCTCTGGCTGTCACCTTTTGCTGGGTGAGGGTCACTGTTCTCTGCCAGCCACCCTCTGGCTGTCACTTTTTGCTGGCTGAGGCCAGGGTCACTGTTCTCTGCCGCCCACCTTCTGGCTGTCACCTTTTGCTGGGTGAGGGTCACTGTTCTCTGCCAGCCACCCTCTGGCTGTCACCTCTTGCTGGGTGAGGGTCACTGTTCTCTGCCAGCCACCTTCTGGCTGTCACCTCTTGCTGGGCAAGGCCAGGGTCACTGTTCTCTCCTGGCCACCTTCTGGCTGTCACCTCTTGCTGGGTGAGGCCAGGCTGCTGGGACAGGGCTGCTCACAAACAGTGACACCATGTCCCCAGCTCACTGTGGCTCAGCCTCCCTCTGTGCTGGCCCCCGAGGAGCTGTGAGTCAGCCCCAGCCAGCAGGTGCTGGGTGCATATTTCTGCAGAAGTGACCTAGAGGTGACGATGGGTGGAGGGAGAGACAGCCCGACCTCACCCAGCCTGGCTCTGGGGTGCTGTAGGTGCTGAGCCCAGGGCTCACTGGACTCTCTGGGCTCACTGTCATCTCTTGGCACAGAGCTCCATGGCAGGATCTTGTGAGATCAGCAACATCTTCTCCAACTACATCAGCGCCATGTACCAGCCTGACGAGGTGCAGCCAGGCTTGGACATGCTGGGACAGCTTGGGGATGACAGCACCCTGGGGCTCGGCCTCCCGGCCAGCCAGCCCCCAGCACAGAGCACAGGTAGGAGCAGGGGAGTGGCACTGGGGAGCTGGCACATTGGGGCAGTTGTGAGGCAGTGCCACTGGCTGGGAAGAGGACTGCAAGGTCCTCGTCCCACTGGGACAGGTCGGCACCTTCCACCATGCCTCAGTTTCCCCAGGGAAAGGCAGTGGGAGGACACCCTGGGTGGCACAAGGGAGCACATGTATCTGATTTATACAGGCGATGGGGGAATCATTGTCCTCCTCCCACAGCACAGCATAGGGGACAGGCTGCCAGGGCTCACCAGGAGCAATCCTGGTGATGGGTGCTTATGTGATGGTGCTCAGAGAGACACCATGAGAAACCAGCAGAGCAGGCTGGATCACAGCACAAACAGGACAAATGGCACCGAAACCAGCTGTGGGGGAAGTGTGGGGTCTGTGGGGCAGGGCACTGCGGACCCTTTAGGCCCATAGCTCTTCAAGAGCAGGGCCTGTGTGTCCCTCAGGATCACCA
This sequence comes from Zonotrichia leucophrys gambelii, assembly GCF_028769735.1. NCBI lineage: Eukaryota > Metazoa > Chordata > Aves > Passeriformes > Passerellidae > Zonotrichia > Zonotrichia leucophrys. The sequence goes on from NC_088195.1 coordinate 5,795,151, forward strand.
CTGCCCCACACCAGGTGCCCAGTGGCACACCCACTCAAGGCACACAGTGCTGGCACAGCCACCCTGCTCTGAGCCCTGCTCTCCATCCCTTGCAGACAAGCCCCAGTGGTTCAGTGAGCTCCCCTACCTCTGGAGCAAGGTGCAGGTGCTGGAGTGGATCAGCTACCACGTGGAGAAGAACAAGTACGATGCCAGCTCCATCGACTTCTCCTGCTGCAACATGGACGGGCGCACGCTGTGCCACTGCAGCCGCGAGCAGATGCGCCGCATCTTCGGGCCCCTGGGGGACGAGCTCTACGACCGCCTGCACGAGATCAGTGAGTACACCAGGCTCTCCTTCTCCTGCAGCTCAAGAATGAGTCTGAGAGGCCTCCACTAGCCCAGGAGGCCAGAACTTGCTGGGCACTGCAGGGGCTGCGTGGGAGGGTGTGGGGGCACAGAGCTGACCGAGCATGGCTGGGCTCAGCTCCTACTCTGCACTATTCCCCTTCATATGGAACAGGCATAGCTAATCCCAGTCCTTCACTCCTGTAGCCTCTGATGAGCTGAACTGGATCATTGATTTGCTGGAAAAAGAGGATGCGACTTCCCAGACCTTCCTGAACTCCAGCCAGCTGGGTAAGAGAGGGGCCTTGGCCAAGCCCTTTCCCCAAGGATCACATACTGATGGCAGCAAGGCTAACCCCTTCATCCCTTCTCTGCCCCTTCCAGAGCTGGGAAATCCCTGTGCCAAGGACTCCTTGGAGGACTTAAAGCCCACAAACCCTTTCACAGACTTCACCTGCTTGCCGGGCTCCATGTCCCCAGGCAGCTCTGATGTCTCAGGTCAGTGTTTTGACAGGGTGGGTTTGGGTCTCGCTGAAGTCTGGTGGCAGGGGAAGGGTGGGAACCAGGGGGAAAATCCTCCAGATGCTCAGAGGTCTGAACCCTGATCCTTTTTGCCTCTCAGGGCCTGTGATGTCCCACAGCCCCAACTCTCAGGACTCCGGTGGAAGTGACCTCGACCTCGACCCTGCAGAATCAAAGCTTTTCCCTAATGGTGAGTTTTTCCTTCCAGACAGGAGCTAGGAGGGGAGAGCTGGCTCCCAGGCAGTTCTGCACTTCCTACCTGGCCATGATTTAGGAACAACACCTGAACCCCCATCCTCACACTGAGAGGAGGGAAAGGCCTGTTTCCCTGGGTGCTCTGCTTCTGTTTCTCTCCGTTGAGCAGGGTGATGGGCAGGGCAGTGTGATCCTGTGGGAAGGGCTGGGTGGTGGCAGATGGGTGAAGGCTGCAGCCAGGGATCCTGGGCACAGGAGTCAGTGTTTGGTGTTGATCCCAGCTGGTGGTGACCCCAGGAATGCAAGGAATCAGTAGGGTCTGGGGAAGGAGCAGCATGCTGCCCTAAGCATAGAGTTGGGGATGAGGGTGGGATGAGGCTGGAGGGAATGGGGTGACCTTGCTCTCAGGGGATATTGCCCTGGTACCTGGGCCTGAAAAGAGGGTGGGAAGACAGGGAGGTCTGTAGCCCAGCATGTGCTGCCCAGCCTGACGTGTGCCCCTCTCTGTGTGCACAGAGCACTTTCCAGGCAGCAAAAAAGGCGACAGCAAACACGGCAAGAGGAAACGGGGACGGCCCCGAAAACTCAGCAAGGAGAGCAGAGACTGCCTGGAGAACAGGAAGAGCAAGCACTGTACGTGAGGAGCACGGACTGCCTCTCTGGGCTTCTTGGCTTTGTGGGGAATGATGGGAGGAAGGGCCTTGGCAGGGGGGTTTAGGGTGAGCCAAAGGTCCAAGGACCTGCAAGAGCTTCCCTGCTTTACAGCTCAATGTCCTCTTCCAGCCCCAAGAGGCACCCACCTGTGGGAGTTCATCCGGGACATCCTGATCCACCCCGAGCTCAACGAGGGGCTGATGAAGTGGGAGGATCGGCGCGAGGGCGTCTTCAAGTTCCTGCGCTCGGAGGCTGTGGCTCAGCTCTGGGGCCAGAAGAAGAAAAACAGCAGCATGACCTATGAGAAGCTGAGCAGAGCCATGAGGTGAGTGCCCTGCCCTGTCCTGGGGGGGCTCAGCCCCACTAGGGCTCAGCTTGAGCCCTCCAGCAGCTCCTCAGTGTTGGCACCCAGGACATTCCTCTGGCTGCCCTGGGTGATTCGAGACCCTGGCAAGGGGCTCAGAGACCTTGGCACGGAGTCAAAGACACCTGTGCCTTTGATTTTAGCCCATGGAAACAGTTACCAACTTTGTGTAAAGATTTACAAGCCACAAGAGTTTGAGTAGAATGATAGTGAATTTGTCACAGGGTGAAAAGGTAGAATTTTGGGGTTTTAGAATGGGGGTTCAAGAGGCAAAATGGAGGAATCCGGGTGTGTCCTGTCCTTCTCCTTCTTCTTGTCCTCCATCTTCTGCTGAGATTGTGACACTTTTGGACTGGTTTAGAGTAGAGACAGGTGATAGGCATTGGAAAATTACTGTAAATAAAGTACACAGAGTTCGTAGTATAAAAAGCTAACACCACCCCAAAGGCAGTCACTGTGCCACAACCTGATCTCAGCAGGTCAGAGAAAGAATGGAATAGATAAGGAAAAATAAACCCTGAAAAGCAGAACCGATGAATCTTGATTTCTTCAGTCACGGGGCTGGGAAAAAAGAGACTTTCTAATACCTGGGGGGGTCATCTCAGCCACAGAAACCTGAGCCTCAGGGCCCTAATTGCACCTGTGTCCCCCACAGATATTACTACAAACGAGAGATCCTGGAGAGGGTCGATGGACGGCGGCTGGTGTACAAGTTTGGGAAGAACTCCAGCGGCTGGAAGGAAGAGGAGGTGCTCAACAGGAACAAGGAGCTGTAGGAGTCCTGGATGAGCCAGGGGCTGATCAGCCCCTCAGAGCCAGCCCTGAGCTGGGCTCCTTGACAGGAAACTTTGCCTGCAGCTGTATCTGGAAGCTGCTGGCCCATGCAGCGTGTGGAATTGCGCCGAGGTGTGCAGAGCCCCTGTTTTGGCTCCAGTAGGTTATTGCAAACTTCCCTTGCTGGATCCATACCTCCAGCTGGAGCTGTGGGGACTGTGGCTGTTCCAAAGCCTGAACAGATGCAATGGGGAAGAGAACTTCAAGCCCCACTGTGAGAGCCCAGCAGATCTCCTGCAATCACCCACCTCCTGCCTGGGCAGAGGAGCAGCACATCTGTGTCACCTGTGACTGAACAGAGCTTGTCCCAGCTGTGGGGTCTTCCCTCTCACTGCTTGCACCGTGCCAAAGGTGCCCCCTGTCCTCTTCAGTGCGTGTGGGTTGGGTGAGACCCCCTTTGTGTAGCAGCTTCTCAGTGTGGCACCTGCTGAGAGAAGATGGGAACATTGTGGAGCTTCACCCGGCCCCAGAAAGCCCTCAGTGAGTGAGAAGAGGATGTGGGACAGCAGGGCCATGCTGCATTTCTTGCCTGGCCTGTGTCTAGAGACAGGCATTTTCTCCAGAAGCAGCTTCTAATTTATGTAAGACCCAAACCAAGTACATAGTGAATGTACAGATCTATTTTTTCATGAGTGAGATGTTCCTGTGTGAGAGCGTGTGCTGTGGGGCACACAGTGTGTGGTGGCAGGTGGTGATGCTCAGCTGGACTGATGTCACAGGGCACAGACTGGTGCTGTGCCAGCCACGTCAGACTGGTGCCACCCAGCCAGGCACCCACCAGGTGCATGTGGTTTTCTCCTTTTCGAGTGTGAATATAAGATGAATAAATTGTTTGGGGGTTTTGTACCTATCTGTAATTTCTTTTGTTTTTCTTAAACACACAGTGAGGACCAGGCCCGTGTTAGTTGGGATGTGCCATGGCATGGACCTCGTCTGCCACCATCTCCTGCCTGGTCATGCTGGCACAGAGGCACAGGGTGTTCCTCAGGATGAGGTGGGCTTGTCCCAGCTGGCTCAAAGCCACCCAGGGAGGGGCAGCTCACACCCACTCCCAAACCTTGGCCCTTCTCAGAGCCCTCTGGAGTTCCAGCCTTTCCTGGAGCCAGAGTTCACCAGCTGCAGGCTGGAGGGAAGCAAAGCCCTGGCTGATCTGGGCAGGGGTTTCTCTCACACCCTCACATTAATACCCAGTCACAGCCTGGGGCAGCACCTGGGGGAGCACCTTCAGCCTCTCCCTGGCCAGGGAGACATGGAGGGATACCAAGAAGCAGCACAGGCACTACAGGATAATTGATGCTTGCCCATCTCTGAGCCTGGCTGTTTTCTGGCCTCTGCCAGGACCTGGGTGCCACAAGGGCCACATCTCAGGAGGGGGGACTGCAGTAACCTGGCAGTGTGGGCAGCCCAAACACATCATGTTCCCCTCCTTGCCCAATGCCATGGTGCCTCCCCATCCAGCCCAGCTGTGAGGAAGGCACCAGGTTGTCTCAGAGTGCTGAGAGGATCTCTCGAACCCACAGGATCAGTCTTGGGGTGGCAAGAAGGAGCTCGGGGTGCTGGAGGCCAAGCAGACTCTCTGATGTGTTTCTGCCATGACTGTGGCCAGCAGCAGTTGGCTCCTGGCTGGCACACCCTGCATTTCACAATGAGTGACACCAGATCTTGGTGCCACCCTGACCTGCTGGCACCCTGCACCTGCTGAATGGGGCACACAGGGCACTGGGCACTGCTCAGTTCCTGCTCACCCCCAAAGAGAAAAGCCCTGGGACCTGTCCTCTGAGCTTGGAGCTGGACAAGGTCTGGGAATCCTTGTGAATGGTTTCAGCCACTGCCTGGAGGGACTGAGGAAAGAAGCCAGAGCACCAGCAGGAGGGTGAGGGGAGGTTTTGCTGCCTAGACAGTAAAGGTGCTTTGCAAAGCCTGAGATGCATTTTTGGCAAGGGGATCCAGCCATTATAATAGAATCACAGAATCCTAGAACAGTGTGGGTTGGTAGGGGACATAAAGCTCATTTCATTCCATCCCCTGCCATGAGCAGGGACACTTTCCAGTATCCCAGGTTGCTCCAAGCTCTGCTCAACCTGGCCTTGAACACTTTCAGGGATGGGGCAGCCACAGCTGCTCTGGGTAACCTGTGCCAGGATCTCACCACACCCATAGAGAATTTTTTCCTAATATCTAATCTAAATCTCTCCTTGATTAATTTAAAACCATCCTCCCTGTCCTATCTGCCCACATTCCCCTGCTGCCCTTCATTACTGCCAGAGACATGGCACAGTTTAGCATCCCCCCTCCAGCACTCTCAGGACTGGGACACACTACAAAGGAGAGCAGTAACCCTTCAAAGCAAGCTCTCAAACAGACATGTGGGCTGTGCCCCTGAGCAGTGCAGGAATTGCTCCCAGTCTGCCTGGCCTCAGCTTGACTGGGATGTTGGTGGCTTCAGCATCCTCCTAGAGATGCTGCAGCAACACCAAGGGCATGACCCAGCTGCTTTGAGGGGCAGAAGGTGCCCATGGGCCAGACCCATATTTTTTGTGGGTTCAACTGCTGTTTCTATATGGAGCTGCCCTGCTGGTCCACCTGGGATGCCTGGTCTCATAGGGAATACCTCTTTTCCTGCCTTCCAGTATGCTGGGCTGGAGTTGTATTGCTGGGCTGAGGAGATCAGGGCTGCCCTGTGGTGCAAGGAGAGGTCCCAGGCCCTGGGTGTGACCCTGGAGCCAGTCCATGGTCTGGGCTGCAGCCAGACCTCCATCAGGCTCCTTGCATAACCCTCCCCAGGGAACAGGTTCTCCTGCCTGGTGTCTGCTGGCTTCAGTGAGTGCAGGTGCTCCAGCTCCATCCCTGACCTCCTGGAGCTCCTACAGGCCACAGGGGTGGCAGGAGGGGCAAGGGGCACACACAGGAGGTGCCAGGCCAGTGGCACACACAGGAGGTGCCAGGCCATGCCCAGTGCCCATGAGTGTGTTTGTGAGCAGACACAACCATGAGCAGTGGGGCAAGCCCAACCCCAGGCTGGGGCTCACAGGAGCTGGCTGTGCTCCTGGCTGCTGTCCCTCAGCTTTGGGGCTGTGGGTGAGGTGTTTATTCTCTGTAAATAGATAAGCCCAGCAGGTTGGCAGGGAGAGGGGAGAACTTTGTCACGCAGCCTGGTGCCCTGCCAAGCGCGCCTTGTTTGCTCAAGCAGTTTCATTTCTCTCCCGCTGCAGTTTGTGTTACCTAACTGGCCTGGGACAATGTTTAACCAGCAGGGAACCTGTCTGCCTCGCCTCTGTGCCCCCAGTGTCCCCAGTGCCCACCACTGCCACTGAGTGGGTGGCACAGCAGGCAGGAGCTTGGGGCAGAGGCAGAGTCTGTGCATCATAAAGTCAGAAAATGGTTTGGAAGGGAATTTATAGACCACAATGGTTCACTCCCTCTGCCATGGCCATGGGCACCTTCCACTGCCCCATCCAGCCTGGCCTTGGGCACTGCCAGGGGTCCAGGGGCTCTGGGCACCCTGTGCCAGGGCTTCACCTCCCTCACAGGGAAGAATAGCCCCTAAAATATCATCTAACCCAACCCTCTGTTTGTGTGGAGCCACCTCCCCTTGTCCCTTGGGGTCCCCCAGCTGTGTGAGTACCTTGTGAGAGAGGAGGAGGAGGAGGAGGAGGAGGATGAGGACGAGGAGGACAAGGAGGATGAGGAGAACGAGGACGAGGACGAGGATGAAAAGGAGGAGGAGGAGGATGAGGAGGAGGACTACGAGGAGGAGGAGGAGGAAGAGGAGGAGGCAGAGCTGTGTGGGCACAGACAGTGGGACCAGATCCTGCAGCCTCTCATGAAATCTGTGTGGGTCAGTGGGACGAAGAGCCAGGAAGGACTGAAGAGAGAGCAAGGCTAGAGAAATGCACACTCATACACCAACAGAAGTGCACAGCCAGCACACACTTGGGGTAATCCCTCCAGCCCCCTCCAAGCCCATACTGAGCCATCCCAGGCAGGAAAAACAGCTGATTTGTTTATTTTATTATCTTTGGAAGCACCTGGATTTTATGGCTGTGGCAAGCCATGACAAGAACTGAAGAAAAAGAGGATTTTCCTCCAAAACAGCCTCCCCTCACACTTTCACCCTGGGGCCTGCTGGCAGATTTTTCCCATCAGGTGGTCCCAGGGTGAACAGGCTCACAGTTCTCAAGGAAATGTCTTGGGCACCCTGCAAGTCTCAGCATTACAGTTTTGTCTTCCTCAAGACTTCCTAAAGGGACACAGGGGCCATTGCTCAGCCCTGGTCCCACTCAGGGAACAGAACAGCTTGCCCTGGCCACTGCTTCCCTAGGAGCTGTGGCCAAAAGCAGATTATGGCTGAAATGTGCTGAGTGGGAGCAGAGAAACTGGGTGAGGGGAGAGGCTTCACTGGAGCAGCACAAAGGTGTCCGATATCCCACGGGCCAGCCCATGAACTGCCCTGAGCACCACAGCATGACCTGAATTTCCAGCCAAGCCAGCCCGTGGCCATCCTTGAGCAGATCAGAGTGGATGGGAATGCAGTGGGGATGGGGACAGCTGGTGGGAGGCAGGGACCCGTTGGAATAATCACCACAACAGGGACCATCTCTGCTCCTTTGAGCTCACTGCTGGCTTCACCCTTCCTGACCCTTCTGCTCAGGGGTGCAGAGCAGGGAAGGCACAGTGGGAGCCATGCACATCTTGGGGACAGTGCAGAGGAGCTCCCAGCATGGCAGAGCAGGGTGTGGAGCAGCTGGAACCACTGCTGAGGTGTCAGGAGCCAGGACATCCCTCCGGCTGTTCTGAGCAGCCCAGACCCTGCCAGGGGGCTCAGAGACCCTGGCACACAGCCCAAAATGCCCCTGTGGGTTCGATTATGACCCCTGGAGCAAGTTACCAACCTTAGATGAAAATCTGCAAGCCATGACAAATTAAGTAGAATATTAGTGAATTTATCACAAAGTGAAAAAGTAGATTTTGGGGTTTTAGAATGGGGATCCAGGGGGGCAAGATGGAGGGATCTGGGTGTGTCCAGCCTTTCTCCTTCTTCTTCTTGGTCTCTATCTTCTGCTGTGATGTTGGCACTTACAGATTGGTTTAGAGTAGAAGCTCACTGTCTAACATAGGTGATAGGTATTGGAAAGTTATTGTAAATATTGTACAGGTCGTTTTTAGTATAAAGACATAACACTGCCCTGGGGGCAGGCAGAGTGCCTGGAACTGTCCTGCTGAGCAGACCTCAGCTGGACAGGAGAAAGAATTTTATAGATAAGATACAATAAACAACCTTGAGACCGAGAAATGAAGAGCTCTGACTTCTTCCTCAAGTGCTGGGCTGGGAAAAGAGACTTTCCAACACTCGGGGTCACTCTGAGCAGCGAGAGATCCCAACACTGAGGGATGCAGTGTCAGGGGCTGTGCTGGGGCAGGAAGGGGAAGGTTTGGGGGGCCAGACTGTGAGGGATGGGGTGTTACACACCCGCATTTCTGAGGGTGGAGCTGCAGAGGTGATGGCTGCTGCTCAGATCAGATGTGGAGGGCAGAGCTGCTGCCCAGGGCGCCACATCACACAGGAGCTGGCAGGACAGTGCTGCCAGGGGATGCTGTGGCAGGCTCCAACCCAGCCTGCTGCCAGGGCTGGGCAGACCCCTGATCTGCTCCCCAGGGCAGCAGCAGCTACCTGGGGGCCCTTACCTGGGCTCCCAGAACACCCTCCCCCTGCCTGGCAGTTTCTTGGATACTTCCAGCAGAGCTGCCAGGGGTGCCTGCCCGGCCAGGGCAGCTGCCAGGAGCTCGTCTGGCAACCCTGGGCTGTTTGATTGTTTAGCAAGAGAATGGCTGTTCCCACTGCAGGAATGGGGAAGCTGCTGCACTGCCTGGAACCAGAGGCAGCAGGGAGCCAGTGACATCAGGGGCACCCCCAGAGCACGAGGTACCCCCCTGGGGAACAGGAACACCCCTGGGACACCCCACACACCTCTGTCTGTGCCCTTTTCCCCTCTCCCTGTGCTCAGCACCTCAACTTGTGCACTCACCCACCCCTTGCTTCCAGCCTGGGGGCTGTGCCAGGACATCCTTGGCTTGTTCATGCAGGATGGGACTGCAGGGGCCAAGCTCCCACATGGTTGGCTCCTGGTTTGCCATTTGCTGATTGAGCACCAGGCATTTTCCCTGCAGCCTGGTGTAAAGCAGAAGCTGCCCTGTTCCCCATGGGCAGGGGCTGTCCCCCATGCTGCTCTTGATGCTTCTCTGGGAGCAGAGCTCTGCTTGCCCTCCAGCTCCTGCTGACCACAGTAGATGGTCCCTGCTCCTCAAAGACAGATTCATAACCAGTGTGCCCAAAAATGTTGGGGCTGCCCCATCCCTGGAAGTGCCCAAGGCCAGGCTGGATGAGGCTTGGAGCAACCTGGGTTAGTGGAACATGTCCCTGGCCATGGCAGGGGGTGGAACTGGATGGGCTTTAAGATCCTTTCCAACACAAACCATTCTAGGAGTCTGATTGCATGACCTGATTCCAGCCCAAAGATTTATTCTCACACAAGTTTGACAAAGCTGCTTCTCTGCATCCTCCCCAGCTCCTGCTCCTGCTCAGATGCTTCCCCTTCTAGAGAAAATACCAGATCTCAGACTGCCCAGGTTGGGCTACATGTGGAAGAGAATTTATAGACCACCAAACCTTCAGCCCTTGGTTTCTGGCACCCTTCTTGGGTGGATGTCTCCCCCCTTCCTTCATTCCCCTCTCTTCCTCATTGCCACCAAGAATTGCAGTGTTTCATTGTGGAATCAAAAGAAATATTCATTGCATTCTTGTTTTCTGGCCAGCCCTGCCCTTTGTTATCCACCAAACACGATATGGAACCTGGCACTCCACCAGCCTCAAATGGAGTCACTGGGCAGAGAGCACAAGCTGGGCACTCCAGGAATGGGAAAGCACCAACTGAAGGGCCCAGCTGAGCTCAGGGCATCCCTGGTGGGCTGGAGATGCCCAAGAGGCTGTCAAGGTCTGCTTCCATCACACAGACATTCCACTCCAACTGGCCATTGCCTCCTGAGAGCTCCACCTTCCCACCTATTTCTACCACAGACATTTCACTCCAACTGGCCACTGCCTCTTGAGAGTTCCCCCTTCCCACCTGCTTCAATCACACAGACATTTCACCCCAACTGGCCAGTGTCTTCTGAGCGCTCCACCTTCCACACAGACATTTCCAACTGGCCAATGCCTACTGAGATCTCCACCTTCACACCTGCTTCCATCACACAGACACTTCACTCCAGCTGAGCAGTGCCTCCTGAGAGTTCCACCTTCCCACCAGTGCCTACTGAGAGCTCCACCTTCCATCACACAGAAATTTCACTCCAACTGGCCAATGCCTCCTGGGAGCTCCACCTTCCCACCTATTTCCATCACAGATGTTTCACCCCAACTGGCCATTGCCTCCTGAGAGCTCTCCATCTTCCCAAGTGCAATCAGGCACCTCTAGCTCTTCTCTCTGCTCCCTCCCGAGCAGTCCACATGCAAACAAGCCCAGAAGCTCTTGGTCAAGCCATCATGATGTGTGGTCCTTGAAGCCCTGTGCTCTGGAGAGTCTGGGACTGAGCCTGGGGTTTGGTGATGGGATGGGGACTGGGGACAGGGGCAGCTGCAGATGCTGGGCTGTGTGATGGGGACAGAGCTGTGTCCCCCTCAGGCTGCAGCTCCCAGCTGGGCAGATTAATTCCACAGTGAAGTCACCAGGAGCCCTGATCTCCTGCACTTGCTGCTCACCTTCCCACCCAGTCATGGCCCCATCATGGCTACTCCATCTTGGGGTATTTTCCAACCTTCGAGGAGTAAACCAATTAAGGCAAATGCAGGGCTGCTGTTAGGGTTCCCACTGCCTTCGGCAGGATCCCAGCACACAGCACATCCCAGCAGCCACAGAGGAAGGAGAAGGAAGATGAGGGGCAATGGTGTCTGAAATACCTGGGAGGAGATGCAAGGAAGCAGTGAGAACTGGAATACAGAAGTTATACCACCCTGCTGCCTTGCAATGGTCTCTTTCTCCGGGCAACAACAGACAGAACAAGAGGACACAGTCTCAAGCTGTGCCAAGGGAGATACAGGCTAGAATTAAGGAGGAAGTTTTTCACAGAAAGAGTGGTCAAATACTGGAATCATCTACCCAGGGAGGTGGTGGAGTCACCATCCCTCGATGTGTTTAAAAAAAGACTGGACATGGCACTTGGTTGAACTGGGTTGAACTCAATGATCTTAAAGGTCTCTTCCAACCTAGAAATTCTGTGATTCTGTGATTCTGTAATGAATCCACAGGGAACCCCTTGCTGAGCATTTCACTGAGTCCATGGGGCCTGAATGGAAAGGGAAATGTCTCTCTCTGGTGCTCCACAAAGGGTTCTGGGGGCACTGGGATGTCATGGAGGCTGCTGATGGCCAGAGATGTTCCAAGGGCTTGCAGGGAGGAGATGGGAGCAGCCACACAGCCCGTGTGTCACCCTGTGGCAGGCCAGGGAGGCCAGCACCACCATGGCCCTGGGCAGGAGCATCACAGCCCTCCTGTGAGCAGGATCCCAGGGGTCAGTGAGTGGAGACAGGAGACAGGTAGAGTGAACTATCCATGCTGTGCCATGCACTGTGTCGTGCTGGGGTGTTTGCTGGATTTCCCTGCCTGCCTGCCCCTGAATCACAGAACCATTGGGTTGGAAGGGAACTTAGAGACCATCTTGTTCCACCCCTGCCATGGCTAGGTTCACCTTCCACTATCCCAGGTTGCTCAAAGATCCATCCAACCTGGCCTTGAACATTGCCAGGGATGGGGCAGCCACAGCTGCTCTGGGCACCCAATGCCAGGGCCTCAGCACCCTCACAGCCAAGAATTCCTTCCCAATATCCCATCTAACCCTGCTCTCTGGCAGTGGGAAGCCATTCCCCCTTGTCCTGGCACTCCAGGCCCTTGTCCAAAATCCCTCTCCAGCTCTCCTGGACCTCCTTTAGACACTGGAAGGGGCTCTGAGCTCACCCTGGAGCCTCCTCTTCTCCAGGCTGACCAATTCCATATTCCCTCAGCCTCTCCTGTCACAGAGGTTTCCATGTGCCTGTTGGCAGGACAGGGCTGGCAGTGCCCTGAGAGCTGTGGGCACACCCCTGGGCACAGCACAGCTTTGATGTCTCCTGGGCAGCCCTGCTCCCTGCCAGAGCCCCAGGGCAAAGCTGTGCTTGGGGCTGAGCTGCCACAGCCCCTCCACTGGCACTGGGATATTTTCTGAAAAATCCCTTCACCAGGATTTCTTCTCCCGGCAAGATGAGAAGCCTCAGCTTCTCCATGTTTTCCTCCTCTGGAATGTGATCTGGAGATTGTTTATCCAAACAATCCAATCCTAATTAATAACCTAGTTTAATTCTATAAATTAATTATTTAATTATTTGATAATCTAAATGCTATCCAATTTTAATCAATAACAAATCACCATCAGCTGTGTCGGACTCTGAGGAGTCAGTCACGAGCTTTCATCTTCATTCTTGTTAAGTCTTCTGATGTCTCCTTTTTCTTTAGTATAGTTTTAGTATATCATTTCTAGAATATGATTGATGTGATATGATATGATATGGCATAATAAAATAGAATAATATCATAATGTAGTGTAATGTAATGTATAATATGACATAATATAATAAAATAAAATAGAATAATAATGTAATGTAATGTAATGTAATGTAATGTAATATAATATAATATAATATAATATAATATAATATAATATAATATAATATAATATAATATAGCAGCCTTCTGAGAAGTTGGAGTCAATTCTCATCTCTCACCTCGTGCTGGGGACCCTCACAACACCCCAACACTCCACCTCTGAAGGATGGTGTGAGCCAGGGAGGTGAAGAATGAGGATCTAGTCCTGGTCACCCCAACACAAAACCATGGAAGATATTGAGCTCACTTCACACTGAGCTGGAAAGGGGCAATTCCCCCTGCTTGGGCTTTCCCCATCACCTCCTGGCTGGGGGTCTGTGCTGCTAAAACATCCCAGGGTAAGGTGACCGTGCCCACCGTGCCAGGCTGTGGGTACCAGCCTGAGCTGGGCACAGGCAGTGGCCCAGGGGCTGCCATGGTGTGGTGGTGCCAGGTGGCAGCTCCTGGGTGATGCCCAGCTCCCTGCAGAGCTGGCACTCCTCCAGCCTTGCCTGCAGGACTGAGGCTGAGCAAGCCCAGGCCTGAGCCTGCTCCTGGCCAAAGGGTGGGGCTGACAACATCTCATGGCTCCAGGCCTTTCTAAAAGCAGTTTCAGAGCACTCTGTGGGAGCACAAACACCACAGCCATTACATAAGGTGTGTTTGGGGGTGCACAGCGGGGTGAACTGACAAGAAGCCCGGGTCACAGTGCTGCTGCAAAAACCAGCGACTTTGGGGCCAGTCCTGAGGAATGGGAGTTGTGTTTTCCCTGTGGAAAATCCCTGTGGGATCCGCATTATTCCAGCAGCAGGACAATGAGAGCCTTGGCTCTTTCTGACACAGTGGGCACAGTGTGGCTTGTGCCACAGGCTCTGGGTGGGTGTGGAGGTGCCTGTCCCAGTTTTCCTCCTTTACCTTCCCAGAGTACCCAGGTGAGCACAGCCAGCCTGGCTGTGGCTGGCACTGGGCTCCTGTGGTGCCATCTGAGCTGCTGGCCTGGCCAGAGCAGGGTGCACAGAAGGTGTCTGTGTGCCCCAGGTGTGCTGCTGGCAGTAGCCAGGGCGTTCTGTGTGGGATGCAGAGGGGCAGATGGACACTGAGTCCCTTGGGGTTTACCTGAGGAGAATCCCTCCACGTCCTCCACCCCACAGGAATCCGTGTACAGGAAACCTTTCAACAACAACAGCACTAAGAGGGAGGGTGCCCTGGCATGTGCCTCAGGGTTCTTTGGGCACAGCAGAAGAGGAGACGAGCACATGAGGAACTGATTGTCTGTCCCCTTGTCGGGATCTTTAGCTTGTCAGAGTGACTCCAAGATGCATTAGAAAGTCTCTTTTCCCAGCCCGGTGCTTGAAGAAGGAGTCAGGGCTCTTCATTTCTTGGTCTCAAGGTTGTTTATTTTATCTTATCTATAAAAAATTTTCTCCTGCCCTGCCGAGGTCCATCTAGCAGGACAGTTCCAGGCACTCTGCCTGCCCCCAGGGCAGTGTTATGTCTTTATACTAAAAACTACATGTACAATGTTTACAATTACTTTCCAATACCTATCACCTATGTTAGACAGTGAGCTTCTACTCTAAACCAATCTGTAAGTGCCAATGTCACAGCAGAAGATGGAGGCCAAGAAAAAGAAGAAGGAGAAAAGCTGGACACACCAGTTCCCTCCATCTTGCCTCCTGAACCCCCATACCAAAACCCCTAAAATCTACTTTTCCATCCCGTGATAACTTCACTAATATTCTACCTAAACTGTTGTGGCTCGCTGATCTTCATCTAAGGTTGGTAATTTGCTCCACGGCTCATAATCAAACCCACAGGTGTTTTGGGCTCTGTGTCAGGGTCTCTGAGCCCCCTGGCAGGGATCCTGGCCATCCTGGACAGCCAGAGGGATGCTCTGGGTTCCCACATCCCCTCACCCTGGGCACCGGCAGGGAAGCCCTGATGTTTCCCAGAGCCTCTGGTCCTGGCAGCCCTTCCCCAGCCATGCAGGGAGCAGGTCCCAAGGGTCACTTCAGCCGTGGGCAGGGCCCCAGCCTTTGTGCATACCCATCCCTCCTGCATCCTCCCTTCCCAGCAGTGACGGTGGCAGGCGGTGGCAGCGGGCCAGCTCCACCTGTCTGACAGGTAGAGCAAGGGTGGGGGCAGTGGCTGGCACCCGCTGCCTGTCCCAACCTGCTGGCTCCTGCCACGAGTCACCTGCTGCAGGACAGGAGCAGTGTGCCCCCAGCTCCAGGGCCGTGTGCAGGGACAGCTCTGCCCCACCACGGAGGGAAACCAGCACTGCTGGGTGAGGGGATCCTGAGAAAGGGAGCTGGGGTTGTTCAACTGGAAAAGATAAAGATCCAGAGACACCCTAGAGCCCGTTCCAGTGCCTCAAAGAGGCTTATACTAAAGAGAGTGGGCTATTTTTACACAGGAAGATAATGACAGGACATGGGGGAAGACTTTTAAACTGAAAAAGGAGAGACTTTGATTAGATATCAGGAAGAAATTCTCCCCTGTGAGGGTGGGGAGGTCCTGGTACAAGGTGCCCAGAGAAGCTGTGGCTGCCCCATCCCTGGAAGTGCCCAAGGCCAAGCTGGGTGGGGTTTGAAGCAACCTGGCCTGGTGGAAGGTGTCCCTGCCTATGGCAGAGGGGTGGAACAGGATGACCCTCAGGGCACCTTCCAACCCAGACCTTCCCACACTTGTGTGCAGGGTGACTCTGTGATCCTGCAGCATGTCCTGTCAGCCACACACACAGGAGTCCTGGGGGTCAGACACTGCAGACACAGCTACGGGCACATCCAGGGTGTGTGACACTGGAAACACTCCCAAACACAGAGACAACTGATCCAGGCAGAATGTGAGGCTTATAGCCAGACACACAGACACACAGTGTGCACTGACACACACAGTGCACAGACACACAGAGCACTGCACACACACAGGTACAGCAAAGTGTGAGCTGCAGGCTGCACCCAACATGCTGGTGGCCCATGCCGCTCACATGTCCCATCTCCATCACCCACAGAAGATGCCCAGGTGCCCCCTCACCCTCAGCCAGCCATACACACCTCAGCCTGTCCCTCTGCTCCCAGCTCCCTGGATTGAGAAGGGCTTTGGGATGGGCAGAAATCCCTGAGGGGAGCTGATGGGACCAAGGAATCACAGTGGGCTGTCATGCCCTGATCCAGCCCAGCTTACCCTGATGGTGCAGGGTAAGTGCTCCCTGTTGTGCGGCAGCAGAACCCTGGTGGAGGTGCAAGCAGCCCATGGGGGATTCTTGCCCATCCATTTTCAGGAGATGGCAAAGACAGGCTTGTACCTGCTGGCCAGCAGCCACCCTGCCTGCTCTGGCAGCCTTGCTCCCAGCTGTGTCCCACAGGGGCTGTGCTGGCTGTTTGGGGACAGCTGGGCAGTGCCCAAGGCCTCTATGACCCCACACTGGATATTTCTGAGATGGCCTCAGAGCTGCAGGGACACCTGGGGTCAGAGACCTCCAGCATTCCCAGCATCTCAGCACTACCTGAGAGTCACAAACACCTCCTGGATCTGGCTGGGCCACTCCAGCCCTGAGTGACAGCCAGCAGCATCTTGCCCAGCCACTTCCAAACAAGCCAAACAGCTTGAGGTCCTGCAAAGGCACAGCAGACATCTCAACCCCCTCCCAAAGCAGGCTGAGCCTGGGGCTGTGCCTCTCTCCCCCAGGCAGGGCTGGCAGTGCCATGCAGCTGCCCAGGAGCACAGCTGGGTGGGCCCTGGCAAGGCAGCCATGGTGGGGCACACACACCAGCCCAGCTGGCTGGCACCCAGCTCAGTGTGCACAGGAAAAACCAACGAGTGTCCCCTGGGGCTGTGGGGGCCACAACAGGGGGGACAGGGACAGGGGAACGGGGGACAGGGGAATAGGGGAACAGGGATGGAGGGACAGAGGGACAGGGGAACAGGGACGGGGGAACTGGGGACAGGGATAGGGGAACAGGGATAGAGGAACAGGGGACAGGGGAGCAGGGGAACGGGGATAGGGGAACAGGGATAAAGGATAGGGGAACAGGGAAACAGGGGACAGGGGAACAGGGAAAAAGGGATAGGGGAACAGGGGACAAGGGGACAGGGATAGGGGAACAGAGTGATGGAGCTCCCTGGGATGAAAGCAGCAATCAGCTCTCCATGAGGCACACACACACACACTGGCCAGGGTTCAAAGCAAACTTCTGCCAGCTGAGGGAGGTGAGGAGGGCTGAGGGTGCAGCACAGCAAGGGGGGCACTGTGCACAGCTCCTGGTGCTCAGGGCTCTGGGGAGAGCAGTTGTCCACAACAGCAGGTTGGGAATCCCAGGGCTGAGCCTACAGCAGGCTTTAGCTTGGATCCCCCTCCTGTCCCCAAAGAGCGAGCAAATCCCATTTATCCAGAGGAAACAGGCACATGGGGAGGGCCACAGGGAAAGCTGGATGGGGAAAGGCCGTGGCTGCAGCTCGCTGACCCT
Organism: Zonotrichia leucophrys gambelii; assembly: GCF_028769735.1. NCBI lineage: Eukaryota > Metazoa > Chordata > Aves > Passeriformes > Passerellidae > Zonotrichia > Zonotrichia leucophrys. Next base: position 5,812,190 of record NC_088195.1, read on the forward strand.
GTGAGTGTCCCGCAGTGCCCCCGGGGTGGCGATGAGCTCATTCCCTGCGGTTTCCCTGCACCGCATGCCAGGTGCTTTGTCATGAGGCAAGAGGAGGAGGGGGAACAGGTTATTCAAGGTCTGCAGGGCCGGGGCACCCACAGGTGAGGGCAGGGGATGGGGCAGGAGGGCTGGGCCGGCACGCAGGGTGCAGCCCCCTCCCCGTTCCACAGCAGCGCCAGGAAAGGGGGGCTCGGGAGGGATTTAGCGCCAGGCACTGCGGCACTGCCACAGGGCACGAACGGAGCGGCAGCAGACTTTGCCCGCGCCTGCAAGGTGTGGCACGGAGAGCGAACAGACTGCAGGGCATAATTATCATCAAAGCCGGAACAGGTGGGGTGGGAGCGGGAGAGGTCATATCTGGGTCAGGTCAGGGATCTGACCTGCATGGGATCAACAGGCTGCCCTGGGATGGGGTTTGCAGCATGACAGCCTCCTTCCATGCCTGGGGCTCCTCAACAAGAGGGGGAACCAAGCTAAAGCCTGCTGTAGGCTCTGCCCTGGGATTCCCAGCCTGCTGCTGTGGACCCAAGAGGAAGAACTGCTCTCCCCAGAGCCCTGAGCACCAGGAGCTGTGCACAGTGCCCCCCTTGCTGTGCTGCACCCTCAGCCCTCCTCACCTTCCTCAGCTGGCAGAAGTTTGCTTTGAACCCTGGCCCAGTGTGTGTGTGTGTGCCTCATGGAGAGCTGATTGCTGCTTTCATCCCAGGGAGCTCCATCACCCTCTGTTCTCCTATCCTTGTCCTCCCATTCCCCTATCCCTGTTCCCCTGTCCCTTTCCCCCTGATCCCCTATCCCTGTCCCCATATCCCTGTCCCTATATCCCTGTCCCCATATCCCTGTCCCATATCCCTGTCCCATATCCCTGTTCCCCTATCCCTGTTCCCCTGTACCCCCATCCGTGTTCCCCTGTCCCTGTTCCCCTATTCCCCTGTCCCCCCTGTTGTGGCCCCCACAGCCCCAGGGGACACTCGTTGGTTTTTCCTGTGCACACTGAGCTGGGTGCCAGCCAGCTGGGCTGGTGTGTGTGCCCCACCATGGCTGCCTTGCCAGGGCCCACCCAGCTGTGCTCCTGGGCAGCAGAATGGCACTGCCAGCCCTGCCTGGAGCAGAGAGGCACAGCCCCAGGCTCAGCCTGCTTTGGGAGGGGGTTGAGACGTCTGCTGTGCCTTTGCAGGACCTCAAGCTGTTTGTCTTGTTTGGAAGTGGCTGGGCAAGATGCTGCTGGCTGTCACTCAGGGCTGGAGTGGCCCAACTGTGACATTCCCAGCTGAGAAACGTGCTCAGATGGACCAGAACAATTCCACAGCCCTGGAGAATCCTCCTGCCCTCCCCAGGCTGTTCTTTGCCTCCTGTCCACCAAACTGGGCAAACTCCTTTTGGAGAGGCCACAGCCCTACAAGGCACAGGGAGAGAGCCAAGCAGCCCTTCTGCTCTGCCATGCTAGGGCACTGCACCCTCTGGGCACCTTGGAGACCTGGTGATGCTTCACAGAGTGCTTTTTCTTCTCTTCTGCTCCAGCCACTGCTTTTCCTGCTGGCAGATGGCACAGCCAGAGCCCCTGGGCCCCATGTGCTCATCCCTCATGCCTTTGGGGGGCTGTAGTGCTGTGCCCCCTTCCCACACACACACAGATCGTCTTCTCACACACATCCCAACACTGTACTCAGACACTCTCCATCCTTGCCCCATCTTTCCCCCATCCATGTCCTTCCCTGCTCTACCCCTTGGGCTGAAGGTTGGGGTCTTGGAGGGGGTCTGACACCAAGAGTTGTCTTGGAGAGCTCAGGGCTGCAAACTTGGTGCCACATTTGGTCTGCACAAAGATTTGGCTGCTGCCAAGGCCTCCAGAAACCAGAGGAGGGGCTGGGGAAGCATCATGAGAGGTGAGGATGCTCCCAAACCTGCCAAGCCCGAGGTGTCCCAGAGCCATCCCTGTCACCAGCACACAGCTGGACACTGGCAAGGGACTCCTAGCCCAGGGCAAGAGCCAGCAGGGACCTCTGCTCCAAGGGCTGGGGGACCACAAGAACCCCCTTCTTGAGGACAGGCCAAGCATTGTCCCCACAGTGCATCTGGTCCTTGCTCCAGACACTGGCCTGGGAAATGGTTGCAGCTCCTCCCTGCCCTGACAATGGCTGGAAATTTTCTCTTTTCACGTTGAAGTATGATGTTGTGCAGTCACTTCTCTTTCTGTGACCTTTGTGCGTGGCCAGAAGAGCTGTCCCTTACTCCTGATGGCTTTTGGGGGCCATCAGGCTGGGCTGCACCCACACCCCAGGGTCTGGGGATGGAGGGGAGAGCAGAGCTGAGGGCAGCCCCCCTGTGTGGAGGTAGAAGGGTGCCCTAAGGAGGGATGACCCCATGCTGGCACCAGCTCAGTGCAGGGGCACACCAGCAGTACAAAAAAGAGGGTTTGTGAGACCTGCAAAGCTGGGGCATGGCTGAGCTGTACCGTGCCCAGTGCCCCCGGTGCTAGAGGGGCCCCTGGGTCCCTCCAGAGCAGAGCAGAAGGGCTGCTTTGCCCTCTCCCTGTGCCCTGCAGGGCCATGGCCTCCCCAAAAGGAGTTTGCCCAGTTTGGACAGGTGGCAGAAAGAGCCTGGGGAGGCAGGAAGGAGCTCCAGGGCTGTGGAATTGTTCTGATCCATCTGGGCACATGGAAGCTGTTGGTTCTCAGACTGGGAATGTGGCAGTTGGGCCACTCCAGCCCTGAGTGACAGCCAGCAGCATCTTGCCCAGCCACTTCCAAACAAGCCAAACAGCTTGAGGTCCTGCAAAGGAGCTGCAGACATCTCAACCCCCTCGCAAAGCAGGCTGAGCTTGGGGCTGTGCCCCTCTGCTCCAGGCAGGGCTGGCAGTGCCATGCAGCTGCCCAGGAGCACAGCTGGGTGGGCCCTGGCAAGGCAGCCATGGTGGGGCACACACACCAGCTCACCCACCTGGTGGGCACAGGGACGCTCCTGCAGCCCCCGGGCAGTGCAGGCAGGTGGTGTTTGCACTGTGGGAGCTGTGTACGTGTGGGCACGGCCCCCGTGCATGGAGCTCCGTGAATGCCATGGCAGACAGGGTGTGGCACCACCCTGACATTCATTTGGCAAACAGTCCTGGGGTCATGAGCAACAGAAAGGGCAGGTGTAGGTAGTGCCAGTAGTGCCAGCACCCATGCTGAGCCGTCCCTCCTCACCCAGGGCACCCCAGCACAGCCCACATGCAGTGGGGCACACACAGGGATGGAAGGGCACAGGGAAACTCTGGCCTGGGACAAACAAAGCCCAGCAGCAGCTCATGCTCAACCCAATGAGGGACTGAGCATTCCCGCAGCCTGGTGGGTCTGTAACAGCTGCAGCTGCATTCCTGGGCACCTCCCCAGCACTGGGCACAAGGATCTGGGGTTCCTGACCAGCTGGCTGGGCTCCCAATGGAGATGTGGGAAGCAGGGAGGTTCCTGGCACCCACCCAGATCTACAGGGCAGCTGGGGATCCTGCAATCCTGCTGGGTCTCACAGGGTTGCTAAGGATCCTGCAATCCTGCTGGCTCTCCCAGGGCAGCTGGGTATCCTGCAATCCTGCTGGGTCTCCCATGGCTGCTGAGGATCCTGCAGTCCTGTTGGGGATCCTGCAATCCTGCTGGGTCTCCCATAGCAGCTGAGGATCCTGCAGTCCTGCTGGGGATCCTGCAATCCTGCTGGGTCTCACAGGGCAGCTGGGGATCCTGCAATCCTGCTGGGTCTCACAGGGCAGCTGGGGATCCTGCAATCCTGCTGGCTCTCCCATGGCTGCTGAGGATCCTGCAGTCCTGCTGGGTCTCCAGGGCTGCTGAGGGTGGCCAGGATCTTAGTTCAGTTTAGCCATTTACCTTTTCCTTGCAGTGGCCACAGCCAGGGCTGGATGTTCTGGAGCTCCTGTCCCTGCTGTCCCACAGTGGCTGGGGATCCCATTTCTGCCGTTCCACCTTCCAGCCCATCCCTGCAGGCAGGGACACCAGGGAACCAAGGACATCAGCCTGAACTGGTGGCTTCCCAGAAGGAGGATGTGGAAGCCTTGGCACAGCTCTGCTCCTCCAGCACCTTGGTGGCTCTCTCAGCTGCAGGTGGCATTTGGGGTGCAGGGGTGGCTCTGTGTGAACCTGGGGGGCTGCAGACTGGGGAGCTCTGGTTCATTGACTAGCAGGGTGTCCCCAATACAGGGAATGATTGGCATTGGACTCCAGTGATTCAGAAGGCTGAACAATTGCTTTATTAAGACTATATTATATTACATTATACTATACTATAAAAAAGATACTGTGAAAAATGTCAATGAGTTCTTTTTAAAATTTTAAAAGTTTAATAGTAATAAAATGGATATTAAAAAAGTAATATAATTAGAGTAATAATAATTTGGACAATTTGGATTAGGATAATGAGACAATAGAAACAAAGAGTTACAGACAATCTGGGTACCTTTTTCTGGGCAACATAAGCCTGAAAAAGGACCCACGTTAACATAGGATTAACCCTTAAAAACAATAAGCTGTTGCATATTCATACACCTCTTACATGATGTATAAATTCCATTCAAACAAAGGATTCTGTCTGGTCATCATCAACTTCTTCATAATCCTAACGGCATCATCCTGCCTGTGCAAGGTGGGAAGAAGTTCATTTATCCTGATAATAGAGCAATAAATTCTTTTTGTCTGAAAGATTCAGGTATCCTGTAGCTGCTATTTCACTATGAGTCCTTTCTTTTAAAAAGTATCTTACATAGCATAGTTTCTATGTTAACATTTCGTTATAACCTAAAACTATATTTAACACACTAAAGATAATTAATACAACATAACTTTCTAACACAACACATATAATATTAATTTTAATATTTGCAAAAAGCCAATCATAAAATACACATTTTTCACAATACATACTAAAGAAAAACCCATGACTGTCTCCAGACAGCTTTGATCCAATTGACCAATTAATATAAACAACCATCACCAGAATCCAATTAAGAACTCCCTTCAGGTAAACAATCTTCCACAGGTAAACATATTCCACATGTGCAAAACAACAGGAACAGCAAATAGAGATAAGAATTGTTTTCTCTTCTTCTCTGTGCTTCTCCAGGAAAAATCCTGTGAGAGACAGGAAGGGCTGTCAGGGAGGGGAAGGGATGTACAAGAGGGTCTTGTATGTACAATACATATTATATTGTTTCTAATATTAAAATAAATACTATATGTATAATGTTAAAATAACTTTGCAATGTTAAAATAACTTTGCTTTTATTTCTACTAAATTACAAATTCTACTAAATTTAACAACAAAAAATAATTCTACTAAATTAACAAAAACTTAAGACATAGTAGTAGTAGCTAATAGTAGACATAGACATAGTAGTAGCTAATATAGTTATAAGTGAACTGTCTATTTAGTCAAAATAACATCCAGTGAACATGTAATAAAGACCCTACTATTGATATACCAACTATCAGCATCTACCATCAGAAGAAACTATAAACCAAAGCCCAAACTAGAAGTGATAAAGAAAACAAACCAAAATCAAGCCAAAAAACACACATACTCTAAAAAAACAGATCCAAAAAAACCCATACAAAATAGTTCCTAGAATATGTGCACTAGCTTATAGAAAATATAAATATGCATGAGAGTCTATAAATATGCAACAAGCTAATGGAATAGAAAAAGTATTTAAAGAGTATCTCCAAAAATAACAGTGTACTCTTAGCTAAATGCCAAGCACACAGCTGTTTTTAACCCTTTGCTTCATTTCTGCCTCCTACTGTCTTTGTATTAAACTTAAATTTTACCAAGAAAATAAACCTCATTTTTCACACTCTGAACTTTGCTCCTGTTTTCCTGGTACCAGGGCAGTTCATGCCCCAGAGGCACTGCCTGCTGCTGCCACACGTGCCATGGTGTCTGCAGGCCTGTTCCCTGCCCCACTCCTTGCCGTGGGCACCGCTGACATTGGGCTGGAACTGTGGCTCCCTGTGCCACTGGAAGGGCTGCAGGACCCTCTGAACTTCACTCAGGGCAGCCCATATGGGCCCCACAGCCCCAGAGGCATTGCCTGGTGCTGCCCCACACGTGCCATGGGTTCTGGAGGCCAATTCCCTGCCCCACACCTTGCTGTGGGCACCACTGACCACTGCCCAACTCTGGGCTGGCACCATGGCTCCCCATGCATTTGGAAAGGCTGTAAAACTCTCTGAATTTTGCTCCTGTCTGCCTGGTACCAGGGCAGTTCACTTGGGCCATGCAGCCCCAGAGGCATTGTGTGGTGCTGCCCCACACACCATGGGGTCTGCAGGCCTGTCTCCTGCCCCACCTTGCTGTGGGCACTGCTGACCTTGGGCTGGCACCGTGGCTCCCCTTGCCACTGGAAGAGCTGTAGGACCCTCTGAACTTTGCTCCTGTCTGTCTGGTGACCAGGGCAGGTCACATTAACCCCACAGCCCCAGAAGTATTGCCTGGTGCTGCCACACACACCATGGGGTCTGGAGGCCTGTCCTCTGCCCCACACCTTGCTGTGGGCACCACTGACCACTGCCCGACCTTGGGCTGGCACCATGTCTCCCTGTGTCACTGAAAGGGCTGTAGGACCCTCTCAACTTTGCTTAGAGCAGCCCATATGGACTCCACAGCCCCAGAGGCATTGTGTGGTGCTGCCCCATACATACCATGGTATCTGGAGGCCTGTCCCCTGCTCCACCTTGCTGTGGGCACCGCTGACCACTGCCCAACACTGGGCTGGCGCCGTGGCTCCCTGTGTCAGTGGAAGGGTGTAAGACCCTCTGAATTTTGCTCCTATCTGCCTGGTACCAGAGCAGTTCATGGCCCAAAGGCATTGCCTGGTGCTGCCACACGTGCCATGGGTTCTGCAGACCTGTCCCCTGCCCCACTCCTTGCTGTGGGCCCCGCTGACATTGGGCTGGAACTGTGGGGCTCCCTGTGCCACTGGAAGGGCTGCAGGACCCTCTGAATTTTTGCTCAGGGCAGTTCACATGGACCCCACAGACCCAGAGGCATTGCCTGTTGATGCCACACATGCCATGGGGTCTGCAGGCCTGTCCCTTGCCCCACACCTTGGTGTGGGCATCACTGACCTTGGGCTGGGACTGTGGATTTCTGTGTCACTGGAAAGGCTGCAGGACCCTCTGTCTGCCTGGTACCAGGGCAGTTCATGGCCCAAAAGCATTGCCTGGTGCCATGGGGTCTGGAGGCCTGTCCCTAGCCCCACCTTGCTGTGGGCACTGCTGACCTTGGCCTGGCACCGTGGCTCCCTCCCAGCGCCACGCAGGATTTTCCGAGGGCCGGGCTGGGCTGAGCTGCTGTGGAAATTCCCCACCTCCTCCAGAGCAGGAGCTGCCCCGCCTCAGCACCCCGGAGCCCCAGGGCTGTCCCCAGGCCGGGCTGGGCCCCGCCCGTGCCCTGACTCTGCAGAAGGGAGCTGAGCTGAGCCGAGCCAGCCTGGCAGCGCTGCAGCCTGCGCACAGTGCCCTCTTTGTCGTGCCGTGCTGCTGGGCCTGATTTCTATTTATTTATGGAGGTGAATGCCTGGGGCTTGTTTGAAAGGAAAACACAGCACCTGGGGGTGCGGGCAGCTGTGCAGGGGTGGCTCTGTGGCCCAGGGTGAACCCTGAGGGGCAGCATGCAAACCCAGGCACACCAAACAGAGACAGACATCATTTTCTCTCACAGGATTTTTCCTGGAGAAGCACAAAGAAAACAATTCTTATCTCTATTTGCTGCTCCTGGTGTTTTGCACATGTGAAATATGTTAGAAGATTGTTCACCTGAAGGGAGTTCTTAATTGGATTCTTTGATGGTTGTTTATATTAATTGGCCTATTGGGTCAAAGCTGTGTCCTGGCTGTCTGAGGAGAGAGTAATGGATTTTTCTTTAGTAGATTAATATAATATAATATAATATAATATAATATAATATAATATAATATAATATAATATAATATAATATAATATAATATAATATAATATAATATAATATAATATAATATATCTCTTTAATATAGTGCAGTATAATGTAATAACCTCACCTGGCAAGCCCAAGCACCCCAAGCTGGGCATGTGTCCTGCAGGGTAGCAAAGCCCAGAGCACTCAGGTACCCCTCAGTGCCCATGTAGAGCCCACCCCAGCCCTGCTGCAGGTGTTTTGGGAAAGGGGACTGTGGAAAACGCCAATCACTTGGTTTTTAAAAAAAATTTAAAAGTTTAATAGTAATAAAATGGTTATTAAAATAGTAATATAATTAGAGTAATAATAATTTGGACTATTTGGATTAGGATAACGAGACAATAAAAACAAAGAGTTATGGACAGTCCGGGTATATTTTCTGGGCAGCACAAGCCTGAAAAAGGACCCACATTAACAGAGGATTAACCCTTAAAAGCAACAGCCTGTTGCACATTCATACACCTCATACATGATGCATAAATTCCATTCAAACACAGGATTCTGTCTGATCAGTGTCAACTTCTTCCTCTTAGTCCTAACCTATGTCTTAAATTCTGAGTGAGGTGGGAAGAAGTTAATTTCTTCTAAGAATGGAGCAATAAATTCTTTTTCTCTGTTTCAGCCCACGCAACTGAAGAATGAGTCTGGACTCTTCACTGTTCAGTCTTGGGGTTGTTTATTAATTCTTATCTATAAAATTTTCTTTCTGCCCAGCCGAGATCTGCTCAGCAGGGCAGCCACAGGCACTCTGTGTTGTCCTTTTATACTACAAACTACATATAACATATTTACACTTAATTCCCAATACCTATCACCTATGTTAGACAGTGCACTTCTACTCTAAACCAGTTCCAAAGTGCCAACATCACTGCAGAAGAAGAAGAAGACAAAGAAGAAGACGAAGAAGATGAAGAAGGAGGAGGAGGAGAAGGAGAAGGAGAAATGCTGGACACACCCAAGTTCCTCCATCTTGTCCCCATAACCCCCATACCAAAAATGCTAAAATCTACATTTTCACCCTGTGATCCTTTTGTTATTACACCATTCAAACTTCTGTGACTTTCAGGTCCTCATACAAAGCTGGTAATTCGCTCCAGGGGCCAAAATCAAATCCCCAGGTGCTCTGGGCAGCGTGCCAGGGTCTCCGAGCCCCCCAGTGGGGTCCTGGCAACTCTGGACCCAGAGGGATGCACTGAGTCCTGACCACGGCCCTCATGTCTAGTGAGGCTGGGGCAAGTTCAGTGGGAGCAGTGGGATTTAAGCTCATCACCAGGAGAAGCTGGTGGCCAGCACAGCTTTAGGATGAGGTTCAGCAAGTCTGGAGATGTGGAGCACCATGAGCTATTGCAGCTGCTTCTCTGAGCACAGCTGATGCTGCTGATGGGGTGGCCAGAGCAGCCTGGACCATCTCCAGCCTTCTCCACACACACAGCTGGACTTGGCTGGCCTGGGAATGGCCACAGGAGGGCAATGACCACACAGGACACCTGGACAGTGCTTGTAACAAACTCTGTCTATTCAGACTTGTCCTACATGGAGCTGTGAGCCCACATAACACTGTGAGCCACTCTCCAAGCACAGAGCTGGGTTGTTTATTCTTTTGCTTGTATAGCATGGGCTTTTTTCCAGTTTGGCTTCAGAGCTCACAAGGGACAGAAATGAGCACATCAACTGTTGATTTCTGCTGAAAAACACACCTGCACCAACCAGTGCATAACTTCCCTGCTTTGAATTCATCACAGGCTGAGTCTGGAGAAGTTCTGCTCTGTCAGCAGACTGGGCTGTGGATGTCTCTGTGTTCTCCTTCTGAACAAGGAGAAGTCAGTTCACACCAGCCCATCTGATTGATCTGTGCAGGTTCCCAGGGGCCACATCTGGGAGAAGCCTCACAAGTCCCTGGGGTGCTTGAGCTCGCCCCACTCATTACCTGTGGACAGTCTGCAGCCACCAAACATGAGATAACAAACCCCAAGGGCAAAAAGCAGAGTTTAGTGCTCTGAGACCATGGGACAATGATGGCATAGAGGAGGGTGCAGGTTCGGGTGTCATGGTTACACTTGTTCAGACCCAGACTTGCTCCCAGCACCCACCCAGTCAGGGCAAGTTGCCTTTCCCATGTAGAAGTTGCTGTGTCATCCCCACAACCATCACAGGATAATTAATGCAGGCCTGTTCACCCCTGAAAGCAAGCTGCTGAATCCTTCAACAACCCTCCTGCTCTGGAGTTGTGGCTTGCCAGTATCCCCCACCCTGCAGCCTCCCAGCTCAAACTGGATCTGTTTTTATTGCAAAGCCTGCCCTGGGGAGAGCAGGGAGAGGCAGGCCTGAGGACACAGCCAGGGCTTGGTGGGGAGGATGAAACAGGAAAGCCTTATAAATATGATTGTCTGGCAAAAGATTTTGAGAATATGAAAACTATAAGCAAAATTGAAATGAAAGCAAGCTTTGAGATCCTCAGTTACTGAACAACTGGAAAACAATGGTGTGGCCAGCTGAAGGTGATCCCCCTTTGATGGAACAACACCCTCTGCTTGCAGACAGGCCCAAGGGTCAGAGCAGACCCTACAGCTTGGCAGAAGGGGCCCAAAGAGGAGTTTTTAGGGTTTAAAATGTAACACAGTGTGGTAATGTAATGATTCTTGTAGGTTGTATGGAAATGCTATAGGGTTTGTATCTTGTACTAGATTGGTTAGTGAGAATCAGAATATTCAGCACAGAAGAAGATTTATGGTATTGTATTGGGAACCTCGCTCTTTTTACTCTTCATCATTCTCTCATCGCCTTTTCCACACTCTTGCCTTCTCTCTCTTTACCTCTCTTCCCTCTTTGGAGCCTGCTCCAGCTGTGGCTGGCAGCTCCCAGCAGGGCCCTGCACCCAGGCCCTTTGCAATAACCCACAAGTTCCCAGCCCTGGCTGCAGAGATCTCTCCTCTCCATCCATCCTGACCATCCTAGCCCTGGCACTCCCCCAAGGGCTGTCCCTCCCTGCCAGCTGCTGGCTGTCCCCATGTGCTGTTTGCTCAGCACTGGGTGCTGTGTGAAGGCAAACACGGCTGGAGCAGAAAGGAGGGCAAACAGAGGCTGTGCCAGTCCTGCAGCTGTGCCAGTCCTGCATGGTGAGAGCTGCCTGGGGCTTTCCAGGGCACAGCCAAAGCCCTGGCACTCCTGCAGCCCCTCACCTCTCTCAGGGGTGGGGACATTCTCTGACTGCCACAGCCCCAGCAGTGTCCCCCTGTCCCCCCAGGCTGCTTTCACAGTGTGCAGATTTAACTGTGCCACATGAACCAGGTGGGCCAAACTCCCTGATGGCTCCTGGGGACACAGAGGCAGTGCCCAGCAGCAGGGTGGTTAATGCCATCACACTAAATTTGCCATTGTTGGGCCATCCTGAGAAGCATCCTGGACTAGCTGGTGACCCTGGGCACCATCAGCAGTGTCCCCCACCCCACATGTAGTACCTGTCTCTCTTATCCCCAGGCATGTCCCCTGCTGCTGTCACCCCTGAGCCCCATCCCTCTACTCCCAGCTCCCTCTGGCTGCCCCAGTGCAGGGCAGGAAAGGGAGGAGGTGGAGCATCTTTCCAGTGCTGCTGGGGAAGGACAAACCGAGTTCAAACCAGCAGCACCTGGGGCAGACAGGGGGCCCATCTGACCCAAAAGAGGCATGGTGGCACCTTGCACATCTGGCTGCTTGGGAACCCTGGGCAGAACTGGCTGACCCTTGGCCACAGGAGACTCTGAACAATATGTCACCTCCTCCTCCTCTAATTAGCACAGCTATTTGCTCGGGAGCTGTGCTAATTTTCTCCTGTGACATCTGAGGTCAGGGACAGTCCTGGTTTTCCTCCGAACACTGCTGAGCCTGACCTGCTGAGAACAGAGCAGCTCATCCCCCATGTGCACAGCAGAGCTCTCTGCTGGGCCTGCACAGGAGGGTCCCTGTCCTTTGGGAGCTATTTCTACACCTCTGAAAAGGGAACCCAAAATAACTTCTCACTCCCCTCATCTACACTACCCATAGTGGCAGAGGGGCCACAGTGTCCCTGCAGTGCCAGGAGCCACCCTGACCCAAAGGGATGTGGTCAGGGTGGCACAAAAACATGCCCTGGCATTTCCAGGACCACCTGTGCCAACTGAAAGCAGAAGGAGAAACCCAGCATTGCCAGGCTGATGGCTGTGTGCTCGAGGTGTGTCTGCAGATACTTTATCTGTCCCACGGTGGGGTCTGAAGTCCAGGAGATAAGAGGCTGGGAAAGCACTCTGCAGAGCTGCTCTGGGAGGGATTCCAGGCTCTGCACAGGGCGTGGAACAGGTCCCAGTGCACAGTGCTGGTGGTGCCAGCTTGTGCTGGGAGAGGGCAGGTCCCCAGTGGCACTGCTGCAGTGTGGGGCTGGCTGCTCCCTGTGTGCCCACTGTGCAGGGGGCAGGGGGGCATCACTGGGGTGGGTTGGAGCAGTGGGAACTTCCCAGGGGGGCATCACTGGGATGGGATGGGATGGGATGGGATGGGATGGGATGGGATGGGATGGGATGGGATGGGATGGGATGGGATGGGATGGGATGGGATGGGATGGGATGAGTGGGAGCTGCCCAGCCAGGGGGGCATCACTGGGATGGGTTGGGATGGGATAGGATGGGATGGGATGGGCTGGAGCAGTGGGAATTGCCCAGCCAGGGTAGTGTGAGGTGGGACAGGTCAAGAAGCATGGCTGGGGCTCACAGCAGGCAGAGGGGAGCAAATGCTGCTCTGTTCTGCCAAAGCTCCCTGCACCCAGCCATCCCCACACAAGAATGCTTTGTTCCTGCCAGGTCCCTGTCCCCCCTGCTTCTCTGTGAGTGAGGGACGAGCCCCACGGCCCTGGTGACTCTGGCAGGCAAATTAAGAATAATTAGGATGTGTCTTTATTACAGGTGTCTGTGAGGGCCTGCAGAGTCTGACCCAGAGAGCCCTTTGATCTCAGCTTTTGAAACCCTATAGCTTTGCTGACAGAGCTCCTCTGTATTTCCAGGTCACCGGGATGATCATTTCCATCTGGGAACAATACAGGCTTTATGCTGCCCTGTGTGCTGGGTTGTCCCTGTGTGGAATGAGCTGCTGTGCAGGAGGATGTGCTGCTGCACAAGCCTGGCAGCCTCCCCTCCTTCTCTGGGTGGGTGAGGGACAGCAGCAGGATGGAAAATGGGGGGCACTTAGTGCCAGGAGGTTGAATTTACCCAATGCACAGCCCTGTGATGTAGGAGCATCGGGGGTAGGATGGTGGGGACGGATGGAGAGGAGAGATCTCTGCAGCCAGGGCTGGGAACTTGTGGGTTATTGCAAAGGGCCTGGGTGCAGGGCCCTGCTGGGAGCTGCCAGCCACAGCTGGAGCAGGACTGAGAGAGGAGAGGGGCAGAGAGGATGAGAGGGTAAGAGAGTAAAAGGGATAAGAGAGTAAGGTTCCCATTACAATACCATAAATCTTCTTCTGTGCTGAATATTCTAATTCTCACTAACCAATCTAGTACACAATACAAATCCTACAGCATTTCCATACAGCCTATAAGAATCATTACATTACCACACTGTGTTACATTTTAAACCCTAAAAAATCCTCTTTAGGCCCCTTCTGCCAAGCTGTAGGGTCTGCTCTGACCCTTGGGCCTGTCTGCAAGCAGAGGGTGTTGTTCCATCAAAAGGGGATCACCTTCAGCTGGCCACACCATTGTTTTCCAGTTGTTCAGTAACTGAGGTATCTCAAAGCTTGCTTTCATTTCAACCTTGCTTTTAGTTTCCATATTCTCAAACTCTTTTGCCAGGCAATCATATTTATAAGGCTTTCCTGTTTCATCTTCCCCAACACTGTGAGAGGGCCTTTATTCCCCAGGATGTACCCCAAACCTTCCTGCGCTCCTGGGGAAAAGCCCTGGACCTCCCCAGCCCCAGTGCAGCCTCTGGGCTGGGTCCCACAGTGAATTTGCACATGGGGGAATTGCTGTGCCAGCACCTCACAGCAGGAGCAGGGCGTGCCAGGGCTCCTGGGCAGGTCCCCAGGCCAGGGCACTGCAGGGTGGGCACTCCTGGCATAGCCCCCAAAGCCGCAGGTGCCAGGCACTGTCCTGGGTGCCCTCAGTGCCCAAGGCTCAGGCCCCTGAGCTGTGCTGGTGGCCAGCAGCAGCAGCAGCAAGCCCTAAGCCTGTGTTGCTCAGGGCAACATGGACTTTGCTGGGGGAGTGTAGTAATTACACATCCTCTGAACACAAAGTGACTTGGTTCTCCCAGGAAAATCCTGGGAAGCTGTGTAGAGACAGTAAGAAACTTAAAGGAAAGAATTCAAACAATTATTATTTCTCTTTCTGTGACCATTGTTTATAGATATGGTTCTCTAGAATGTGTTATTCACAGTTCACTAATAGTGTGAGAGAAGATGCCTAAAGGCCAATCAGACCTTAAGTCCACTATGGTTTCTACAAGAACTGTAGATTTCTAATAAATAAACCCTGTAGATTTCTATTAAAAAATAAAGAACTGTAGATTTCTAATTTTAAAAAACTGTCTTTTCATCCCTTTTAATAATAGAGCCTCTGCATCATCTTTAAGTGTCCCCAATACCCCTTCAAGTGACAGGGGAGCCATGCGGCAGAGCCTGGAGCCTGCTCAGGTCACCTGGGGACAAGGCAAGGACAGAGAAACACCTGGAGATGAGAAGCCCCTCAACACCCCCTTGTCCCACTTTGGGATTTTGTCTGAACTGAAAAAGCAGCATCTGAAAAGCCCCAGGATTTTCATGATTGATGTGGTCTGCTGGGCCTTTTCCCAGCCTGGCAATCTGCAGTGACACCTTCCTCTCCCTCTCCCTCTCCCTGGCTCCCTGGGAATCGCTCTGGTCCCAGTTTGGCTGTGTGGAGGCTGTGGTTTGCTTTTCCTTTGTCAAACCAGGCATTGTTAGTGAGCAGCTGCAGGGTGGGGACCGGTCCTGCCAGTTCCCTGGGCTGGGACAGCCTTTGCTGGGGCACAAGGTAAAACTTTGCCTGGATAAGCTCCAAGGCCTGGTCCCTGGTGAACAGGGCGTCCCCACAAGTGCTCTGGGGATACCTTTGGATCCAGTGTGACCCCTGGGCTGTGCTTGGGGGGTGATTTCCTCCCTCTGTGGCTGTTGGAGCATGAGGAATGAAATGAGCTGGGTGGGGGCCAGCAGTGTCAGCCTGTAGGAGCATCAGGGGTAGGATGGTGGGGATGGATGGAGAGGAGAGATCTCTGCAGCCAGGGCTGGGAACTTGTGGGTTATTGCAAAGGGCCTGGGTGCAGGGCCCTGCTGGGAGCTGCCAGCCACAGCTGGAGCAGGACTGAGAGGAGAGAGGGGAGAGAGGATGAGAGGGTGAGAGAGTAAAAGGGTAAGACAGCGAGGTTCCCATTACAATACCATAAATCTTCTTCTGTGCTGAATATTCTAATTCTCACTAACCAATCTAGTACACAATACAAATCCTACAGCATTTCCATACAGCCTATAAGAATCATTACATTACCACACTGTGTTACATTTAAACCCTAAAAACTCCTCTTTAGGCCCCTTCTGCCAAGCTAGCAGGGTCTGCTCTGACCCTTGGGCCTGTCTGCAAGCAGAGGGTGTTGTTCCATCAAAAGGGGATCACCTTCAGCTGGCCACACCATTGTTTTCCAGTTGTTCAGTAACTGAGGTATCTCAAAGCTTGCTTTCATTTCAATTTTGCTTATAGTTTTCATATTCTCAAACTCTTTTGCCAGGCAATCATATTTATAAGGCTTTCCTGTTTCATCTTCCCCGACATCAGCCAGTGCCTTCCATGGTCCCACAGCACCTGACTCCAGTGGCAGCGAGTAGCCCAGCCCTCCCTGCACCCATGGAGGCTTGGTGGGCACCTGGTTGGGCTCTGAAGGCAGAGCAGAAATGGTGTGGGGATCTGTGGGGGTGATAATTCACCCTGTCTGATGGATTCATGGATAGCAGGAGCACAGCCAGCAGTGTGCAGCTTCTCTGGGTGCTTGCTGCCCTCTCTGCATGTCACCTCCTGCTTTTGCAAGGCAAATCCTGGCTGTGCAGGGCCAGTGGAGTGGGGACATCTGCTTTTCTGACAGGTAAACTCACCAGGGAGCAGAGCTGGAGCCAGCCTGTCTGTCAGTGGGGTGAGGGGACCCCCATCCTGCTGGAGCAGAGCTGTGTGCAGGCTCCCAGCCAGGGCAAGGAGAGTCTCTCCCCTGCTGAGGTGTGCTGGTGCCACACATACCTCACATAGCTGCATGCAGGCATCACCAGGCACAGCACTGAGCATTGCTAACCCTTTCCTGCTCTCCAGGCAGCAATGCCAGCTCAGTGCTGGTCTCCCAAAGGTGCCACAGACCTCCAGACCCAGCTCCAATACCCTGAGCATGGTGCAGGCAGGGCTGGCACCGACCCAGGCAAGGAGCCAAGCACCTCCATCGTGCCAAAAGTTGGATTTGCTGCCTTTCATCTGGCATTTTCAAAGCCTCACTGCCCCAGGTGTTCTGTGGTGCCTGTGTGGTTTGGTTTTACTTGACTTGATTGGGGTTTTTGGCCCAGGAAAAAGCTTTTCCCTTGCCTGGCTTGGAGGAGCTGCAGCAGCAATCTTGCACTGCCTTGGGGTGCAGTGAAGAGCTGCTGGCTGGGGGCTGGAGAAGTGGGACTGCTGGAAGTGTTCCAGCCCTGTTCCAGCCCCAGGCCTTGGGGAGCTGAGCTGGGCAGAGAAAGCACACCAGAGAATCCATCCCAGCTGCTTGCTCTGCCCTGCACAGGGGGTGACACCAGAGAGCCCCCAGGGTTTGCCCTGCTGGAACTCTCAGTGGAGCTGCACTTCCCTTGGGGCGACAGCCAGCACCATCTCACACCTCGTGCTGGGAAGGGATATTTATTTCTTCAATGTTTGCCCCATTCTCTGGGCATTTTGGAGTCTTTGTTCCTATTGGGGGATGAGGGGGAGGAGGGTGTGAGTTCTGATAGTTTGGTGTTTAGCACTTGTTTCCTTTTCTTCCTTGCCTTGTGGGTACTATTGTCAATAAACTGTTGGGTTTTTTTCCCTCCACTTTCCTTTATTAACATTCATTTTTTTCAGTGGAGGGGGATTATTGACGCTCTTTAGAGGAAACTGCTCATTGCAGAGTGTCTCCTCTTAAATTTGTCTCCAAACTGAGCCACCCACACTCCCAGCTTCTCCTGCATCCTCCAGCCTGCTGTCTGGAGGCTTTGAGCACACCCTGGGGCTGCCTGAAGTGATTCTTGCCCCTGTGCCAGCCTGCCCACCCTGACAGCACCCAGACACTCATGCCATGCAGGTCCATGCTCCAAGAGCCCTCTGTCCAAAGCCCTGCTGGAACTGCTGAGTCAGGGATGGAATCAAAGGCTCTGCTCTTCATAGGGTGCATCACAAGGTATAAGGTGTTTAATGAAGGTAGTGGGTCTTTTTGTAATCTGACTCAACTTGATTGGTCTCAAAGGAAAAACCTCTCAAACGCTTTTCTTCCTTGCCTTGTGGGCACTATTATCAATAAACTGTTGGGTTTTTTCCCCTCCACTTTCCTTTATTAACATTCTTTTTTTTCAGTGGAGGGGGATTATTGACGCTCTTTAGAGGAAACTGCTCATTGCAGAGTGTCTCCTCTTAAATTTGTCTCCAACCTGAGCCACCCACACTCCCAGCTTCTCCTGCATCCCCCAGCCTGCTGTCTGGAGGCTTTGAGCAGCCCATGCTGCAGAGTCTGACACCCTGGGGTTGCCTGAATTGATTCTTCCCCTGGAGCCAGCCTGCCCACCCTGACAGCACCCAGACACTCATGCCATGCTCCAAGAGCCCTCTGGCCAAAGCCCTGCTGGCACTGTTGATTCAGGGATGGAATCAAAGACTCCGCTCTTCATAGGGTGAATCAGAAGGTATAAGGTGTTTAATGAAGGTAGTGGGTCTTTTTGTAATCTGACTCGACTTGATTGGTCTCAAAGGAAAAACCTCTCACACACTTTAATTCTTTGCCTTGTGGCCACTATTGTCAATAAACTGTTGGGGTTTTTTTTCCTCACTTTCCTTTATTAACATTCATTTTTTTCAGTGGAGGGGGATCACTGACACTCTTTAGAGGAAACTGTTCATTGCAGAGTGTCTCCTCTTAAATTTGTCTCCAAACTGAGCCACCCACACTCCCAGCTTCTCCTGCATCCCCCAGCCTGCTGTCTGTCTGGCTTGGAACACACCCTGGGGCTGCCTGAAGTGATTCTTTCCCCTGTGCCAGCCTGCCCACCCTGACAGCACCCAGACACTCAGGCCTTGCAGGTCCATGCTCCAAGAGCCCTCTGGCCAAAGCCCTGCTGGAACTGCTGAGTCAGGGATGGAATCAAAGCCTCTGCTCTTCATAGGGTGAATCAGAATTTAATGAAGATAGTGAGTCTTTTCATAATCTGACTCGACTTGATTGGTCTCAAAGGAAAAACCTCCCACACTATTGGTGAACTATGGATAGCACACTCTGGAGAACCGTATCTACAAACAATGGTTACAGAAAGAGAGATAATAATTGTTTTAATTCTTTTATCTAAGTCCTGGGAGAGATTATCTCTGTTCTTTCTTCGACTGAACTGAGAATATCCACACCCAACCATTCCAGGGGTGTGGGGGTGGTCTGGACCCCCTCAGTCTCCTCACAAACCTGCACAGTGGAGCAGGAGGTCTGCAGGATGGGGAAGAAACACAGAGGGATGTTCTGAGCCTGAGAACAGAAAAGATTGTTGGGATGAGAGAGCCTGAGCACCAGTGTTGGAACCCTGGATGCTGAGAATCTCAGACTTTCTGTGCTGACAGGCACTGACCCCCAGGAGAACACTGCATTGACCTGAGGCCATGAAGAAGCTTCCAGAATGGAATGACAGAACTGGGATTGTGGGTGTGGAGTTTGAGTAGAGGTGTGTGATGTCACAGGGTGCAGAGCTTGGAGTTTGATGTTTTGGAGAATAGTGATATATATGGAGCAAGATGGAGGTTTTAGGGCAGAGACTGCTCCTTCTTCTTCACCTTCTTCTCCACCTTCTTCTTCACCTTCTTCTCATGGGTTGGGGTGGTTTTGTGTAATTGGACAGAAAAGTCTGCATTGTGGGACACAAGGGATTAGTTACTGGGTTGAAAGTGAAAATAATTTAGGTGTCATTTCTTAATTGGATAGTTTATCCTTAAAAGACCTTGTAGTGATAGATATGGGGCCATTTTTGTAGCTTGTTAGTGAAATACTGCAGAACTCACTGCTTGTGAGACTGTAACATGGAAAAGGAAAAAGAAACATCTGAGTCTGAACATGAAATATCATCTTGAGCTCTTTCAATCCTGACCCTGAGAGAGGCAGAAAAGAAGCCAAGAACCAGCACACCAGACCAGGCCTGGCTGCAAGCAGAGTTATTTCAAGTCCTTGCAAGTGATATAAAGAAGGAAAGGGGCAGGCCAGCCATGAAGCAGCACATGAGATCATGCAGGTGCCTCTGGAGGACACTAAAGGTGAGCTAGACACAGGCAGCACCCAGCACACACCGTGCTCCAGGTTTGCTGGATAGAAGGGCAGGATGGAGGCTGAGCTGCCCAGGAGGTTTTTATTTGTTTTGTTTGTTTGGAGAGGTGGAATCCAGGAGATTGGTGGGACTGCTAGCCCAAACTGGGACTATTTTCATTGTTCTGGTAGCCTAAAATCTGTTTTTTATGTTTTTACATACAGTAGTTAAATATATAATTCATGAGTATTAGAGTTAAAATCTTGTTTCCGTTGGTAAATGGAATTTATATATGGATAAAATTATTTCACAGGGAATCAGAAGCTGTAGAATGGCTAAAAGATCTTCAAATTATTGTTGATACACAATATCATACATTTGTATTGAATCATGGCCCACTGATTCCCTTCCTATTTACTAAGAGAGCTACACTTAACACTGCAGCCCGTGGGTTAAACAGCTCCCTTACTGCTGGAGAAGGGAATGTATAAACTCTGCTAGCCCAGATTGGCATTGCTAGCCCAGACTGGCACTGCTAGCCCAGACTGGCACTGCTAGCCCAAATTGGGACTGCTAGCCCAGACTGGCACTGCTAGCCCAGACTGGCACTGCTAGCCCAAACTGGCACTGCTAGCCCAAACTGGGAGTGCTAGCCCAGATTGGGAGTGCTAGCCCAGATTGGCACTGCTAGCCCAAACTGGCACTGCTAGCCCAGATTGGCATTGCTAGCCCAAACTGGCACTGCTAGCCCAGATTGGCACTGCTAGCCCAAACTGGGACTGCTAGCCCAGATTGGCACTGCTAGCCCAGATTGGCACTGCTAGCCCAAACTGGGAGTGCTAGCCCAGATTGGCATTGCTAGCCCAAACTGGCACTGCTGGCCCAGACTGGCACTGCTAGCCCAGACTGGCACTGCTAGCCCAGATTGGGAGTGCTAGCCCAGATTGGCACTGCTAGCCCAGACTGGCACTGCTAGCCCAGATTGGGAGTGCTAGCCCAGATTGGCATTGCTAGCCCAAACTGGCACTGCTGGCCCAGACTGGCACTGCTAGCCCAGACTGGCACTGCTAGCCCAAACTGGCACTGCTAGCCCAAACTGGCATTGCTAGCCCAGACTGGCACTGCTAGCCCAGACTGGCACTGCTGGCCCAGACTCTCCTCAGCTGTGGGTTCTGCCCATTGCCGCTGCAGCCCAAGGGGCTCTGCCAGGTGGTGGCTGGTCCAGCTGTGCCAGCCTGAGCCCAGCTCTCACCAGCAGCTACTCTGGCTGGTGGGTATTTCACAAGTGCCTAATGGCAAACACCCAGAGGGCAAGCTGAATTGACCTGAGCTGGGTGTCTCGAATCTCTCGCTGCTCACAGTGACCCTGAGATGTGTTAAAGTCTCTTTTCCCAGCCTGGTGCTCAAAGAAGGAGTCAGAGCTCTTCATTTCTCGGTCTCAAGGTTGTTTATTGTATCTTATCTATAAAAAATTTTCTCCTGTGCAGCTGAGGTCCATTTAGCAGGACAGTCCCAGGCACTCTGCCTGTCCCCAAGGCAGTGTTATGTCTTTATACTAAAAACTACATGTACAATATTTACAATTACTTCCCAATACCCATCACCTATGTTAGACAGTGAGCTTCTACTCTAAACCAATCCAAAAGTGCCACCATCACAGCAGAAGATGGAGGCCAAGAAGAAGAAGGAGAAAGGCTGGACATGCCCAGATCCCTCCATCTTGTCCATTCTAAAAACCCCAAAATCTACTTTTTCACTCCATGATAAATTCATTATCATTCTACTTAATTTGTCATGGCTTGCAGATCTTCATATAAGGTTGGTAATAATCAAACCCACAAGTGTTTTGGGCTCTGTGCCAGGGTCTCTGAGCCCCTGGCAGGGGTCTGGGCTGCTCAGGACAGCCAGAGGAATGTCCTGAGTTCCAACATCTGGGGATGCAGGTGTGAGTGACAGAGCTCTGCTGCAGTGCTGGGTGCTGGGGACAGGGCATGGAGGTGAGCAGGGAAAGCCTGGCAAGGAGCTCGGAGCACTTGGAGCAGGCAGGTCTGGCACATACACCACATTTCCATCTCCTCAGGTGTTACAGCTGTTCCAGTACTGCCAGCTCTGGAGTGAAAGGAGTTCAGGGAAACCCCAGCTTGGTGATGAGAGCAGATTTAGATCTTGTGGCTAAGGAAAGAAGCCTGCTCCAGGGCATCTTCCAGCAGCAGCAGCCAGTGTGGAGCAGGTTTCCCAGCTGCTGGGCACTCTGTTCAGTGCTAGGCAGCATGGCTCATGCTCAGCAAGGCTGCTCACAGCCAAGGGCAGCCCTGTGCTGGAGGAAGGAGTGGGTGGAAGTGCCCAGGGTGATGCAGAGCAGCATGTGCAGAGCCAAGGGATGGGGAGATCCCCATGGTATGCAAACCAGCAAAGCAGAACACGTCACTGTGGGGTTCACCTGTCTGAGACAGAAATGCCTGGAAGCCCCAGGAGCTGAGCTGAGCCTGCCCAGCCCCTGCACCTCTCCAGGCTGGTGGGCTGTGCCTGGGCCAGCTCCAGGCACACAGAAACCAGGTGATTCACACCAGGCTGCTCCTCTAACATGGCACAGGTGCCCTGGCCCTGCAGGTGCTGGGCTGAGCCAGGACCTGAGACCCAACACTGTAGGAAGGAAAAAAGGTAAGAGGGTAAAAGGGTAAGAGAGTAAAAGGATAAGAGAGCGAGGTTCCCGTTACAATACCATAAATCTTCTTCTGTGTTGAATATTCTAATTCTCACTAACCAATCTAGTACACAATACAAATCCTACAGCATTTCCATTAATCATTACATTACCACACTGTGTTACATTTTAAACCCTAAAAACTCCTCTTTGGGCCCCTTCTGCCAAGCCAGCAGGGTCTGCTCTGACCCTTGGAGCTGTCTGCAAGCAGAGGGTGTTGTTCCTTCAAAAGGGGATCACCTTCAGCTGGCCACACCATTGTCTTCCAGTTGTTCAGTAACTGAGGGATCTCAAAGCTTGCTTTCATTTCAACCTTGCTTATAGTTTTCATATTCTCAAACTCTTTTGCCAGGCAATCATATTTATAAGGCTTTCCTGTTTCATCTTCCCCAACATCACACCACCTTAGAGGGTTGCTTACACCTTCCCCATGAAGCTGCTGAGGGCAGCCTGCACTGGGCAGCGCCTGGGCTGATGGTCCATGGCAGGGCTGAGCCACAGCATGGGCTCTGCAGCCACCAGCCCAGTGCAGCCCAGTGCAGCCCAGTGCAGCCCAGTGCAGACCCCCCAGCCTGTGCTGCTCCTTTTGCCCATGGGTGCTGGGAGCAGAGCCACAGCTCTGATAAGCTCTGGAGCTGCCCAGGCTGGGAGATTTGGGGAACTCCCAGCCCAGTGTCCTGTGCCACAGGTTCTTGTGTCACCCTGCACCAGGTGGCTGCCAGCACCATCCTGCCATGCTGCCATCAGGACTTGTTTCCCTGCCAAGGAACTCCATTATTTCAAAACAAGTGGAAGGGAGCTCAAGTCCCCTCTCATGGAACTTGGAACAGCTGGCTCTTCTCAGAGGTCCTGCAAGGTGCACAGATCTCCTTGAGAGTCTCCCAGCACCAGTCCTGACTGGGCCCAGTGATGAAGGAGTGGGGACCAGCTGAGCACCACTGCCAGGGAGAGGGTTCCTGCTGGCTCAGAGAGGCAAATTTTCCATGCAAGCAGAGTGCCTGCATTTTATTTCCAGGCTGCATTTGCACTGTCCTTGGATAAGAGTCATTTCCCTCTCCCAGCAGCAGTGGCTGGCCCTGGTTAAACATCCTGATGGAACCTGGAAGGGGTGCACTGCCAAACCTTTGCAGGGTGCAGAAATTGCCCCCAGCTCTGAGACTCCTCCTGGAAACCTGGTGCTGGTCATGCTGTCCTCCTCTCATGGGGGTAGAGCCTGATGTGCTGGGCCCTGTGGAGATGGGTCTGATGGCTCAGTCCTCTTGCTGGTAAACTGAGTCAGCTGCCTCCTGCCTGGGAGCCCTTCTGCCATGGATGGGAACCTGCAGCAGGCAGAAGTCATGACTGACTCCCATTTCAGGCATGCTGAGGGGGATCTGGGCCCCAGCCCCTGGCAGAAGAGGGGACCCTCACTGGTGGCACTGTGGAGAGGAGAGGGGCAGGATTGTTATAGATGGATAATGAGATGACTGGCTCTCATAATTAAGGGATGACTATGGTGTGAATATCAAGAAAAGCTTTAGTGATATATAGTTATGTTATTGTAGTTCAGATGTCCTCTGTTCTCCCCATAGTTCCCTTTCCCCCCTGTATTGTTGCCATCACACAGCCTGGGCTGTATAGGACAGGTACAAAGAAGCTGCACATGTGTTCCTTACCTGGGGCAGGTGGGAATGGAAAAGCTTGGTGCTTAGGGGGTGAGGCCTGGCAACACCTGACCCCCAGTCCAGTTACAAGAAAGCAGTCTGCACTGATAAATGGCAAAGAAGAGCTGACTGACAAACTTTGGGAAGGGCCAGGGCTGGCCCCTGCAACCCCCAGGGGTATAAAAGCCTGAGCATCCATTTTGAAGATGAACTGGCCACGTGGTGTGCACAAGGGGCAGTTCCCAGCTCTGTGATTTTTTCCTTATGTAGTCCATTGTTGTATTTTGTCAAGGTTTTACAAAGCTATTTAAATTTCCAAAGTGAGCAGTAGTTTCTGGCGGGATGGCGGCGGGAGGAGCGGCCCGGAGGGAGCGCGGGGTGACTCAGCGCTGATGCGAGCGGGTGAGGCTCAGCTCAGCCTTTCGCAATGTGTTTACAGCACCTGGGTGGCTGCTGCCTTCCAGGACACGCAGCCCATCCTCCCCAGCCCGAACCTGCTCGCCAGGCTCAGCACAGCTGGGCAGTGAGCTGTTCCCACCGCGGGCTGGCTGGCTCATGGTGGGGAGCTGGGCAGGGAGCCCTCTGCTCCAGCAGTAACCCAGACTGAGGTAGTGGAGTGTCCAAAAACCACCGGGTGCACCAAAACACAGTCGCAAACCATGGGAAGGTGGTGGCACATTGCAGCAGTCATATCCACATGATGTCAGCCCAGGGAGAGGGACAGAAATTCCCCTGCATTCCTCACCCTGTGCTGACTGCCATCCCAGCCACCTGGGCACCTCCTGCCAGCTGCCAGGATACGTGTCCTGTGTGGGCAGACAGAGAGGCAGGGGAAAATCCCTTTATATGGACAGTTTCAGAGCTAAACATGCTGTTTTGAGAAACTTCCCTAGAGGAAAATCAAAGGCAACAGATGCACAAAGTGTTTTGTTTCAATTCAGCTTCTTGTGGAGCTTGAGATGGGAAATGCTGCTCAGAAGCAGAAACACCAACATTTCCTTCCACAGGGGGCTGGGAAGGAGAGTGTCAGGCTGGGAAGGAGGGTGTCCGGCCCAACTCCCTGCTGTCTGCTCTAGGTTAACTTGTTTTTGCTGTCACAGCCCTGCCAGGGATGGACACTCAGCACGATGCCCCTGCTGTGCCCACCTGGCACACAGAGACCCCAGACAAAAGTTCTGGAGCCTTCAGGCAGAGCTCAGGAGCTTCCAGCAGGCCCATGCTGATTGCTGCCACATTGGCCATGAGGCACTGCAGAGCTGTGTCACCTCCTGCTGCATCCTGCTGGCTCCTGGCCAGCCCGGACCCTTCGTCACGCTGAGCATGACCTGTGTGCAGCAGTTAACCTCAAAACACCGTTGCCAGTTAACCTACTTTGGCTCTGGGCAAGGCTGGGCCCTCTGGAGAAAACCACGTGTGGGCTTGTCTCCTGCTGGCCTCTCTGCTGGCCCGTGTCCATGGCATGATTCAGGGCAGCTCCAGTGCCAAGGGCTGAGCAGAGCCTGTGTCATTGCATTGTCCCTGGGATATTTACTGCCTGTGCTCTGAGCAAGGTTCAGGCTGGCAGGAGCTGGCACCGCAGGCACAAACTGGTGCTGGGGCTGGGTCAAGGTGGGCAGCTGAGCTGGTCCCCCAGCATCACTGTGCTGTGTGGGGAGGGATGGAGAGAGGCACTGTGCAGTGCCATGGCCTGACCTGGCCTGGCAGCTCTCTCAGCCATCCTCGCTCCTGCCAGGCACTCACTCCACCCTGACAGTGCCCCAGCATTCACCCTGACTGCTTTCCTGCCCCAGCTCCACAACAGGAACATCAGAGAGGGCAGGGCCCACACATGAAACAGAAATGTCTTCACCCACCCCATGCCAGGAATATCTGCCTGCAGGCCATGTGCACTCATGGGCATGGCATGTTTAGCCTCAGCCCGTTCTCCAGTGGGTCCCCAAATGTGTGTTCAGCCCAGCCCCTTCCTCTTTTGGGCTGAGCTGCAGCTCCCAGGCCCAGCAGTGCCTGGCAGATATCAGACTGCTGTCCCCATTCCTGGGTTCAGAGGGTATCCAGGGAGCTGGGGAAAGTGCAGCACAGCACAGGCAGGAGCCACCCAGGCAGTAAATCAGGGACAGAGCAACAACTCCCCGTGTGACTGCAGCCTGCAGCCTCTCCCCTTGGCTGGGGGCAGGAACAGCCAGTGGTGTGGCTGTTCTATGGTGTGGCTGTGCAGTGGTGTGGCTGTGCAGTGGTGTGGCTGTGCTATGGTGTGGCTGTGCAGTGGTGTGGCTGTCCAGTGTGGGGCTTCCAAATGGTGTGGTGATCCATGGTGGGCTGGCAGTGGTTGGGCTATCTAGGGTAGCTGTGCTATGAGTGTGGCCTTCCAGTGTGTGTGTCAATGGTGTGGCTTGCTAGTGGTATGGCGTCCAGTGTGTGGTGTGCTATGTGTGCTGTGCATATGGTGTGTCCTGCAGTGGTGTGCAGCTGTGAAACGTGTGTGGCATCCAGTGTGGGCTATCCAATGGTGTGGTCATCCAATGGTGGGGCAGTCTAGTGGTGGGCTATCCAGTGATGTAGCTATGCAACAGTGTGCCCATCCAGTGATGTGTCCATCCAATGGTGTGGCCATCCAGTGGTATGGCCATTCAATGGTGTGGCCATCCAATGGTGTGTCCATGCAATGGTGTGGTCATCTAGGGTGTGGTCATCTAGCGGTGTGGCCATCCAACAGTGGGGCTATCCAGTGATGTAGTATCACAGTGCGTACCCATCCATGATGTGTCCATCCAATGAGTGTTCCATCCAATTGTAGCTGTCCAACGCTCCATCCTGTGCTGTGCCAAATCCAAGGGAGTGGCAATCTATGGGGTGCCATCCCAATGATGTGGCTATCCAATATTGTGTCCATCCTGGTGTGGCCATCCAATGGTGTGGCCATCCAATGGTGTGTCCATGCAATGGTGTGGTCATCTAGCGGTGTGGTCATCTAGCAGTGTGGCCATCCAACAGTGGGGCTATCCAGTGATGTGGTCATCCAATGGGTAACCATCCAATGATGTGTCCATCCAATAGTGTTTCCATCCATTGTCACATGTGCCAGCCCCACCTCCCTGCAGCCCTGCTGTGACATGCACAGAGGGGAGGGGACAGCCCCTCTTCCCCAAGGGCCATGCCCACCCCATGCTCCCGGTGCTGTGGGGCTCAGCTCTGGCACACACACCTGAGCCTCTCCCAGCCCTTGTTCGCCCCTCATGTGGGACCAGCTCCTCCCTGACCACCTCTCATCACCTGTGCAGGTGTGACAGGAACTCATGGAGCCCCTTGGTGGTGTCTGGCTGGTGGCACACCTGGGATCCATCCCTCCACCAACCTCCAGGGGCTGAAATAAAGTGCCATTTCAATTATCACATCTTTACAACAGTGAGAGACAGAGAAGGCACCAAAACCCCAGTTTCTATGGCAACCAGGAATAACCTCCTTGGAGACTGTGCTGTTTCTGCCCCAGGTGTACCTCAGATGTACCTCAGGTGTGCCCCGGTGTACCCCAGGTGTGCCCCGGTGTACCTCAGGTGCCCCATCCCCTGACCCCATGTACTAGTTACCCCATGGTGTACCCCAGGTGTACCTCAGGTATACCCCAGGTGTACCCCAGCTGTGCCCCGGGCGTGTCTCAGGTTGCGGCCCCTCAGCCTCAGGTACGGTGACGTCATGGCTGATGCGGCGCGGGAAATCCTGACCCTGAGTAACCCCGCGGCGCCGCCGCTCCTGATTGGCTGCAGCAGAACCAGGTGGCTCACTCGGCCAATCAGAACACAGCCACCACTCCCTCATGTGCGGGTGCGGCAGGAGGCCTCTGATTGGCTATCGGGCCTCTCCTGAGGGTTTATTGATGGATGCCTGGCGCTGATTGGCTGCGTGGGTCGGTGCTGGAGGCTCATTGGTTCCTTGCTGGGCGCCGTAATGGCGGTTGGCACTGCTCCTGGCGCTCGGGGCTGTAAGGGAGGAGGGCGGGTACAGCACCTGTGCCAGTCCCTATCCCTGCTCAGGCCCTGTCCCTGCACTGTCCCAGAGCCCCTTCCGTCTTAGCCCTGTCCCTGCCCCATCCCCTGCCCTGTTTCCTGCGGGTGTCTCCTGTGGGACAGAGCCTTCCCCTGGCTCTCCCAGCAGTGCTGGAGCCCAGCCCTGGTTCATATCCCACCCTCAGCAGGCAGAGCCTCCCCTCAGCCTCCCCTGTGATCCCTGTTTGTGGCAATGGCCACCGGTGGCCAGCAAGGGCCTGGGGCAGGTTGTGAGTGTCAGTTCCCAGTCCTTCTTGCTCCAGTCTGTGGTCTCAACAAGCCCCGGAGCCTGAGAAAACAAAACATTGCAGGTGGGAAATGATTGCTGGCTGCAGTCTGAGAGCTTTGAACAGTCTCTGGGTTCCTTGGGATAGTGGGAGGGACTCCATCCACAGCGGGTCCTGGAGCTGGCACCTGGGCAGGCAGAGACACCGGGCATCGGGGGAGATGGGTGTGTGGCACCACTGTGTTCTTGTGCTTCAGTCTCCCATGGTGCCTCCAGAGCCGTCCTGTCCTGCTCCATCCCACACAGGGGGTCCTGAGGAGTTCTGTGAGGCACCACCCTCACCGCTGATCCTGTGGCACCCTGAGGGCCTCTGGGCCTTTAGTGCCACCAGCAGCACCAGCCCCAGAGAGGATCCCCAGACACCCAGCTGGGGAGCTCAGTCTTTGGGGAGCACTTCACTGCCAGCATCACTGACTCTTAACACAGCTCTGTGACGGTGTTTGCTGGGGTCCCAGGATGAGGGAAGAGATGAGGATTTGACTCCAAGTTTCAGAAGGCTGATTTATTATTTTATGATATATATTATATTAAAACTATACTAAAAGAATAGAAGAAAGGATTTCATCAGAAGGCTAGCTAAGAATAGAAAAAGAATGATAACAAAGGTTTGTGACTGACCGAGACAGTCCAGCCAGCTGGGCTGTGATTGGCCATTAATTAGAAACACCACATGAGACCATAGATCCACCTGTTGCATTCCACAGCAGCAGATAATCCTTGTTTGCATTTTGTTCCTCTCAGCTTCTCAGGAGAAAAAATCCTAAGGAAAGGATTTTTCATAAAACATGTCTGTGACATAGCTCACTGCTAAGCCACAGGGCATGGATCCCCTGCCAGGCAGCAGCCCCAGCTGGGAACTCCCAAACCTCTACATGAAGACATTTCTCCATGTGAAGATCCTGACATTTTTCTCTCCATTCATGTAAATGAGTGTGTTCTGAAATGTTCCTCTCCTGGCATCCTCATATGAGGAACCCCCTGAACTTCTTCACTGTGCAGAAAGAGCACAGCCTGGGAAGCCCCTGAGTGCCTCAGCAGTGTGAGGAATCCATCTCACTTCTCCTTACAGCTCATTTTCATGAGTGGTTCTGTTGTACTCCACTGTTTGTTGACTTCAACCTCTTTGGCAGGCAACCACCTTTTGTCTACTCACAAACCACTTGGACGTTGGTTGTTATGCCTTTAGCAAGTTGTTCCTCAAAAAAAACCAACAAAAAGCTGGCTTGCCTGACCGTGGTTTCACATTTCACTTGCCCAGGTTCCCCTCCTTGGTGTTTGGACACGGTTTTGGCTTATTCAAAGATATCACTTTACCTCCAGCCAGCTCCCACGCTTGCTGTTCACAAACATTTGCTGTAACTCTGCTCCAACCTCTATGAACAGACAAACACGCTCACTTTCTGCCTCCAGGGTCATATTTACACAACATCCAGCAGGTTATAAAGGCAGGAGATAAAGCTGTTAGAGAACAGCCAGAGGAGGGCTAGGAGGGTGGTGGAAGGGCTGCAGGGGCTGAGGGCATGGTCAGACCTGAGGTCAGAGCCCACTGGGGGCTGCAGCTCTGATCTCTGCTCTCTGTGACAGTGACAGGAGCTGAGGGAGCAGCTGGAGCTGGGCCAGAGGAGGGTTAATTAGATATTAAAAAAAGGTTCTTCCCCCACAGGGTGATTGGGCACTGAAGAGGCTCCTCAGGCCACAGCCCCAAGGCTGCCAGAGCTCCAGGAGGATTTGGACAACACTCTCAGGGACAGGGTGGGATTGTTGGGGTGTCCTCTGTATGGCCACTTCCAGCTCAGAAACTCTTCTGATTGCTAAATTTTAATTTCTTAATTTCCTTACTTTTTTTAGTTTCTTAGTTTTCATAGTGTCCCTCTTTTGCACCTAACTATTGCTGCTGGTTTTCCTGTCCTAGAGATCTTTGTGGTCCTCAGAAGAACATTTTGGCCCAGGTTTGTCGTCCTGCGGGTAAAGTCAGGTTAACATGTACACTGAGCCTGGGATGAAGGAAGTGTCTGTGTGACTGGCTGGGTTTGGAAGTACCAGAAGGAACTTTAAAGAGGAAAATTATGAGTGTGGCTTGCACAGGGCACAGTCAAGACCAGGAAGATGCTGAGCAATCTGTTGTTTGCATCAGCCCAGATGGCTGGACTTTGATTTGGGCTGGGGTGTTGGTAACCCCAGCAGGAGAGCTGTGCTTTGATAATGGGAGGATGGCCATGAGATACAAACACGTCCCTTTCATCATCCTCCTCCCCTGACACCATCATAGCACCTGTAAAGGCACCACAGCAAGGAAACCAGCCAGAGGCAAGAATCCAGCCTGGCAGGTGGATCAGACACTCCATGATAATGAAGTTCCTGCAGGGTGTAAGATGAGCTCTTGGCACCGTGTGCTGTGGCCATAAAGAGAACCCATGACTGTCGCAGACATCCTTTATGGAAAATCCTTTCCCTAGGATTTTTCCTCCTGAGAAGCTGGAGGCCTCAGGACAAAATGTAAACAATGGTTATCTGCTGCTGTGGAATGCAACAGGTGCATCTGTGATTGGTCTCATGTTGGATGTTTGTAATTAATCAATCACAGCCCAGCTGGCTCAGACAGAGAGCCGAGCCACAAAACCTTTTATCATTCTTTGCTATTCTATTCTTAGCCAGCCTTCTGATGAAATCCTTTCTTCCATTCTTTTAGTATAGTTTTAATGTAATATATATCATAAAATAATAAATCAAGCCTTCTGAAACCTGGAGTCAGATCCTCATCTCTTCCCTCATCCAAGAACCCCTGTGAAGACCATCACACATGAGCCACAGTGAGGCCCCAGCTAGCACCATCCTCATCCCAGGGCTGCACTGCTCTCCTGGTCACACCTGTGCAGGTGAGTGTGAGGGACACTGGGGATACACAGTGGCAGTGACTTAAACTAATGCTGGTTCTTTTGCTTCTTTTCTGCCTGGGTCAGTGTTGGGATTGAAAGTGCTTCAGATGATAGTTCATGTTCAGACTCAGATGTTTATTAGTTCTTATCTCTGTCATTTTTTATGTTCCCACACATGGCTGGACAGGCTTCACCCAGGAGAAGATCCCTGTGGTGTCACCCCAGTGCAGGGCACAGGAAAGGGGCTGCTCAGGGGACACCACTACCCAGCAGAGATGGGGCTCACAGCAAGGTGCAGGTGTGTGGGGGAATGTAAGAAACCCCTCAGAAACCTCCAGGCTTTGCCCTGGAAAGATCTACTGTGAGTTTTCCCTACCTAGGCTGAGAGAGAAGACTTCCCCCATGGTGCTGTGCAGCACTATTGCCAATCTACATTAGATTGCTTCCCCCACTGGCCAGTTGACCCTGCCCACCCCAACTGTTCATCCCCCATTTCCCCTACACATTGCTGCCCTTTGCCCTGCCCTGTGCCCTCAGGTCATTGCCACTGACCCCACACTTAAACCAGTGCACAGCACATGGTTGTGTCTTTGTCCCTATTTTCCCTTTGGTGTGCTGGAATAAACCTTCACTGGAATTTATAATGCAAAAGGCCCTTCTGCCTGTCTGTGCTGAGCTAGCCATGGTGAGTGTGGTGTGTGAACCTGACTGCTCTCTCTGAATGTTTACCCAAGCAGCTTTTCCACAGGAGATGCTTATTGGGAAATAGCAGCAACCACCATCCAAACCCCACGTTGCTACAGGTGTGAGCATGAGGGCTTGTGGCCGTGTCACCTGCAGGGAAAGACATCACCCACAGCCTGGGAGATCCCCTGCATCGTGGGTCGTGTTGTTGTCCTTTTGTTGTCCTTGCCTGCCACCCCATCCCGCCTGCATTCCTGCAGCCTGACTCAGGGTTTGCAGATACTGCCCACGCCTGCCCGGCCACACCGAGGGCTCAGCCCCTCCTCCTGGCACAGCAGCTGGGCACAACTCGGTCAGCCAAGGTCACAAAGGTGTTTGGAATCAGGGAAAGGGGAGGGAGGAGTATGGGAACCATCATGGAAAACCTGGAGCTGCAGCAGATGGGTTTTGCAGGGCTGCTGTGAGAGGAGACCTCTGCAGTGACACATCAGCATCATTCTGTCAGGATATCCCAGGCTCAGCAGCCCTCCAAAGGAGACTCCAAGGAAACCACAGCAACACTGAGTGACTGGCAGCCAGCAGTTAATGCTCCTTGTCACTTCTCCATCCCTGAGTGGGAAAAGACCAGTGGGATTGGAAGGGTCCTTCCATCTTCCAGGCTGAGGTTAGAAAATTTCAGCATCTGCAAATACTGACAAGAAGAAAAGGGAGCAAATAGTGATAGGGAAAAGAGAAAAGGTCATTTCAGCAAATTGTTCCATTTCAACAAAGCTCAGAGGAGGAGATGCCTGAAGATGGGTCTCCAGCTTGAACAGGATGTGGGACCAGAGGTGTCTCTGCCAGTGGCACAGGAGATGAGATGGGATGAGAAAGGCACTGTAGGCTAAAGGCCATGTTGGACAGCAAAAATTGCAGAGCTTTCCCCAAGTTCCAGGGACTGTTTGTGTCTGATATTGCCCCTAAAAGCAGGTATTGTCCCCAGTGAACTGGTGACCTCCTAACTGGGACCATGGCACTGATCAAATTATGCTGGTGAACATCAGAGCAGAAATGCAGGAGGGGCAAGGACTTCCTTCCAAGCACGCACCAAAACTCAGGGCCAGACCTTGATGTCAGGGGGTTTCTATTTTGAGTGGAACTGACTCAGTCTCTCACACTTCTCCTGGTCTCTGTCAGCCTCTCTCCACCCCCAGCCTGAGGTGTTTGCACAAGGGGCACGGCTGGGCCTGAGGGCTGAGACACAGCACAGGGCTGCCACGTCAGGTCTGCTCTGCACGGGCTTCTCTCAACTGGCAGCGACAAAACAGGGCTGGGGAAGGTTCTGGATGCATCAGTTATTATTGTTATTACAGGATCTTTCACCTCCAAACATTGCTCTCTTCACCTTCTACAATACTCAGCAGAGCTGCTGCTTTTTAGCTGTTCATTCTCATTGTGGGTGTCTTTTCTGACTGCTGTCTGTTAAAGTGTTGGGAAAGGAGGAAGACATGGGAATCTGCTGGCATCTCCTCATGCTGCAGGAGTGGGCTGGCACTCTGGGCTGGCACCAGTGTCCTTGCACTGCCTGGCAGCATTGGCACCACCTGGCAGCACTGACACCTGCCTGGCAGCATTGGCACCACCTGGCAGCATTAGCACCTGCCTGGCAGCATTGGCACCTACCTGGCAGCCTGTCCTTTCCCTGGTCCTGGAGCCTGACACAGCACTCACTGAAATACCTGCCCATGGTATCTTATCTGCCAGCCTGCTGCACACTGGGATGTCCCAGATATTCCATTCCATGGGTTCCCTACATCCACGGGCACACAGGGCAGGAGCAGCCTGGCTGTGCCCCCTGGCTCTGCTCAGCACTGGCCCTCTGCTCTCCTGTCCCTTTTTGGGGGATCACTCAGACAAAGGGATGTGAGGTCCTGAGGTGCTGGAAATCCTGCAGAGCTTTGTCATGTGATATTCATGGAGTATCAGCACTTGGATCCTTCTCTGCTGCTGTCCCTTCTGACCTTGCTCCCTGCTGGAGCCCCAGGATTGCTCCTGCACAGGGACAGCACAGAAATGTTTCAGTGTTCTGAGTGTTTCAGACAGGAGAGAGAGAGCTGCCAGGCTGGGCAGGACATGGCCACCTGCATGGCCACCGTTAGGACTTCAGACAGCCTGGTGGAACCAAGGGAACCTTCTGCCCCAAATACAAATCATCCCTGCTGGGTTTGCAGCCAGCCCTGGGCCCTGCTCCAATACAGAACCAGAGAATCTCCTGTGCTGGAAGGGACCTACGAGGATCATGGAGTGCAACTCCTGGCCCTGCACAGACACCCCAAAATCTTATCCTGTGCATCCCTGAGAGCATTGCCCAAACACTCATTTACAGAATTCACAGAACTCACATAATCACAGAATCACCAGGCTGGAAGACATCTTGAAGATCATGGAGTCCAACCCAGCCCCAACACCTCAACTCAGCCCTGGCACCCAGTGCCACATCCAGGCTTTGTTAAACACCCCAGGGATGGTGACTGCACCAACTCCCCAGGCAGAACATTCCAGAACTTTATCACAGAGCTCCTGGAGCTCTGGCAGCCTCGGGGCTGTACGCATTCCCTGGGGAGCCTGGGCAGTGCCAGCACCTCTGGGGAAGAGCCTTTCCTGAGATCCAGCCTGAGCCTGCCCTGGCCCAGCTCCAGCTGTTCCTTCAGGTGCTGTCACAGGAGAGGATGTGGTGCCTGGGGCTGGCTCTGTCCCCAGCTGGTGCCCCTGGCTCTGAGGAGTGGGCAGGAAAGGTTCCTGCAGGATTTGTGGGCAGCAGACTGTGCTCAGGCTCTGCTGTCAGGGACAGGGACACAGGGTGAGGAGCCTTCCTTGGAGGTCAGTGGCTTCTCCCCGGGAAGAGGAACCCAAATCCTGGCAGGCATTGGACATGTGCCAGCTGAGTGATCTCTCAGCAGCTCCTCAGCAAGTGCCCAAAGCTGAGAACAGCAGAGACCTCCCCCAGCTGCAGTCACGAGTGCTGTCAGCACCGAGGTGCAGTTGTTGCTGCATTGCCTCACATCACCCATGGTGCTGCCACACCTGGGACATTCCAGCAGCATTTCGTCACCTGGTGACTCAGGGCCTGGCTTGGCTCTGAGCTGGAGCTGTGACCTGACCCTAGGGACAGTCTCTGCATGGTGCTGGCCCCTGTGGCACTGAGGAGCTCCAGGCCCCTGTGGGCTGCTGGCTGAAGGCCCTGTGGGCCAGAGAGTCAGTGCTGAGCAATTCGCTGATGGGGCTGAGTCACTGCAGAGAGGGGAAACTGCTCAGGAGGCCTGGGGATCTCTGCATCCTCTCCCTCTGGCTCTTGTGCTGCCACAGCCATGGGTGACAGCCCTGTTCTGCAGCTGGCAGGGCTTGGACCTGGCATGGATGGTGCTGACAGCCTCAGGAACCCCAGTTGCACCTCTGCTGATCCTGCAGGTGTTGGGTAGAGCAGCTCCAACACTGTGGAGCACATCCTGCCCACCCCTGGGCAGGTCCTCATGGCTGTCAGGTGGGATCCCACAGTGCAGAGAGTCTGCAAGGTAAAAAGCTTGGCAGGGAGGTTCTTCCCTTCCTGCATCATCCTACAGGCATCCCAGGCAGAAATAGAGCTTTGTAGGTAAAGGCTTAGGATATTCCCTTCCTGTCCTGTGCCCTGCCCTGAGCCTGGTCTGTGGGTACCCTCAGAGCTGATGGTGCTGATGGTGTGCAGCTTTGGGCTGAGCCTGGTCTGTGGGTGTCCTCAGAGCTCATGGTGGGCAGCTTTGGGACCTCAGGGGGCTCCTGCTCCCCAAACCATGCAGCACCAGCACTGTGCAGTGCCCTGCAGTGGGCACAGGTACCAAACTGCCATGGCAGAGCACAGATGGATGCCTGTGTCCTCCCATGGCCTCCAAGGAGCCTGGCATAACCCTTCCCCACACTTGTGCACAGCAGTGGGGATGGGACCTGCTCCATGCTCTGAGCCCTGACTGGATGTGGCTCCAGCAAAGCCTCTCTGGCCCCAGAGCAAGGGGGTCTGTGTGGCAGGGCCACATACTCATGCAATTATTCAGATAATAATGACAATATTTAGAAATAATTACTCCTTTCTTGATTTTAACCAGTCCTAGCTGCAGACAAAGTAGGCAGAATGTTTCAGTCTATAACACCAGTTATCATTACAATTAATAAAATGTGGACATTTCTATGTATCTTATTTCTTATGAGCCCCCCCAGGTCACAGCCAGGCTGGGACACAGCCATGCCCTGTGCCAGGACACCTCCAGGACAAGGACAGGTTTTGTGGGGCCAATATATGTGATGGTGACCTTAGTGGGGGCAGAATGGAACCCCCCAGCCTGGCTGAGGCTTGGAGAAGGGAATGCAGTGCCAGGGTGTGGGCACAGCTCCCCACCCTCATTTGCATGTGTGCAAAGCAGGGAATTTTCCACCAGCCAGCAGCTGAAGTTTCTGCAGGGTGACCTTTGTCCCAGGCAGGCTGGGAGCCCAGGGCAGCTGACAAATGTCACCGTGGTGCCCTGTCACTGTGCTGCCCCAGAGCTGGGCATGCAGGGCACTGTGTCCTGTCCCCACACCCTGGCACTGCCAGCTCAGCTCAAAACCAGCAGGACCCCCCAGATCTCCCCAGGGAGGGCCCCCAGTGCCCCCTGCCCACCCTGTACCAGCCCCTGGTGCTGCCCCAGCCCTGCAGGGAGGGCTGAGCTGTGGCACAGGCTCTGTGGGTGGCACGTGAGGGACAGACTGTGTCACTCTGGGGTCACTCAGTGCATCACAGCATCGGGGGCTGCCCGTGGGTGCAGGATCTGGGCAGGATGGAGAAGGTGAGCTGTGTGCTGGAGGGCTGGCAGTGGGACAGCCAGGAGAGGCCACTCAGGAGATGAAGAATGTGGGTTGGAGGTGTGGATGGAGCCCCTGCAGATGGGACACCTGGGGTCACCACCCGAGGGGCTGGTGGGCACTGCAGGCATGAGGTGCTCATGGAGCCCCTGGAGGCACCTGGGCCCCTCCCAGAGCTCCCAGCCCACCTGGCTCGGTGCTGGGCACAGACCCCTCCTGCAGGGCAGGTGTGACACTGGTGTGACATTGGTGCCCCTGGTGCCAGCTGTGCCCCCAGTGCCAGCTGTGCCCCCAGTGCCTTTTGAAGTGTCCCTTGCCCTGAGGGGCACACAAAGCACAGAGTGCCCTGCACCACCTCCCCTCACAGCATTCTGAGGAAACACAAACAACAGTGTTCACAAAGGACAGTGTTCCCAAACAACAATATTCCCAAACATTAATGTTCCCAAAGGACAGTATTCACAAATCACAGTGTTCCCAAAGGAAAGGACAGTATTCTCAAATTACAGTGTTCTCAAAGGACAGTGTTCATAAAGGAAAGGAAAATGTTCACAAAGGACAGTGTTCACAAAGGAAATGTTTCCCAAATTACAGTGTTCTCAAAGGACAGTGTTCATAAAGGATAGTATTCCAAAATTACAGTATTCCCAAATGACAGTGTTCCCAAATGACAATATTCCCAAACATCAGTGTTCCCAAAGGACAGTATTCACAAATTACAACACTCCCAAACAGTGTTCCCAAATTACAGTGCTCACAAAGGGAAGGACAGTGTTCCCAAATTACAGTGTTCCCAAAGGACAATGTTCCCAAAGGAAAGGACAGTGTTCCCCAGGGACAGTGCTCACAAAGGACACTATTCATAAAGGACAGTGTTCCCAAACAACACTTTTCACAAACGACACTATTCCTAAAGCACAATGTTCCCAAAGGACAGTATTCACAAATGACACTATTCCCAAAGGACAATGTTCCCAAATGACACTAATCCCAAGGGACAGAGTTCCCACACGAGTGTTCCTGGAAGCACAAATGTCCTTGACTTTTGCCCAGAGGCAAGACCAGCCAGGGCAGAGCGTGGCTGGCAGCAGAGCCGTGCCTGGCTCAGAGCTCCATGGCAGCGAGCTTTCCACAGGAGCTCCATGGGCAGAGAGCTTTCCACAGGAGCTCCATGGGCAGGCTGGTTCCACAGGAGCTCCATGGGCAGAGAGCTCTCCACAGGAGCTCCATGGGCAGAGAGCTTTCCACAGGAGCTCCATGGGCAGAGAGCTTTCCACAGGAGCTCCATGGGCAGGCTGGTTCCACAGGGGCTCCATGGGCAGGCTGGTTCCACAGGGGCTCCATGGGCAGGCTGGTTCCACAGGAGCTCCATGGACAGAGAGCTCTCTACAGGGGCTCCATGGGCAGGCTGGTTCCACAGGGGCTCCCCCAGTGCCAGAGCAGGTGGGGTGCAGCAGCACAGGTGACCCCAGCCCACACCAGCTGAACTCAGCTGAACCAGCTCTGCCCCCAGAGCTCCCCGTGGTTCTCTGGAGCCCCAGTGCCAGCAGGGCTGGGCCCCCATGGCTGCAGGGGCTCACTGAGAGCAGCCAGGGATGCTGCAGCACCCTGAGGGTGGTGCTGGAACAGGGAGTGAGCACATCACCTCCAGCAGGATGGCTCCAGGGCTTTGGGGAGCTGCTGCAGCCCCTCCTGTGCAGCTGCCCCCCAAAGCCCAGCTGGCACAGCTCTGGAGGCCCTGGGCACACAGGGGATGGCCAGAGTGGGGCACACAGCAGCAAGGGAGCAGGAGGTTCACCCACAGCAGGGAAAAATGAAGGATTTCTTGCTAAAGACAGAGGGACTGAAATGACACAAATGGAGAAACCAAATACTCATCCCAAAAGAAAGGTGGAGGACTTGAGGATGGTTTATTTTCTGCACTTGGGGGTATTTTTGCTCCAAGTCACATTTTTGCCTTTTTGATTTTTCCCTGACATTTACAGGGAGCTTTAAGGTGAACCACCAAGGGGAGAGCTCACAGCCTTTCCCAATGGCCTTTTGCTGCTTGCAGAGCATTGCTGGTTCAGTTTCACGTGCAAATGCTGCCTCTGCCTGAGCTGACCTGGCTGTGGGCTCTCGGTTCCTCTGGGAAAGCAGCAGTGCAGCCCCTGCCCAGGGCTGGGAACACTTCCCTGCACAGCCCTGCAGTGCCTGGCTGGCCCTGGGCTGTCCCTGGGACTCAGCTCCTGCTGGGGCTCAGGGAAATCCCTCTGTCATTGGGGTTTCCTGTTGTAAATGGGTTTGGGTGTTCCTGTCCTGCAGTGACTGCTGGGACACCCACGCATGGAGTGGGGCTGGAATCCCACAGAGGATCCCCCAGAGGATCCCCCAAAGGTCCTGGGGGCTCTGAGCTCACCCCAGCAGTGCCACGGGCAGACAGGAGCAGCTTTTCATCATCTCCAGGAGCAGGGGAGGAGAAACTGCAGATCCAGAGCCTGTGCTGACTCCTGGTTGGCACCGGGGTGTGCAGGGCAAACACTGAGGGTGCTTCACTCCCCAAAACCTCAATTTCCACTGCCCACCATCCCCCATTGCAGGGAGCAGTGGCAGAGCTGGGGCTGGAGGGGATGAGCTTCTCTGACTCCCTCCTTGTCCCTGCAGGAACCCCCAGGATCCCCTCTCCTGTTCCAGAAGCCTGGTAGGGTGTGGGGTCACTGATGGGCACCCCAGGGTGTGAGATCAGTGCCATGGGGGTCACTGATGGGCACCCCAGTGTGGGGGATCAGTGCCAGTGTGGGATCAATGCCATGGGGACACTGATGGGCATTTCCAGTTTAGGGGATCAGTGCCATGGGGACACTGATGGGCACCCCCAGTGTCAGTGGACAGGCTCAGCTTTGTGCCCCGGTGTCACAGGGCTGGCACAGACATTGGGTGGCCTCAATGTCCCTCTATGCAGGACAAATGACAGAAATGCACAGGGTGTATCCCTGAGGGACCCTCAGTGGTGCCCGCAGCCTCCAGCAGCCCGGCCCGGCTGTGCCCGTGTGTGTTTCTGTGTTTGCTGTGTCCCCTCCCTGCCCTCTCGCTGCTTTCCTGGCAAACAGGCGTGGCCAGCCCGGTTATTGCCCTGCTCCCCAGCCCCGCTGTTTGCTGGAAACAAAGGGAACGTTTTCCTCCTCCCACGGGCTCTGTGAGCCCCACGTGCCCCGAGTCTGCAGCAGGAGAGGAGCCAGGGATGGCAGCTCACACGGGAATGATGGGGAAACAGAGCAGTGTCCCCTGTGCCACTGCTGCAGGGCCACCAGGACAGCTCTGCTGCTGTGTGTGTGTGTCACAGAGAGCTCTGCAGAAGGCTGGCTGAAGCCTCGTGGGGTTCTGACATTGATTCTGAGTTAAGAATGAAAGATGTTTTCATGGAGAGAGCAGGGGTGAAGGAGTCTGAGCCCTGCAGGGCCCTGGGAGGGCTGAGCTGTGCTGGGTCTGTTCTCACTGCCAGGGGCTGATGGGGAACTCTGCCAAGGCCAGAGGGGTGGGCAGCTCTGTGACATGATAACCCCATTGGAGAGGAGCCTGGGGTCATGGACAGGAGCCTCAGGGACAGGGTGACAGGTGCTGCACGCCTGGGGACAGGGCAGCTCGTCCCAGCCTGAGGCAAGCGGCTCAGCATCACTGGCACAGAGAGCTCCTGGCACAGATGCTCCTCACGCTGCACACAGGCAGCTCCATCTGCCCTCAGGGGACCCATCCCCACTGCCATCCATTCCCAATGCCCATCCATTCCCAATCCACTGCCCATCCCATCCCACTGCCCATCTCATCCCATCCCATCCTCTGCCCATCCCCTGGCCATCCATTCCCAATCCACTGTCCATCCACTGCCATCCCAATGCTCCATCCCCATCCCATCCCATCCCACTGCCCATCTCAGCACCAGCACCACCCCTGCAGCCACTTCTACCTTATTTCTACCCAGCCTTTCAAACTTTCTTCATCTCAGCCATTCTTGCGAGCTTGGATTGGAGCAAATGGCCTGGAGAAACTCTCCTTTCCCTCAGAAATTCCCAGGAAAAACTCTTCTTTCCCCCAAAAATTCCCAGGAAAAACTCTCCTTTCCCTCAGAAATTCCCAGCTCAGTGAGCAGTGGCAGAGGGACCATGCACATCTCACCCCACTGGGCTCCTCCAGAAGGGAGATGCTGGACAGGAGAGCCCAGGGGGATCCTGCAGGGCAAGGAGGGACTCTGAGAAACCCCTCAGAGGGTTGGGGGTCCCAGCAGTGCCCACCCACTGCCCCTGGTGTCCTGGTGCTGCACCCTCATCATCTCCCCACCATGGATCAGATGTGTCCCTGTTCCACCTCCCCAGCACCTGGGGAGCTGTGGGGGTACCTGGGCATGGGGTGAAACAGATCCCAGGTGGTTTTGCAGATCCCCACGTGGTTTTACAGATCCCAGGTGATTTTACAGATCCCCAATTGGTTTTACAGATCCCAGGTGATTTTACAGATTCCCAAGTGGTTTTACAGATTCCCAGGTGGTTTTACAGATCCCCAGATGGTTTTACACATTCCCATGTGGTTTTGCAGATCCCCAGATGGTTTTACAGATCCCCAGTTGGTTTTACACATTCCCAGGTGGTTTTACACATTCCCAGGTGATTTTACAGATTCCCAAGTGGTTTTACAGATTCCCAGGTGGTTTTGCAGACCCCCAGGTGGTTTTGCAGATCCCCAGTTGGTTTTACACATTCCCATGTGGTTTTGCAGATCCCCAGACCGTTTTACAGATTCCCAGTTAGTTTTGCAGATCCCCAGGTGGTTTTACAGAATCCCCAGTTGGTTTTACAGATCCTGAGGTGGTTTTACACATTTCCAGGTGGTTTTCCAGATCCCCAAGTGATTTTGCAGATCCCCATGTGGTTTTACAGATCCCTAGGTAGTTTTACACCTGCCCTTGGCTGCAGCAGAGCTCTCCTGTCCCTGAGAGCAGCTTTGAAGAGCTCCAGTCTGTTGGGTGGTGCAGTGCAGGCTCAGGAACCCTCCTGACCCGTGTCCCTGTTCCATCAGAGAGTTTGGAATGTGTTCCTGGTTTGGAATGTGCTGCTGGGGCTGTCCCTGGGATGTCAGTA
Source organism: Zonotrichia leucophrys gambelii (assembly GCF_028769735.1). NCBI lineage: Eukaryota > Metazoa > Chordata > Aves > Passeriformes > Passerellidae > Zonotrichia > Zonotrichia leucophrys. Next base: position 5,853,892 of record NC_088195.1, read on the forward strand.
GTGTGTGATTTTTATTCAGATTTGTCCAAACCACAGAGGGCTGAATGAAATACCTGCAAGGGGGATGGAGGAAAATCCTCTCCTGGGTTCCAGGGGAATATTTGGGCTCTGGTGAGGCCCCTCCCAGGAGAATCTGCCAAACACACTCTCATCTCCCAGGGAACAGCCTGACCTGTGAGAATCCAGCTGGAGGAGATGAATGTGCCATTGCCAGGCAGTGTCAGGGCTGCTCTGGGCCAGCCTGGTTCCAGCTCACCGTGAGCCGCTGGAAACAGGGAGGGGAGGAAGAGGAGGATCCCAAAGGAGCAGCTTGGGCAGTGATTCCGTGGTTACAGAGCCAGCCTGGGGTCACCCCTGTGCCTCTGCAGTGTCACCTTGCCCCAGTGACCCCTCCTGCTGTCTCCGGGCAGCTCCGTGACAACGCCTGGCCCTTGTGCAATGCCATGGAATGAAACTAAAAATAAAAAAATAAAAAGCTCAGCTCCTGCAGAGCACCTGGCTGCCAGCACCTGGCAGGAGAGCGCTGCAAGGGCTCCCTCCTCCGAGCTGATGGGACACTGAGGGAGGAGCTGCTCATCCTGCTCCTCTCCTGCCTCTGCTCATGCCCTGCTCAGCAATCTGGGAGATGCTGAGGGGTGCTGGGGAATATTGGGGGGTGCTGGGAGGTGCTGGGTGGGTGCTGGGGGGTGTTAGGTGGTTGCTGGATGGGTGCTGGGGGATGCTGGGGGAATGTTGGGTGGGTGTTGGGGATGTTGGGTGGGTGCTGGGGGATGCTGTGGGGTGCTGGGTGCTGTTGGGGGTGTTGGGAGGTGCTGGGTGGGTGCTGTGGGATGTTAGGTGGGTGTTGGGGGATGCTGGGTGGGTCCTGGGGGTGCTGGGGGGTGCTGTGGGATGTTGGGTGGGTGCTGGGGGATCTTAGGGTGCTGCTGGAGATTTTGGGGGATATTTGGGTGCTGTTGTAGGGTGTTCAGGGGTGTTGGGCGCTGCCAAGCTGCCCATCCTGGCCCTGGCACAGGGGGTGGGTTCTGCCCAGGCCTGGCCAAGGCGCAGTGCCATCCCCCCTGAGCCTGCTGTGGGCACTGGTGCCCCCATCTCTCCTGCCTGAGCCTTGCAGAGGGAGCTGGGGCAGCGCTGGGGTTTGCTGAGGAGCAAGTTCAAGTTATTCATCCTTCATTTAACCCTCTGTGTGCTTGGCTGGCCGGGCTGCCCCTGCCCTGGCTCTGCTGGCACCCCGGGCACTGCGCTGTGCCCTGCTCAAACTGGACCCAGTTCAGCTCCTTGGGGCATTTTTTCTCCTGGGTCATTTCAGGTACAGGGCAGTGGATCAAGGGCAGAGCAGTCGTGAACCCTGACTCACGTGAACTTTCAGATTCCCTGGAATCCTTGCAGCCTTTGAGTCACCTGTGGGGATAGTGACACACTCCATCCACTATCAGAGGGCTAAAAATGCATTTTTATTACAGTCTCATGATATTTATAACCAACATTGTTCGCCAGAACCTGCCTGCTTCTCAATAACACCTGTAACCCAGTTGGTTAATCAAGGAACCACCCTTTGGTAAACACCTTACCAGAAAAACAACTTATTCAAAACACCATCTGCAGATTGTTCACCATTTGTTTACCATTCTTTGCCTCCCTAAGACTTCCCAGACCAATTCATGGGAAGGCTTATCTGCCTTTCTGTGAGCAGGCAGTCACATCCACAGGCACCTGAAGCTCACAGGAGTGCTGTGACATCCTTGGTTCTCAGGGAGCACAGGCTGTTCCTCCCCAGGCCAGTGATCCTCTGAGGCTGCAGGTCAGACCTTGGGCACTGCCAGTCTGCTCCTGTAGAGCCCAGCAGGAGCCAAAATCCTCCTTTTCTCATGAGGATTTCCAAATGGTGCTCAGAACTCAGAGCATTTGAGAGTCAGAGAGCAGCACGTGGCTGCAGAAGCAACGTGGGTGATGCCTGGTGAAGGCTGAGCTAAAACAGAGGCTGGACAGAGCTAAAGAATAAAGTAGGGATTTATTAGGAGGCCTCAATGGATACACCTTGGGCAGCACAAGAGCCCAGCAATTTACATTTTATCTGGGGCAAAGCAACCTTATAGAAATGCCACTACTATGGCAGAATTGTGCCTAAAGACAAAAAAGCTTTTGTTCTCTATTGCAGCTTATTAGATACCCAAGGCATTGAGTATAAGTTTCTACTAAAAGCTAAAATCTATATTCTAAATCTATATTTCTATTTCACTTTGTAGCTTTATATATCTCAGTTTCTCCAGGGGTTTCAGTTCAATCCTTGTGCTTAGATTTCCCTCCAGGCCTGTGCCCTGAGGGGCTTGTACCAACACCAGCCAAGGCTACAGCCCAGGTGAACCAAAATGCATGACAGGTCATGGGGTCTCTCACTTTTATAAGTTTTGGTCCGTTTGCATATTGGGGTTAATTGTCCAATTACAGATTTAACCCATGAAGTCCCATCCTGCTTGTTTTTCTGTCTTTAGTTCATGTTGTTTGTGCTCTTGGGCTGATGTTTGGATCATTTGTCCTTGGTGCCCAGCTGGAGCAGGAATTGTTTTGTCTCCCTGCTCTGTGCACAGAGCTCACCATCCCCTCATGTGAAGCCCAGACCCAACACTAAAGCAGCATAGAATGTGAAAAATAGAAAAACTAAACCTGAGGCATCATGAGAGGGAAGAGCCCTCGGGCAGAGCTGGGCCCTGGCTGCCCCTGCCTGTGACACTCTGAGGAGCAGCTCCAGGGCAGGGGGGATGAGGGGTTTGTGCTTCACTGAGCCCTCTGATCTGGGGGCGCTCACTCCTCCTGTCTGTGTCAGCCCAGCCCAGCACCCAGTGCCAGCTGAGCACAGCGTGGCTGTGAGTAGAGCAAGGGACCATCCAGAATCCTGAGGGGATGCTGGAGGGATATTGGGGAATATTTGGGGATACTGGAGGATTTGTGGTGATGCTGGGGAGAGGTTTGAGGATGTTTAGGGGATATTGTGGGATATCAGGGGGATGCTGCAGGGCTGTTTGGGGATATTGAGGTAGATGCTGGGGGTGTCGGGGCTGTGGAGATGCTGGGAAGAGGGTGTTTGGGGGATGTTGTGAGATGTCGGGGGGCTGTTTGAGGATGTTGAGGGGATGTCTGGGGGATGCTGAGGCAGATGCTGGGGGTGTCGGTGCTGTGGGCCTGCCCAGTCTGGCCGCTGTCCATCTCCCGGGCGGTGGGTGACCAGCAGAGGGCTCGGCTCCCCTCCAGCCGCTTTTTGCTGCCCAGCGCTGCCCGGGCTCGCAGAGCCGCGGCCGGAGCCGGAGCGAGCGGCGGTGCCGGAGCCGCGGGGGCTCGGAGCGGGCACGATGGCATCGCCAGCACCGCCACCGCCACCGCTGCTGCTGCTGCTGCTGGTGCTGCTGCTGGCCCCGGGGGCCGCGGGGATGCAGGGCAGGGCTGGCCCGGGGCAGGCTGAGCACAGCGCCCCGGTACCGGAGGGGATGCGGGGCAGGGCTGGCCCGGGGCAGGCTGAGCACAGCGCCCCGGTACCGGAGGGGATGCGGGGCAGCTCCGAGCACGGGCAGGCTGAGCACAGCGCCCCGGTACCGGAGGGGATGCGGGGCAGCTCCGAGCACGGGCAGGCTGAGCACACAGCCCCGGTACCGGAGGGGATGCGGGGCAGCTCCGAGCACGGGCAGGCTGAGCACAGCGCCCCGGTACCGGAGGGGATGCGGGGCAGGGCTGGCCCGGGGCAGGCTGAGCACACAGCCCCGGTACCGGAGGGGATGCGCGGCAGCACAGAGCACGGGCAGGCTGAGCACACAGCCCCGGTCCCCGCGGGCAGGCAGCGGCAGCGGCGGGGCACGGAGGAGGACTCGCGGGCGGTGCAGCAGTACGGGCCGGGGGTGCGGGTGGAATTCCCGCGGCCGCTCAGCTCCGGCAGCCTCCAGCCCACCCGGGCCCTGCTCCCCTCCAGCACCGACCCCGGGGTCCCCACGGAGCGGGACGGGCCCGAGCCCCGAGCCAACCTGAGCACCGTGTCCGACCGGCGGCTGCAGATGCACAACCCGCTGTACCCGGTCACCGAGGGCTCCTACAGCGCCTACGCCGTCGTGTTCCTGTCCCTCGTCGTGTTCACCGTGGGCATCGTGGCCAACCTGGCCGTGATGTGCATCGTGTGGCACAACTACTACATGAAGAGTGCCTGGAACTCCATCCTGGCCAGCCTGGCTTTCTGGGACTTCCTCATCCTCTTCTTCTGCCTGCCCGTGGTCATCTTCAACGAGATCACCAAGAAGAGGCTGCTGGGGGACGTGTCCTGTCGCATCGTGCCCTTCATGGAGGTAAGGGCTGCACGGGGCCCCAGGGATGCAGGACTCAGCTCCTGTCTGCCCCCTTGCTCTGGGGCAGGCTGTGGGGCTGCTGGCCTGGCACAAGGACAGCCAGAGATCCCTAATGGGGCACAGGGAGCTGAGGGACAGTCCCCAGTGCCCTTCCCTCTGGCTCTGCAGGCAGCACTGATGCTGCCAGGGCTGGGAAAAGCCCATCAGACCTCATCCAGCCAGCACAGGGATTTCTGTCAGCAGGGTACCCCCATCTGTCTGTTCCTGTCCCACCCCAAAGCTGGGGGCTCAGCCCTGCAGTGTGCTGGCCACTGTGGGCTGCTGAGGATGGCCCAGGGCAGGGGGCTGCAGGTGGAATGGGACAGCCCAGGAATGAGGTCTGGAAGCCTGAGATCTGTGTTTGTCCTCACACCTCAGGGAGAGCCAGGCACCACTGAGGAGGGCAGAGGGACTGTGGGGACAGGGGATGGACAGAGGGGCTGTGGGGACAGGGGATGGCAGAATGAGCAAAACTGCCCCAGAGGGCAGGATTTGGGCTGATGCAGGAACCCACCCTCAGTGTGCTCGTCTCCCATCCTCGAGGGAACCTTGGGGTCCAGCTGTGCCCTGGTGGGACAGACAGACCTGCCTGTTCTCTGTGATCAATGCCCCGTTTATCAAAGGGTGCAAACAGCTGGAAGAGCTCAGGGACAGGGCCAGGTCACTGAAGAACCCCTCAGGCTTGGTCAGACCAGGGTTCAGAACTTCCCCTCCCCTGGGCATCCACCCCAGTGCTCTGGGTTCCTGTCTGCTCCATGCCCTGCCCCAGAACAGTCCCCTGTGACAGTCACCTGTGCCAATCCCCTGTGACAGTCACCTGTGAGTTCCCTGTGACAGACCCCTGTGACAGTGCCCTGTCCATGCCCAGGGTCTGCACTGTGCAGGGCTCCCTGGGCACAGCCCTAAAGCTCCAGGAGTGCCCCTGGTTCCTCTGGGTGCAGGGGGATGGCCTGGGGTGTCCCTCTGAGCACAGCCCCAAAGCTGCTCAGCCCCAAACCTGCACAGCCCCAAACCTGCACAGCCCACCCCAGCATGGGGTGTTTGCTGGGGGAGCCCTGCAGCCCCCCTGTGCCCCTGCCCAGCTGGCATTGCTCCTTTCTGAGGTGTCCCACCCCATCCTCTCACTAACTCCAGTGTTTGCCCCAACCCTGTCCTCCACCTCAGGCTTCCAGCTGCATCTGGGTGCACTCAGAGAGGGGCAGGAGTTTGCCCAAGGGAGGGCTGATGTCCCCAAAACAGACCCTGTTTTGAGGAGGATCTGAGGAAGATCTGCTGCTCATGGGCTCCCTGTGCCCCTGAGAGAACCCTGGGGGTGGCACCAGCAGGTTCGGGGATTCAGGGTGCCCTGGGACAGCTTGGTGCCACAGGAGTCAGGGATAGGAATGCTGGTGGGATGTTGGTGCTGCAGAAGGATGAGGGTGTCACAGGTCCTGCTGGGGGGTCCTGCTCTGCCCTCCTGCCCCCCATTGCATGGGCAGAAAGAGCTCCAGGGCTTCAGCTGGTGGAGCTGCAGGAGCCACAGCCAGGCCAGAGCCAAATCCCAGCAGAGTCAGCTCGGAGAGGGAACCTCTCTGGAGGCCAGGGCTCCTGTCTGTCTGTGTGCTGGGGCTGTGGCTCAGGCACTGCAGGGATGCTGTGGGAAGCAGATGCACCCTCAGTGCTCTGGCACAGGGCCAGGCTTTGGGAGCAAAGCTGGTCACAGGGGCTCCTGGGGACAGGCTGTGTGCAGGGATGTGCTGCACTGACTGATGCCACCATCAGTGCCATCCCTGCCAGGGCACTGGAGATGGGTGCTCCATAGCACCAAGGGCTCCAGGAGAGATGGAAGAACCCTGGAAGGGTGTAAGGGGAGGAGGCAGCAGCACAGCAGCACCAGGGGCTGCAGGAGCCAGCCATGGAGCAAGTGCAGTGTGCTGGGTGCTGGCTCTGGGCTTTGGGCAGAGGAGCTGGGACATGCTGGGAGGTGCTGCTGGGTGCAGGATGGGGCTGGTGTCCTGATTCTGTGTCTGGGGAGATGCTGCTGTGCATAACTGAATGTGCTGCTGAGTGCTGGCATCACTCTGGCCATCAGCTGCTGCAGTGCCCAGCCCAGGGCCAAGGAAAAGGCTGGGGGGTCAGGGGGGGCAGTGTTCCAGGCTGTTCCAGGCTGTTCCCAGGGCACCACGTGGAGCTCTGGGAGGTTTCCTGAGTGCTGGGAAGGTCTTTCAGCACGGGTTTGATGTTTGATGGCTTCGTGAGGCCAGGAATGGCCCCAGCACTGGGACACCAGCATGTGACTCTGCCATCATGCTGGCCAAGGGCTGTGGGACTTGGCTCCCACTCTGGGGCTGGGAGTGCTGGTCGGTGCTGGCCAGCCCTCCCAGAGCCACAGCGAATCCTCTCCCTGCCCTGGCCTCCTCCTCTGGCAGAGGGGATGTTTTTCTTGCTATTCTCAATGCAGCGGAAATTGCCCCAAGCTGATCTGGGACAAGGGCGCCTTCAACTCGCTTGGCCTGTCCAGGCAGGCCTTGGGAACCTGGGAGCCCTGGGAACCCTGGTGGGTGTGATGGGCCCTGCTCTGCAAGAGCCATCCAGAACTGGGGAAGGAAGAGCCTGAAGGACAACCCTGTTGTTCCCACCTTGGCTGGATGGACAGACAGACAGACAGACATCCAGCTAAACTTCTCCCTTCTGCAGAAAAGGGAGCTGGGCAGGGACTGCAGGGGCAGGGGACATTTTTGTCCTTTCAGGAGTCACAGAAAAGTGGCTCCAAACCCTGGGATGCAGCCACAGGCTGCGACCTCCCTACAGCCTTTGGAGGAAGGGTGGTGGTCTTAGGTAGCCAGGTGTCACAGACATGTTTCATGAAAAATCCTTTCCATAGGGTTTTTTCTCCTGAGAAGCTGAGAGGCCTCAGGAACAAAATGTAAACACTGATTATCTGCTGATGTAGAATGCAACAGGTGCATCTGTGATTGGCCCATGTTGGTTGTTTCTAATGAATGGCCAATCACAGCCCAGCTGGCTTGGACTGTCTTGGTCAGTCACAAGCCTTTGTTATTCATTCCTTTTCTATTCTTAGCTAGCCTTCTGATGAAATCCTTTCTTCTATTCTTTTAGTATAGTTTTAATATATCTATATTTTAATATAATATATAAAAATATATTATGATTTATATATAATATATAATTTAATATAATATAATATAAATAATTTATATTATATTTACATTATATATATTATATTATATATAGCATATTAATATAACAGTAATAGAATATATAATATTGAAATTAATATATAATATTATAATATAATAATTAGTACATAGTATTATATTAAAATTATAGTCAATAATAATTTTATATATTATATTAATGAATAATGTATTATATAAGTTATATATATAATATGCATTATAGTCAATAATAATTTTATATATTATATAACATATATATCATAAATCAAGCCTTCTGAAACATGGAGTCAACATTCTGGTCTCTGCCAGGGGTTTGCCCGCAGCCTGGCAGAGCCAAGCCCCCTGTGATGTCCCTGTTGTGCCTCCTCCCTGACCAGGTCTCGTCGCTGGGGGTCACCACGTTCAGCCTGTGTGCCCTGGGCATCGACAGGTTCCACGCAGCCACCAGCCCCCAGGCCAGCACGCGGCCCATCGAGCAGTGCCAGTCCATCATCGCCAAGCTGGCCGTCATCTGGGTGGGCTCCATGACGCTCTCGGTGCCCGAGATCCTGCTCTGGCAGCTGGCACGGGACACGTCGCCCGTGTCTGGCGTGATGAGCGAGTTCTGCACCATGAAACCTTCGTCCAACCTGCCTGAGTCCATCTACTCGCTGGTGCTCACCTACCAGAACGCCCGCATGTGGTGGTACTTTGGCTGCTACTTCTGCCTGCCCGTGCTCTTCACCGTCAGCTGCCAGCTGGTGACGCGGCGCGTGCGCGGCCCCGACAAGAAGGGCGAGAGCCGGGGCGCCAAGCAGGGCCAGGCCGAGGGCCACCTCAACTGCACCATCATCGCCCTGACCGTCATCTACGGGCTCTGCACCACCCCCGAGAACGTCTGCAACATCGTGGTGGCCTACATGTCCCCCGACGTGTCCAAGCAGACCTTGGATCTGCTCAACCTCATCAACCAGTTCTTCCTGTTCTTCAAGTGCTCCGTGACGCCCGTGCTGCTCCTGTGTCTCTGCCGTCCCCTGGGCCAGGCCTTCATGGACTGCTGCTGCTGCTGCTGCGAGGGCTGCGGCCCCGACGGCTCCTCCAGCGAGAGCAGCGCCGACAGCAAGCTCAAAACAGAGATGTCCTCCTCCATCTTCTTCGACAAGCCCCGGGAGACCCCCCCGCCCCTCCTGGCCCTGGGCACGCCATGCTAAAGTGCCACCAGGGAGCCGTAGCGATCGTTTCACCACCTCCTCCCAAGACCAAACCTTGTTCTGCCATTAGTACTCGTGTCTGGACGTGGAACAAGAGAGAGACGGCTCAGGGGGCTGCGCCGTGGGCTTCAAAGCCAGCATGGGGCAGGTGGGATTGAAATGCCAGTCCCCATGGCTACCCTGGTGACCCTCTTGCCTCTGCCCAGAGGTCAGTGAGGACAGCAGCACCCTCCTGTCCCGGCTGCCTGGCCGGGCTCCCCGGGGCTCTGCTCTGGAGATGGCGTCGTGCCGGAAAGGTCTCACCTGAAACTACAGAGGCTGACCATGATGGCTCCCAGAGGACACAGCAAACACAAACTGCCCTCCTCCTGTCCCCTCCCCTCCTGCCAGCCCCTCCACAAGAGGAAAAGGTCCAACTGGTCGTATCCCACGGATCCAAGCCGTGCCCTGTATGAGCTCAATAAACCAGTAACCTAGAGCACGTCGTGCTTGCAGCCGCTGGCACTGCTGGACTGAGCCCTGGGAGCCCCTGGAATGGTTCTTCCCTAAAACTGGGGGGCTCTGGGGTGGGCATGGGCAGCTGGGGGGCAGGGAGCAGCCAGGGAAGATGGGGAAAGGCCCCCAGCCCCTTTGCTGCCTCCCTCTGGGGTGATGCTGTGAGAGGGTGCCCTCTGAAGTGTTGGGTTTGGGGTGGTTTGTAGGACCTGAACTGGTCTCAGTAAAGTCCAGCCAGCCCAGCACAGGACTGAGGTACCCCCCAGCCTGGTTCCCCATGTGCACTCTGCACAACCAAGGTGCTGCTGCTGGGCAGTGCTGCTGGGCAAGATGATGTGTGACCACCACCCCCAACACCCCTTGGGGTGAAGCATCTCCCCCAAACTGCCCCACAGGGCTCCTGGCCCTCCTCCTGTGCCCATTGCAGGCACAGAACTGTCCCAGGAGAGCGGTTTCAGGGCACCAGGGTTTCCAAGCCCACATGTTCCCAGCAGGGCCGGGGGGTCAGGGAGCAGGGGGGTCAGGAGCAGGCGGGACGGATCTGCCCGAGGGCAGCCTGGCCACGCAGCCCCGTGCACCGGAGCTGTTAGAGCTCCTTGTCCCGGGGGCTGGCAGCCACCCAGCCCCGGAGTGCCAGCGAGAAGGAGCCGGTTGCCAGGGGCAGTGAAAGGCAGGGGCTCAGTGCGGGCTTTGTGCGCAACACCCACCGGCCCCGCGCGCGCTCCGCTTTCGCACAGCCGTTTCCAGGGAAACAAAAGGCCCAGTTTTCTTTTGAGAGCACAAAACTGGGTTTTTCCTTTCATCCTCCTCGCTGCGAGCCCGTGCGGGGCCCCACGGTTTGGGAGAGGAGGGGTCTGGTCTCGGCCCAGGGATGCAGGGGGCTCATACCCAGGCCATACCTTTGGAGTGCCCATGGGGTCAGCAGGGTCCCAGGAGGGTCTGGGGGCTCTGGGCTGCTGGGGGAGGGCACCTCTCATGTGCCTGCTCCACATCGCTCCTCCTGAGCCTGGGCCAAGCGTGAACAAAGCCAGGCTTGTGCTGCAGGCGTGGGGAGGGGCAGGGGGTGCGGGCAGCACTGGCACCGTGCCTGTGGCAGCACCCCCGGGCCAGCCCTGCTCCCACCCCGGGGCAGCTGACAGGGCAGGGCAGGGCCACCCCAGGACCCCAGCAGCGATGGTCACCCCCTCCTGGGGACATGGAGGCACCTCCAAATGACACAGCAGCCCTGCAGCAGTGGGCACAGCCCCCAGAGGGAGCAGGAGCACTGCAGGACCCCAGACCAGCAGGGCTCTGCAGCAGTTCTGAGACACAGAAGGTCCAGAGGAAGCTCCATGGATGGAGTGCCCAAGCTGGTCTTGGCACTCCAGCCAAGAAAACAAGGATCTGATACCATCAGAGGTGCCTCCTCAATGGCCACACAGTGCCCAATGGCACCCAGGGGACAGGGACCTCCCTCCCAGGCAGGGCCCCCAAGGATGGTGGCAGGGATGATGAGGAAGTAACGTGGCAGCAACCACAGCCGCAACGCAAAATTGTTAATTTATTATTAGGAGGCAAAAAAATTGTACAGTTACAAGAATCATTTCCCAACAGAGGTCAAATCTGAGTCAAAATATCTCTTACAAAAAAAAAAAAAAAGGGAGGGTGGGGGGGAGACAACACTTTACAAGTCGTTAAATTAAAAAAAAAAAAAAAAAAAGAAACCTCTCTTTGTGCAATTCTGCAAAAACAAGAACAGAAGGTAAATTCCCAGCCTGACACCCTGGAGCCCAGTGGGAAGGGGCTGGGGGGGCTGCAGGGCCCCCACCCTGTGCCCCAGCCCTGCACTGGCACCAGCACTGCCTCCCCTGCTCACCCAGCTCCAGTGCCAGCCCAGTGCCCCAGACTGGCCCCAAAAAACCTGGCCAGGCCCCAGCCCATGGCACAGACATGGCACAGCCTTTGTGCACACACAGACCTGACCACTGTCACCACAGGCCCTGCTGGCCCTGCCCCACAGCTCCTGTGCCCCCCAGCCAGGGCAGCAGAGCAGGGGGAAAATGGGGAGGGGGCATGGGGGAGGGAGGAATGGGATGGGGAATGGGGAAAATGGGAGGGGGAATGGGGGAGGGGGAATGGGGAGGGGAAGGGAATGGGGATGGGGAGGGATGGGAATGGGGAGAGGGAAATGGAGTGGGGAATGGGGAGTGGGGAGAGGAAGGGATGGGATGGGGGAATGGGAGTGGGAATGGAGAGAGAGGAAGTGGGAAGGGAGAGGAAGAAGTGGAAATAGGGAGCAGGGAATGGGGAGCAGGCACAAACAGCAGAGCACAGGGAGTAGGAATGTGGAGCAAACATGGGGAATGGGGCATGGGGAGCAGGGAATGGGGAATGGGGCATGGGGAGCAGGCACAGAGCACACCCCTGGGTCTGTGAGCAGCACTGAGGGTGCACAGATATTTCTGAACATCTCTCCAGGTGCCTCCACGTGTCCCTCCCTCCCTCCCTGGCATCCCAAGGGATGTGCCTGGCCAGGGCAGAGCCAGCAGCCCCAGCTGGGCACAGGTGATGCCCCTTGGCACGTGGGGAGCCAGCTCAGCTCCCCTGGGAGGTTACAGGGGACAGGTGGGCTGCAGGTGCCAGCCCCAGCTCCCCCAGGGGCTGCTGGCACTGCTGGGCCCCCAGCACTGGCACCAGTGCCCCAGATCATCCCCCAGCAGCCAGGCTGGGCACTGGGCAGGATTTGGCCAGGCATAAGAGCAGGGGACATGTGGGGCAGGGGGACAAGTGGCCCTGGACCCCAAAGAAGGCCTGGGGAAGTGGAGGCAGCCGGGGGAGGCTGATGGCAGTGGCTTGTGGCCAATCCCTGTCCCCCAGAGGGGTGAGGAGCCTGCAGGTGGCATTGACACATCCCCCCAACCCCAAACCCGAGGCAGGCGGGGCAAGGTGGGCACCCCCAACACCCCCAGGGTGGTCCTTGCCTGGAGGCAGCAGCAGGACACCCAGAGAAGGGAAAGGGGAGCCCCAGGGACCAGCCTGCAGCTGGCACAGCCCCATCCCCAAGGGCTGCCTTCTGCTACCACCCTCCTCCTCCTCCTCCTCCTCCTCCTCCCAATGCTGACCCCTGGCTGGCCTTGGGGAGCCCCAGCTTTCCTACTGCTCACAGGGCCCAATTTAATAACAGCACTATCCCTTAAATTAAAAAATTAAAATATATATACATATATATATACTGTATACACAGACAACAACAGAACAGTGCCAAAATGGAGGAAGAGAGGGCAGGAGAGGACAGGGGACAGGAGGGCAGTCAGACATCTTCTTTACAATAAAAACAAGGACTCTGCCCCAATGTCAGCAGAGCCTGGGGTCCCCTAAAAATACCCATCGAGAGAGAGAGCTGGAGGTACAGAGCAGGAGGGAGAGGATGGGCTGGGACAATGGCAGCTTCCATCCAGCCAGGGCCCTCAGCTCCGCCTGGACTTCGAGTGCTGGATAAGCCACTGTAGGGTGATGTCTGCAGAGGCAAGGGGACATTAGAGCCTCTGTCTCTGGCTGTCACCTCCCCCTGTACCCAGCTAACACCCCCCATGCCCCCAGCACTCACCAATGTTGTCCTTTTCTTTGCAGGAGATGGAATAGCAACAGATCTCTCGGTCCTGGATGGCAGAGAGGTTCCTGGGGAAGGGAGCAGGTCTGGCTGCACACTCTGGGCTGGGTGGGGTGGCCATGGCAGACACCCTGGGCAGCCCCTGAAGGGTCTCTCAGGGCTCTGAGACAGGGCACAGGGCAGGGCAGCACCTCCCCAGGAGCTGTGTGTGGGTCAGGCACCATGGCTCCATGCCTGGGGGGGCTCTGGGGGGGCTGTGTGACAGGGCAGGAGGGACCCGACCCCACAGAGACCCCAGCCACCAAATTCCACATGTCCCCCCAGCCCTGCAGAGAGGCAGGGAGGTTTTGGGAGGGCTGGCACCTTGGCAGCTGCACAGGGGCAGCAATGGCAGCTGCACAGGTGCCCAGGTCTAGAGGTGCTCTGGAAATGCTGGGAGTCACTGCAGCATCCCAGATTTCCCCTGTGGAGGAGCCCAGTCCCGCTGTCAGGGCAGTATCTGGGGCACACCAGCTCCAGCAGGCAGTGCCACGCTGTGCCAGGCCCCCACGCCACCGTGTGGCACCAGCCCTGGCACTGCTGCCTCCAGCTCCTCTGTGTCTCCACAAGGTGTCACCTCAGACATCATCCTCAGCCACTCGTGTCTGCCAGCCACCCAGGCCCACAGTGCCATCCCAGGCCCTCAGTGCCACCCCAGGCTCATGGTGCCACCCCACATGGGCAACCCTGCTGGGGGACACAGCAGAATGGGGAGGGGTCACACTGTGTCATATCTCCTGTGCCCGGGGGACACTGGCACACTGTGCCACCCCCCTGTGCCCAAGGACGTCACACTGTGTCACACCCCCTGGTCACACTATGTCACTCCCCTGTGCCCCAAGGGACACTGGCACACTGTGTCACACCCCCTGTGCCCCAGGGGGACACTGTGCCACCCCCCTGTGCCCAAGGAGGTCCCACTGTGTCACATCCCTGTACCCCAGGTGACACTGGCACACTTACATCTTCTCAATGAGCTCCTTCTCATCCAAGGCACCGGGCAGGTCCCTCTTGTTCCCCAGGACCAGGACCTGCAGGGCAGGACAGGAGACACCTGAAGCCACCAGAGCAGGCAGGGACCTGCTTGTGCCAGCACACAGCCCTGGCTGCTCCACTGGGATGTCCCAGGCAGAGAAACGCCTTCAGCAGCCCTCAGGAGGCAGAGCACTTCAATTAACTGCCTTAATTAGCCCTGCACAGCATCTCCTGGGTACTCCCTGCTCCCAGTGCTCATGGCCCCACAGTGTCACAGACATCTTTTATGGAAAATCCTTTCCTTAGGATTTTTCCTCCTGAGAAGCTGAGAGGCCTCAGGAACAAAATGTAAACAAGGGTTATCTGCTGCTGTGGAATGCAACAGGTGCATCTGTGATTGGTGTCATGTGGATGTTTGTAATTAATGGCCAATCACAGTCAGCTGGCTCAGACAGAGAGTCCAAGCCACAAGCCTTGGTTATTCATTCTTTCTTTTTCTATTCTTAGCTACCCTTCTGATGAAATCCTTTCTTCTATTCTTTAAGTATAGTTCTAATATAATATATATCATAAAATAATAAAACAAGCCTTCTGAAACATGGAGTCAGATCCTCATCTCTTCCCTCATCCTCAGACCCCTGTGAACACGGTCACACCACAGCTCATCCTCTCTGCAGCATCTGCTGTGGCACCAGGACACCCTCCCAGGAGCCTCTCCTGTCTCTGAGCAGAAAGTGAAATGTCTGACACTGACTGCATCCAGCAGGAGCCAGCCCTGGGTGCTGGGCAGACCCCACAGTGCAGGCAGGCAGCCCAAAGCAGACCCAGCTGTTTGTGTCATCACTGGTGTGTCCCTCGGAGCAGCCATGTGACTGTCACCTGATGGGGCAGTGCCAGCCTGCACTGGGCTCTGCAGCAGCTCAGGGTGAGCATCTCCCCCAGCCTGGTTCCATCAGGAGCCTCTCTCAGAACAGAGTCTCCAGAGGCCTGGGACTGCAGCCTGCTGTGTCAGGAGCTGAATTTAGCGGGCAGGGACATTGGGGATCCGTGGCAAGTCTTCAGTTAGCTCCTTCCAAAGGATGCTGATTTGGAATGGATGGATGGTGCACAGCCCACCCCACTGGTGTGGAGACCCTGGAGAGCATTCCTTGGTCTAGGGAGACACAAGAAGCTTCCCTCAAAAAGCTGTTCGACCCCACTGGCTCCTTCCCCTGTTCCTCTGTCTGTTCCTGTGTTCCTGAGCCACTCCTTCCCTATTCCCTGACTGGCCCTCACCTTTTGTTCCAGATTGCAATGCAAGATGTTTTTAATTACCATCTGGATGGCAGATTATCTTCTGTCAAGTGGGCAATTTGCCTTATCTCTCTCTGAGTGATCACAATCACACCTCCCTCTGAGGGGACATCTGCTGATAACAGCTATTGAATGTCCCTGCATGGCTGATAAGAACTACAGCATCCCATTGGGAGATGTGAGCCCAGAGGGAGGAGCCAAGCATTCCTACCCAGATATAATCCAGAGGTTTTTGAGTTTTCTCCACTGGATTGCCCAGAGGAACAGCAGCTGCCTCTTCTTCCACTGGATCTTCAGAGGCAGAGACTGCACCTTTCTCCAGGATCCCTGCTCCAGCAGAACCAGCCCTGACACTGCAGGAGGGCTGAGCCACAATTCCAATGGGACTGCTGCCAACAGCCTGACCCACAGGGTGTCAGGCTGGGTTCTGACTCTGGCAGTGTTGTTCTAGTGTACTGCATTGTTTATTTTATCCTTTTAATTTCTTCCCTATTAAAGAACTGTTATTTCCTGCTCCCATATTTTTGCCTGAGAGCCCCTTAATATAAATTTATAGCAATTTGGAGGGGTGAGGAGGATTTACATTCTCCATTTCAGGGGAGGCTCCTGCCTTCCTTAGCAGACTCCTGTCTTTCCAAACCAAGACACCTTTGTACTGCCCAAGACCAGGGTCAGTGCCCAGGCCCCTGGAGAAAGCAGAACTCTCCAGGTGTGTGTGCTGGGACCTGAACATCTCACTCCACATCTGTGGATATTATGCAAAGTCCCTTTTTGCTTCTTTAGCCTGAACTTTACAAGCAGCAATTCAGGCTGCAACACACAGGTAGAGCACACCTGTGACACGTCCCACCTCTTGCACCTTGAGGGGAAGGACATCCTCATGCATTGATGGATGGGCACAGGGGGTGCTGAGAGCAAAGGGACCTGACCCAGCTCGATGTGACAAGGGCAGGCTGGAGTGTGACCTGGATGCTGTCACAGCCCCATGTCCCACCTCCTGCACCTGTCACAGCCCAGCTGCCCCTCTCACAGGAGACAGCCCCTTCCTGTCACAGCACAAATCAGTGCAAATCCGTGTGAGAGGAGATTTCACCCAGGGGGACTGATCTGTGCTGTCTGCCCCAAAGGTCCCTCTGTGTGCCTGGCCCAGTTCTGCCCTAGGAAGTGTCACTGTCCCAGCTGGTCCCTCAGAGTGCAGCAGGGAAGTGATGGCTCCAAGGAAGGGGAGCCCTCCCTGGATGTTCTCTGCAGGCCCTGGCAGTGCCAGCCTGGGCAGCAGGACTGAGGCTCACCGGGATGCCCTGCAGCTGGGGCTTGTCCAGCAGGTTGTGCAGCTCGTTCTTAGAGGCCTCGATCTTCTCCTGGTCAGCAGCATCCACCATGTACCTGCAAGGGAAGGGACAGCCCTGAGCACAGGTGCCCAGATCTCCATGCTGTGTCTGTGCCACCCCAAACCTCCTCCCACAGCAGCTCACTGGGAACAGGGCCAGCACATGGAGGGGGTTGATAACAAGATCCTTCCACCTCTTCCCAAGGATGGCTGTGGAGCTGAGAGCCCCTCATGTCTCTCAGAGTGGGGGAGCAGCTCATCCTTGTCTCTGCAGGTGACAGGGTGGGTGAGGGAAGGCCAGGCAGGAGCTGCAGGACACACTTGGTCTCCAACATGCACATGGAGCTGCCATGTAAACACCCAGGGCAAGCAGAGCAGGCAGGAGAAGCTGAGGATGCAGAGGTGACAATGACCCAAGAAGGGGAAGGACCTCCTCATCTATTGATGGATGGGCACAGGGGGAGCTGAGAGCAAAGGGACCTGACCCAGCTCGATGTGACAAGGGCAGGCTGGAGTGTGACCTGGATGCTGGCAGGTCCTTTGGTTTCCTGACAACCACAAGGGCCAAAATTCTGACATTATGGAAGGGAATCTTGGGAGGGACCATGGAGCACGAGGATGTGAAGCTGGCGGCCACCAATGCTCCTCTGAGCAGAAGGGGAGATTTGGGAAAGGATTTTGTTCTTAAAGGCCAATTTTTATCCTGCACATGATGTCAGTGAAGCCAAAACTTGGGTGAGCAACTGATCAAAGCAGCCTTGAATTCAAAGATCAGGAAGCTGGGAGAGAAGGGGTGAGAAACACCACCTCATCAGGCTTTGGGGAGTTATTTAAAAATAAGAAAAATAGGAATACATTCCACAACAATGTCCTTTGCTAGGAAGTTCTAGAGGCAGAGATAAATCCTAGCTAGTTTGTAAAAACCCTAAGACAGCTCAGTTCACTTTTGCTGAGGCTCCAAATTACTTTTAAAAGTTATTTAAAAATAGGAAAATAGGAAAAGCACTAACTACTAAAGTGCTTAACACAGGAAAATGGGAACCTGTGCCAAGAGGAAAAAACACCCCCAGGGACAGCCCCAGCCCTTGACATGTTGGGCACAGGGGGGAGCTGAGAGCAAAGGGAAAGGCACCTGACACAGTTCAATGTGATGAGGGCAGACTGGAGTGTGGCATGGATGCTGACAAGTCCTTTTGTTTCCTGACAACCACAAAATGATGACATTATGGAAGGATGCAGCAAAAGGAGTGAAAGGACAGAGATTTTGTCATTTCCAGCAAAGCTCATTGTAATAAAAAGTGTAATAAAAACACTCTGCAGGTCTGAGGCCATGTCCCAACATGCAGAACAAGCAGTAAGGTTTAGAATTGGGAAGGGCAGCACAGAAAGCAGCCCTCCAAATCTCAGGGGATGGTCACTTGGGAAAGATCCCATAAATCTTATTTTCTGTCTGGGTTTAAGTAACCCCAGGATGGTGTCCCAAGACCAGTATCTGTCCTTTGGAACAGGCAAGCTGCTTCCCATGAGTGCCTTGCTATGCTCATCCCTGGACTCCCTGGGATTGCTTTTCCTGCACTGTTTGCAAGCAGGGGACAGCCAGGGACACTCAGATTTGCTGACTCAGGAGCAGGTGAGACTCCTGCTCTCAGCACAAGATTTATCTGGCAGCACATGAACATCCTGAGCTGGAAAGCAGCCTCTCCTGTGGGAAGGGCTGAGCCCCTGTGGTGAGCAGCCAGCACAGAGAATGCATGGGAGCCTGGAAACGGGAGCTCTGAGGAACAGAGCAGGACTGAGGGATGCTGCAAGGGAAGAGGAGGGTCTGGCACAGATGGAGGGACCTGTGTAGAGCCCATGTACACATCAATCCCCAGGGGAACTATCTGGAAATAAGGAGGCTCCAGGGGGACTTGTCTCTCCAATTCCCTGACAGGAGGATGGAGCCAGGTGGGGGTCAGGCTCTCCTAAAGAAACAAACAACAGGACCAGAAGAAATGGCCCCAAGTTGGACCAGGAAAGGTTTAGGAGGGATATCAGGGAAAATTTCTTCTTTAAAAGGGTGGTCAGGCCCTGGCACAGGCTGCTCAGGCCAGTGGTAGAGTCACCATCCCTGGAGATATTAAAAAACCATTCGGGGATAAATATGGTGGTGTTGGGTTCATGGTTGGACTTAATGATCTCAGAGGCCTTTTCCAACCTTCATGACTCAGTGATGATTCAGTGATTCCAGCTCCTGACACTGGTGTCCAGCTCATGCAGCAAATGCACCCCAGCAACCCAGGGTGGGGTGATGCCCCCAGCCCCTGGCAAGGCTCAGCAGCAGCAGCAGGGGGTGACAGCAGGACTCAGGGACACTCACACAATGACAGGGGGTGACAGCAGGACTCAGGGACACTCACACCATGGCAGAGGGTGCCAGCAGGGCTCAGGACACTCACAGGATGACAGGGGGTGACAGCAGGGCTCTGGGACACTCACACCATGGCAGGGGGTGCCAGCAGGGCTCAGGATACTCACACAATGGCACTCACTCCACGGCAGTATCGCTCCCACATGCTGCGGAACCGCGGCTGTCCCCCGATGTCCCAGAGCTGTGACAGGGACATGGCACTGTTACCCTGGCACTGTGCCCAGCACCCCACACCCTTCCTCCCCTCCTGGGGCATTCTGGCTGTGCACCAAACCTCAGAGAAGGCTCCTGATCTGATAAAGAAGGGAGAACCCTCAGGCAGGGGAGCTGGAGGATGCTGAACCCCCTGTGGGTGCCTCTGCTGGCACAGAGGGACCCCTGGCCCATGCTGGGTGCTCCTCCCCATGCCCATCACACCTGCTGCCATTCCCCTGAGGCATTTCCCATTTAAGAACATTCAGCACACTCCCAAAGGTGTTCCTGCAGCAGCCAGAGGTCCCCCAGCCAGCTTTTCAAGCCTGTCCAACAGCTATTTCCCAGTACAACCCCAGCACTTGAAAAATCCAGGTAGAACCCTCCTCTTCCTCTGCTCCCAAGGCAGAGACCACCACTGCAAGCCATGACCTGTTTTTCCCAGCACTGCCACCCTTAGCAAGGTGACCACATCCACAAGTTCCTACCAGTAAGCCAGAGATCCAAGGAAACCTCCACTGGCTCTCATTGCACAAGTCTGGATCTCCTACAGCCCTTCCACCACCTCCTCTGGTGGGTACCTGCAACCCTAACAGGGCAAAGCTTTCCCTTCCAGGTGGTGGAACCACAATCCTTGGAAATGTTAACAAAACACCTGGATGTAGCACTTGGACACACAGTTTAGTGGTGAACATGGCACTCCTGGTTGGACTTGATCTTAAAGGGACTTTGCACCCTTAATGCTGCCATGCTTCTATTCTGTGAGCTGCAGCTGGGATCCCTGGAATTCTTCCATCTCCAGAAGAAGAATCACCTTCACCCTTCATCCCAAGAGCCCTCACCAGCAGTAACAACAATCTTACCTTTATGGTGACATTTCCTTTGGTGATCTTCCTCATGTTGAAGCCCACTGTTGGGATCATGTCCTCATTGAACTGTCCTGACTGCAAGAACAAGGGGGGACAGCATTAGGAGGTGGAGGATGGGGCCAGGGCAGCAAGGCTGACAGCCTGGGATAACCCCAAGGCTCTGCCCTCCTGCAGGTCCACACCAGGAGCACAGAGCCCAGGAGACAGTGCCACCAGGGCCATGGGAATGCTGCTCTTTTCCAGTGGGAGAAAGCCTGGGGGCAGAGGGAAGCCATTGTGTCATTGTGCCGGGCTTGCTGAGCATTTTGCATGTAAATCACACTCTCTTTGTACATTTTTGTTATTATTAGTGTTGCTCTCAGTGTCTTCTTATCTCGTTTCTGTTTCTAATAAATTGTTCTTATCTCAACCCATCACCTTTGCCTTTTGTGCTTCCAGCTGGAGGGGAAGGGAAGCAAGAGGCAACCAACACCTAACAGGAGTGGGAGCACCAAACTGGGGAGTACCAAACTGGGGAATACCATTCCTAAACCACACTCTGTGGCTGCTGCAATGGGCACAGGTGCCCTGGGTGCCCCAGTGCAGCCCCAACCCTGCAGCCAGCTGCCACCCTCAGCCCTGGGCTCACTGCTGTCCCCATGGGCTGGGGCACTGCCCATCCCAGCTCTCTCAAACCCTTTGTGCAGGAGGCTGAGACCTTGCTCCTCTGCAGGGACCTCAGGTGAGGCAGCCCTGGAAGGACTCCCAGGGTTTCAGGCTGGGCTCCCCACCCAGGGAGGCACCTCCTGCTCCAGCTTCTCTCCAGCTGCAGGTCCTGGGGGCACCAGCATGGTTCATGCTTCTGCTTTGGATCATGCATGGCCCAGCTCAAACCAGACTGACTTCTGCTTTCAAGTGGGAGCTGTCTGCACTGCTCCCCCAGTTCTGCACCCTGCCTGTGCTGGGTCACTTGGGGATCACAAAGGGCCCCCAGAGCTGCTCCAGTGCAGCTCCAGTGTCTGCTGAGTTTATGCAGCAGATGATGAGATCCCTGTGGGGCTTCAGCAGCCCAGCCTGCTGTGGAACAGGTCAGGCTTGCTGGAGCAGTGAGCAGGAGCCATCCCTCTGCTGGGCCCAGCACTCACCAAGGGGTCCTGTGAGAAACAACCCTCACTTTTAAAATGTTAAAGGTTTATAAAATCTGTACAAAAATACAACAAAAGGACTAAATAAGGAAAAATTATAGTGCTCAGAGTCCCTGTGACTATCAGCCACATGCTTATCTTCAAAATGGATGCTCCCCCTTTTATATCTCTAGACCCCCTTAAAATCCTGTCAGTTAACCCCTTCCTTGCTGTCACTTTCTTGCACCTTGGATGGAGCTCAGGTGTTGCCATAGTAACGAGCCAACCCTCCCAATGCCCTGAGCAGCAAGCCATCCCATAATAACAATGAGAGGGAGGACACATCACAGTAACTCAACTCTGCATCTACAAAACTTCTCTTAACACACACAGAAAGTTCACCCCTCATTGTGAGAGCCACCATCTCATCACTCATCTCTGACAGTCTGGCAAAGCCCACCCCAGTGTGCTGCTCAAATCCCAGGGCTGCAGGATGGGCCCAGGTGCAGCAGCACAGAGGGACATCACAGGCAGTCCCAGCAGGGATGTGGCAGCTCTGGGGCAGGAGAGAGGAGCTGGCACAGCCCTTCACCTCAAACCAGAATTATGGCCTGTAAATGCATCCTGGGGGATGCTGGGGAATGCAGAGGAGCCAGTAGGGCAGGATGTTTGACAGCCAGGATAGTGCAGCCTTGGGGATTTCAGCCATCAGTGCCAGAAACCTGCAGGAACCACCAACCATGGCCAAACTCATCCTAGCAGGTCTTTACTGCCTTAAAATCCTCAGTTTCTTGAAGGCTTTTCTCTTAGTTAACACAAACCTCAAACAGGAAGTCAGTTTATGCTATTTTGGCATAAACAGATTTTTGTGCCTGGCTGAGCCTGTGGCTCCTCCAGATGCACCACATCAGCAAGTCCTCAGGGATTTCCTGAGCTGTTCCAAAGGCTCTGCAATACCCCCTGCTTCCCCTTTTCACATCCCTTTTGCATTCAGCAGCACAAGCCAGCAGCCAAGGGGTGCTCAGGCCATGCTGCACCCACACAGAACTGTGAGGAAGGGCATGGGGAGAGGAGGGGAGGCAGGCAGGGATCCACAGGGCACATCTGCTATGGGCTGAGGTTTAACACACAGCTGAGCTCTGTGAAATTAAAGAATTCTCAGGCTTTGATCAGTGGGCACAGAGAGCAATTGCTGAAGAGCTCTTGGAAGCTGCAGACACTTCCCTCAGGGATTGCAGACACATCCTGGCATCTGCTGGCTGTGCAAAAGCCACACTAGATAAGGTTCCCATGTGACAGAAGTTTCTTCCAGGAAGGGGTGAGCTGCAGGAGCCAGGAGTCACCTCTTCCTTCCCCCACAAGTGGGACAGAGCATGTCTGTGTGAGTGAGCACAGCCCTGCTCCTGCCCCAAACCCCTCTCCCAGCCTCCAGGCTGTCCATGGAGCCACAACAAAACTACCTGAGCTGTCCAGAACAGGCTGAGCAGGGAATGCAAGGCACTGTGCCCCAGCATGGCTCCCACGTGCTGTCCCAGCACCCACAGAGGCATCTTGCACATGCTCCTCCTCCATCAGCTCATCCTGCATCAGCTGCTCTCTGAAAGCAGCTCTCAGTGCTGGAAACACAGAGTTTCCTCTTCCCTCTCCAACCATCCTGATGCTGCTGCCTTCAACGCATTTTCAACTCCCTGCAGGGTCCAGCCATCCACAGCTCCACTGCCAGGAAAGCAGGGAGCACCCAGATGGAGACAAGCAAAAGCTTCACTGGACACATTCTTCCCCCAAATTCTGGTTATGTAATGGACATAGCATCCATGCTCACCCTGAAGATGATGCCAAGCCACACCAACTGCTAAACAACAGAATTCAGAGAATTCAAGAATGACAGAGTTGGAAGAGACCTTCAAGATCGAGTCCAACCCAATTCCACTGGGAAGCACAAAAATTTCGGAGGCAAGATGGATTTTGTGGCCACAAATAGCAGATCAGGTCTTTGCAGACTCCAGTTCATTGCTGGTTTTACCAGGGTCACCCACTGCTCTGCCCAAACCACTCTGCCTTGGTGCCCTGCCTGGAAGGCAAGAGACCTTTCTGCCCAACCCCAGTTGGGTCACTGGGAGAGGTGGCCAGAATTCAGCTTTTGCCAGGGCAAAGTGAAGGGTTGTTATAAGTGGTGTCCCCAGGTCATGCTGAGCCCATCCTGACACATACACGTGTCACTTCAGCCACCACCCCGGCCCACACAGGGTTGGGAACCTTGGCTCACTGGCACATGCAGAGAAGCCACCTCAGGCTCCCTGCTCCTGTGAGCAGCACACAGGGCTGAGGTGGCCAGGCCCTGCTCCTCACTGTGGTGTCACCCTGTCCCAGCACAGGATGGCACTGGAGTGATGTGACCTGCTCTAGATCCATCACTGCAGGCTGCTCTGCAGCCCTGCTCCCCAGAGGGCAGAGATGGCAGAGCTGGAACCCAGCCCTGGCTCTCTGCAACTGTGTCTCCATCACCAGAGTATGGCCCTCCCTGGGACAGAGGCACGAGCCCAAAGCACCTTGGCTGGGTGTCTCCCACCACTGCCTGGAGCATCCCCAAAACTGCCCAGCCTGGCACTCCTGCCAGGTGGGACTTGAGGCCCTGCTAAACTCTGTCTCAGCTCTGAAAAGGAGGGAAAATTTTATATAAAAATATAAAAAAGAAGTCTTTTATGATGTGAGAGGTGAGGCTGTGGCACAGGTTACCCAGAGAAGCTGTGGCTGCCCCATCCCTGGGAATGTTCAAGGTCAGGCTGGATGGGGCTGGGAGCAAACCAGTCCAGTGGAAGATGCCTGTATGTGACTGCCAATGGTGAGGGTGTTGGACAAGGTGATCTTTAAAGGTCCCTTCAAACCCAAACCACTCTGGGATCCTATCTCAGGAAAGCCACATTGTCCATTTCTCTTGGCTCATATTAACAGAGCTTGCAGCAGAAGAACAAGACCATGCCTCAGCCAGATTCTCCTCCTCTTCCAGGAATATGGAGAAAACCTCCATAAAACCTGACACCTTCTGCATTATGAAGGTAAGGAGCACAGACACACCTGTGGAGGGCCCAGGTGTGCATCTGAGGCAGAATGAGAACCCACAGCCACCTCCCACCCAGTGGGGCATACCCAGAGCTCCTGGGAGAGGTGGGTGACAGGACAGACCAGTGCAAATGCATCAGAACATCTCTCTGCTACTTCCTCAGCACCTCTCTGCTCTACCCCAGCAAACCCTGGGCACCTTGCACACCTGGAGCTGCACATTCCCTCCCAGGCTCATCCAGGGCACCTCCTGCCCAGGTGGGTCAGCTGGCTGCCCAAGGGGTCAGTGTCTCTCTGAGGAGGGGTGGGAGCAGCTGCTGAGCTCTGCAGTGCTCTGAGCCACTACCAGGCCATGCCTTCCCTGAGATCCCTGCTGGAGAGCTGGCACCTGCCCCACCATCCACCATCCACATCCTACCTGGAGCCATCATGAGGCTGATGTGGTTTCACAGGACGGGTCAGGCTGGAAGGACCACGGTGGGTTACCTGATCCAACCCCCCTGCTCAACCAGGCTCACCCCACAGCTCTGGAATGTCCCCAGGGACGGGGGCTCCTCACCTCTCTGGGCACCTGTTCAGTGCACAGTCACTGCACAGGAAAGAAGTTCTTCCAAATGTCCAGGTGGAACTCCCTGGGCATCAGCTCCTGTCCATTCCTTCTGTGCCAGTGCTGGGCCCCAGGGAGCACAGCCTGGTGAATCCTCTGAGCCCTCCCTGCAGACACTGACAGACACTGATGAGGGCCCCTCTCAGCCATTTCTTTTTGGCTGTTTGGCTCAGCAGCCTCAGCTCCCTCAGCCTGTCCCCATAACAGACATGCTCCAGTCCTGTCAGCACCTTCACAGCCTCCACTGAAGTGGCTCCAGGAGCTCCATGTTCCCTCTTGCAGCACTGTCTCATTCAATCACTTTCCAGGCAGGGCTGGAGCACAGGATGGTGCCCCAGAACCCCCACCACATCTCCAACACCCTGGCACTTGTGCCTCCACTCTCTTGGAAGGCTCCAGCACAGGTAGAAAGCATGTGATGTTAAAAAGCAGCAATGCTCTCTTGTTCTAACCACAGCCTGCACTGACAGGTTTTGGGCCCCAGCACCCTCTGAGGAGCTCTCAACACCCCTGAGTCACCCATGGCACCACCAGACTGCAGAAAAGGCAGCTAAAAGCCCACTAGCTTCAGGGTAAATCAAGACCAGATGTGTATCTACAGTTCTCCTTGCAGGAAAGACTTCAAGCCTCAGCTACCAACAGCTAGGAAAAGAAAAATAAGTCCTGAAAATCAAAGTTCCCACCCCAGGCAGGTGACCCAGGAGGTGTCACCCTGATCACAGCTGCCTTCAGCAAAGCCCTTGTGGGGCACAAGCACAGCCTGGCTGCTGGAGGGAGCGCCCACCTGCCAGGGAACCAGAATCAACTTCTCAGTCAGCTGCAGCTACAATTCCTGCAAGAAAAGGCTGGTGCCAACCCCCAGAGCAGCTCTGGTCCCAGAAAGGACCTTCTGCCTTCTTGTGATATCTCTCCAACACCCCAAAATCCCACGCTTCTCCAGTTCAGGTTTTATCCCCTCACAAAGCCCAAATCACAGCTATTTCCCCTTCCAACAACCCCACTGCAACACCCTAAAGCCAGGCACCTCCAGACTTTGTCAGGCAGTTCCTGTTGAGTTGGCGTTTCCTGTGCTATGCTCCTGTTTCACTGTGCCCAACAAGTCCTTCTTTCCAGGATATCTTCTCAAAAGTGGGTGCCCCTTTTTGTGTCCATCTGCCACAAAACTTGAACTTTCCAAATAACTTGAGAGGCCAAACTCAGCACCCTGAGCCTGACTGCTGTGTGAGGGTCTCAAACACCCCACAACAAACCTGGCAGACCAGCAGGCCATGGTGCCAACTCCAGCCACCTCAAGAGCTGCTGTAATTCCCCAAAATTCATTGTGCCGGGCTTGACACCAGCAATCCTGGCTAGGCAGAGAGTCCCAGTGCATGGGTCCTGCCAGTGGGGTCTTGCCCACAGTTAAAGTGCCAGGTACAAAGTATTTGCTCACAGAAGCAAACCCCACAATGCTCACAGTGAGTTCTGTCTGCTCCAGATGTGGCTGGGAGAGGAGGAGGCACATGGGGAACAGGGAACTGAGGAACACCAACCCTCAGGGTTGTCCTTTGCAGGCAGAACAGTGCAGCAGCTCTGGGATAAAGCTCCATCACCCTTCACAGCTTAACTGGGTGATTAAAACCAACACTAAATTAGTTTGCCATTTTTAAGGTAGCCTGAGTGCTGTTAACAGGCAGCAGCACCCAGCAGACCAAGAGCAGGAGCAGCTCACACGTGGCACCACCACGTCCAACCCTGCCATGGGATTACAAAAATTGACTATTAAACATGCAAATGGCAGGGAGAGGTCTCACAAAAATAGGATTGGTGTTCAGGGTCACTGCCCCAGATGCAAAATGCTCCCTGACCCCAGATGCTGGTGTTGGTTTATGGGAGGAACCAGCAGGAGACTGGAGCACTGAGAAGTGACTTCCAGCAAGAGAGCAGGAGTGCCACCATCTCCAGGATGAAAAGCATTTTGGGGTGTCCTCTCTCTGCCCCTAGACACTTCAGGAAGGACATTTATGTCGCTCAGCACCTCCCAAAGAGCATGGCTCCAGTGCAACAGAGCCTCCATGAGCTGAAAATCCCCTCTGAGAGCCCAGCAGCTTCCAGCACCCTGAGCAAGCACCAGCAACTCACTCTGTGGAGCCATGGCAGGCAGACTTCGGAGGGACCAGGGACCAGTGGGGGAACCAGGGCGGATCTGCATCCACCTCCCTCCATGAACAGCCCAAACCCACCCTTCAGGATCCTCCCGCCCTGCACCATCACTATTGAGAGCCCCAGAACAACCCAAAAAGCCGGAGGGGAGCCTGCCGAGCATCCCCACGAGTGAAGCCACGCCCTGGGCTCGGGATCCAGGACAGCAGCTCCCGAAGCTGTGCTGGATGCAGGGAGCCCGCGGATGAGCAGCGCGGCCAGGGAGAGGCCGGGGCTGAGGGGCCCGGGGTGGGATCGCTGCCCTGCCCCGCTCGGTGCTGCTGCAGGAGCGGCCCGCACCCACAGCACGCTGCTGGGTGAGGCACCTCGTGCTTCCCGAGGAAGGAAGGCAAACACCTCCACACCGGCCCCAAGGGAAGGATCCCCGGCCGCACCGAGCGCGGCAGGGCCGTCCTGAGGCGGCGGCAGCGACCATGACAAAGCGCCCGCTGCTGCTATGGGACCGAGAGCGGAGCTCCCGCAGTGCCCGGGCGTCACTGCCCGGCCC
Source organism: Zonotrichia leucophrys gambelii (assembly GCF_028769735.1). Classification (NCBI taxonomy): domain Eukaryota; kingdom Metazoa; phylum Chordata; class Aves; order Passeriformes; family Passerellidae; genus Zonotrichia; species Zonotrichia leucophrys. The sequence goes on from NC_088195.1 coordinate 5,881,276, forward strand.
ACAGGGCACCGACACCGGTACCGACCGCTGAGCACGGCCGGGGCTCCGGAACACAGGGCAGGGCCGAGCCGGACCCGAGCACTCCCTCGGCTCCGGGGATGTGGGGAGCAAACGCTGCGGATGGCCTGGGCTGCCCCGGGCCTGCACCCTGCATCCCATACTGTGCCCCACCCTGCACCCCACCGTGTACCCCACTGCTGTACCCCACACTGCAGCCCACCCTGTGCCCCACACTGCACCCCACTGCAGCCTGTACCCGACACTGTACCCCACTGCTGCATCCCGCACCCACAGCCTGCACCCCCTCCATAAAGGCATTTTCAGGCTGGAGTGCGATAGGGTGGAGACGTTCTGAGAATATCCAGGGGTGCAATGGGGACATGCAATGGGGGTACAATGGGGATGCAGTGGGGTTACAATGGGGATGCAATGGAGGTACAATGGGGGTGCAATAGAAGTACAATGGGGGTGCAATAGGGATGCAGTGGGGGTGCAATGGGGATGCAATTGGGATGCAATGGGGTACAATGAGGTTACAACGGGGGTACAATGGGGATGCAATGGGGGTACAATGAGGGTGCAATGGGGGTCCAAGGGTGAAGCCCTGGTGGGCACGTGACCCCTCGGGGATGGGGCGATGCAGAGCGTCCCCGGGCTCACCGCGATAACGTTGACGAAGGTGGTCTTGCCCGAGTACTGCAGCCCCACCAGGGTCAGCTCCATCTCCTCCTTCCAGAACAGCGCCCGGAACCAGTCCAGCAGCTTGTTGAAAAGCGCCAGCATGGTGCCGGCCGGGCCGGGCCGCGCTAAGCGGGGCCGAGTTGAGGCGAGCGGAGCCGAGCCGGGCCGGGCCGAGCAAAGCGGAGCTGGGCCGGGCCGGGCCGAGCCGAGCGGGGCCGAGCCGAGCCGAGCGCGGCCGGGCCGGGCAGGGCCGAGAGAGGCCGAGTGAAGCCGAGCGAGGCCGAGTCGGGGCGGGGCCAGTCGGGGTGGAGCCGAGCGGAGCCGATCGGGGCCGAGCGGAGCCGATGGAGGCCGAGCCGCCGCCGGTATTGTCCGCGCGCCGCGGGCCCTGCTGCCGCACCGGGTGGGGCCCGCGCGCCGCCTCCCCCGCCCCGCTGCCGCGCCCCCTGCCGGCCCGGAGGAGCCGCTGCACCGAGCGGCCGGGCCCCGGGACAGCACGGGCACACCGGACAGCCCGGACAGGCCGGAATATCCCACAGCCCTGCCCTGGTCACTGCCGGCATCCCCGACCCTTGGTAACCCAGGGCTCTTCAGATCCTGAGGAGGGGAGTGCACCCTCAGATCCTGAGGTGATGGGTGCACCCTCGTACCGCTGTACCCCACAGCCCTGCACATCCCCCCGAGCCCACCCTTGCACCCCGACACACCTGGACCCCAGCTCCCCTGCACCCACAGCCTTCCTGCAGCCCCAATATCCCCCAGCCTGCACTCCTGTGCCCCCAGCACCTTTTCACCTGGTGCCCGCTGTAGCTGGCACCTCCACCTCCATCACTCTGTGCCTCCCGTGCTAGTCACCTGCACCCAGCACCTCCACCTCCATCACCCCCGTGCTGGTCACCTGCACCCGGCAGGTGCATTCCCTGCACCCCTGGCAGTGCCCTGGCACAGCTGGCACCAGCCCCTCCAGCCATGCCATGGGGCACACCCCAATCCTGCACCTGTACCTGCACCCCAGCCCCCCAAACACCTGAGAGTGCCACTGGGAGCCCTGGCACACCCAGCAGGGCAGAGCCAGCCCGTGGGGCTGCCCCTCTGCCCTCCTGCCCTACTGTCCCCCTGGTGTCACCTGCCATAGGTACAGCCGCGGCAGGAGCTGCCCCTGGCCATGGGTGCCCCTTGCCCAGGGCTGGTGGCATCCAAAGGAGTTGTGCCAAGGGAACACCAAGGGTGGCAAGGCCCCAGCAGGGCCCCTGGCTCCTGAGGCTCGGGGAGCACCAGTGGGTGAGGGGGGACTTGGAGCTCCAGCCCTGAGGGAGGTGCACCTGCTCTGATGGGAGCTCCATGGGCACAGGGAGGACCTCATCCACCTCCTGTTTTCTTCAGTGGTGGGACAGTCACTGCTTTGGTGCCTTTGGAGGCTGTGCTTGGCCTCAGGCCTCGGTTTCCCCAGGTGATGTGTGTGTGATGGTTTGAGTGCAAGCTGCAGGGGTGCAGGGATGGTTTGGGCGCAGGCTGCAGTGGGTGCAGGAATGGTTCAGGTGCAGGCTGCAGGGTGCAGGGATGGTTTGGGTGCAGGAATGGTTCAGGTGCAGGCTGCAGGGTGCAGAGATGGTTCAGGAGCAGGCTGTAGGGATGCTGAGGGTGCTGGGGGTGCAGGTGTTTGAGGGGTGCAGGCAGTGTGAGCAGTGTGGGTGGGGGAGATGCAGGGTGCAGGGGTTGCAGAGGTCCTGGGGTACTGGAGGGTGCAGGGTGTGATCAGTGCAGGAGAACTGGGGGTGCAGGTGTGGGGTGTGTAGCAGAGCTGGGTCCAGCAGCCAGGGTGGCACTGGGGTGCAGGGGGTGCCAGGAGCCCCGAGCAATGCCACAGAAGCTGGCAATTCCCACCTGCAGAACGAGACACAACCCAAAGGCACAGCTCCCTCAGAGGATGTTCCTGTGAGAGCCGTACCCAGCCTGCTGCCTCAGCAGCCTTCAGCCATCAGGCTCAGCAGTCTCTAAACCCTCTTGCCTTGTTCCTGCTCAGCTCTGCTGGGCTGGGGGTGCAAATCTGCCTTGTGGCTATGCCTTGGCTCTGCTCTGCTCTCCCACACAGGGGCTCCCTGGCTGTGCCACTCCAACAGGGCTCATTCCATCCACGTGGGGTTTGAGCCAGGCCTAAAGCAAGGACTGACACACCAGGCTGTTTGCAGTTCCCTCACAGCAGGTCCTTTATTGCAGCAGCTGCTGGTGCTTTGTGAGACACAAAATGCTGAATCCACTGCTGGAGCTGCCTGAGACAAATGGGTGTGCACAGGAAATGGGGAAACTGGGTTAGAGCTCAATTCACCTCACAGCCCTGACAATTAATGGTGGGGAAGTTTCCCTCATGTGCTATAAGTCACAGGGAAGCTGACTTTATTTTTGGAGACAGAAAGTGTTTTGCTCTCCAAGCTGCTGCAGCCTGCTCAGGATCCCTGTGCTCCTAAAGGGAGGCCTGGGAAGCAGAAATATCATTGTTTTCTGTAATCACCCCTTCAGAACTCCTTATACCAGTGAAAAATTCATAATCTTCCAAATCTTGCATGGAATTTCTCCTTGAAGATATTTTTTTTCATAGAATAAGAAGATTGTTCAGATGGGAAAAGTCTTCTGATATCATCGAGTCCAACTGTGATCCCAGCACTGCCATGGTCACCACTGAACCGTGTCCATGGGGACTCCACCACTGTGCCAGGGCCTGGGCACCCTTTTGGTGATGAAATCTTTCCTAATATCCAATCTAAACTGCCTCCAGTGCAACTTGAGGCCATTCCCTCTCCTCCTGTTCCTGATCCCTGGGAGCAGACCCCAACCCCCCTGGCTGCCCCCTCCTGTCAGGAGTTGTGCAGAGCTACAAGGTGCCCCCTGAGCCTCCTTTTGTCCAGGCTGAGCCCCTTTCCCAGCTCCCTCAGCCCCTCCTGGTGCTCCAGACCCTTCCCCAGCTCCACTCCGTTCTCTGGACATGCTCCAGCACTTGAGGTGCCTTTCTTTTCATGAGGGGCCCAAAACTCTACCCAGCATTCAAGGTGGGGCCCCATGAATACAGAGGGAAATCAGATTTTTGATAAACATTCCAGCCCAAAGAATGTCCCTACACCAGTTTGGGGCTTCCCCCCACGCCAGCATTCCTGTAGCACTGAAGCTGTTAGAGATTGCCCCTGGGTGTTCCTGCAGTCCCTGCCACAGACACTGCCCATCCAGTGCCCAAACCAAACTCACCCCTCACAGCAGCCACTACAGCTCAGTTGTTGACCATCCCCACACTGGGAGATACAACCAAATGAGCAAAACAGATCATTTTCATGCACTATCCCCACTCCACCCACCCTATTTCCCTTATTCCCATCAAGGGGAGTCAGCCCTGACAGGTTTGGGGACATTTGGCTGTTTCCCAGTGGTTTGAACCAGGGTCCCAAGCCCTACTCCCTGCAGAGGGTCCGTGGTGGCACCTGCAGGGGTCACCCAGCAGATCTGGTCCCTGTGGCTGCACCCTCGCAGCACTGTCCCAATGGTGTCCCCCCATGGTGTCCATGCCAGAGCTGGGGACTGGGCAGCAAGAGGTGGCACCACCCCAGGGCCTCTCCAGACCTGAGAGCCCCAGACCTCTCCAGAGCATGTCTGACATTCCCAGAGGGTTTGATGTGGTTGCTCAACCAAATTCCTTAAGGAAGCAGAGCTCAGGGCTGTGCCAGCCCACATGGGTGAGGGGAGGCTTTTCCTGGTGCTCCCCTGGTTGAGTTTAACCCTCGCTTACCAAGGAGCAGCACCAAGAGCTGTCACTGCCATGTCCCTCAGTGTCCCTGGTGCTCCCAGCCCCCAGTCAAGCCTCCCTCTGGCTCTGGGTGCTGCTGTGGGCCTCATCCTCCATGGGCTCCCACCTGCTGCAGGTGCTCCCATGGGGCCCTCCTGAGATCCTGGCACCCCAGTGCTGCCTGGAAATGTCAAATTGTGCCCTGAAATGTCTCCTTTCCAGGTCATAGTTTGGTCACTGATTACTTGGAGTCCACAGGTGCTGTTGGAGCCTGTGGTTACCATCCCTCACCTGAGAGCAAAGCTGTTATTAATTAATCAAAATGCTTGCTAGATTTTGGCACATGCTCTGCTGTCGGATCTCAGGATCTCAGTCCTGAGGTGCCGGGCCACCAAGACCACCCTTGGGGGGCTCGGGACTCCTGGAATGTTGCCAGAAGTGTCTGGTGGCTGGACTTTGGTCCTACACGGGAGACGACACCTGCATGAAGATAAGAGGACTTCACTGGGGTGAATGGCGAAAAGATTAGTTAATTAGAGGGTGAGACACAGGGTTTAGGATTTATGTACAGGGGGGTTTAGAGAAGTAAGATGGAGGAATTGGGGCGTGTCCTGTCCTTCTTCTTCTTCTTCTTCTTCTTCTCCTCCATCTTCTTTGGTGATGGTGACACTTTGGGATTGGTTATTACTAAAAGTGCACCGAGCAATAAGAATAAATGGTATTGGGGAAAAATGATAAATATTGTACACGTAACAATGGGTATAAAGATAGGTGGCTGCCTGGAGGGCAGCACAGTGTGCCCATGGCTGACTGCTGAGCAGAGCTCTGTCGGGCTGAAAGAACATCTTTTAGATAAACAATTAATAAACATAAAAACCGAAAGAAGAACTGAAGCCTCTTCTCGTCTTTTGATACGCGGGCTGCCCCAAGGCCACTCCGGGCCTTTCCAGGCCCTTCAAACAGCCGAAAACCCGACACTCTGCCTTTCCAATGACCTGCTGAAGCAGTGCTGTGTTTGACGGCATTGAAGCTTTCCACCAGCTGCAAGTGAATTTGGAGCATTCTGGGTCTACTTGCCACCACCAAACTGGTGTGTGTCACAACAGTGATGTGTGCCATGTGGCCACCATGCTTTATTCCTCCCATCCCAGTGAGTTGTTGCAAGGACTACCAGTCTGGAAAACCCCAGGCCAAATTTACAGTTATGTGGATAGGACAGGATCTTATATCTTTATACCTAATATATTTTCTTAGATGTAAGAAAGAAATGTTTCTCAAAGAGGGAGGTGAGGCCCTGGCACAGGCTGCCCAGAGCAGCTGTGGCTGCCCCATCCCTGGAGCCAGGTTGGACTTGGAACAGCCTGGGATGGTGGAAGGGGTTGGGACTAGATGGAATTGCAACCCAAACTGGTTTGTAACTTTATGGAGGAAGGATTTTTCCTGAGCCCTGGGCAGGAGCTGGCCTCCTGGGGACATGGTTATCAGGACACTGCAACCCAGGGCCCCCAGCTCTGCCAGGCTGGGCTGTACCTCCTCTGGAGCAGGATAAGGACACCTGGGACCATACCTGGGGTTTAAGGAGGGGATTGAGGAACAGCAGCAATCTTGGCTATGCTAAAATCCTTGGCCAAGTTCAGGGGCTTAATGCTAACTCAGGGCATGGGAGAGCACAAGATTTTAGAGAGATTCCTTTTCTCTGTCTGCTGGCACCCTGTGCTCTTTATGAACCTCAGGCAGTTTCTCAGGACACAGCCAGAGCAGCTCAAACCTGTCACAGCACATGTCACAGGTGAGATGGCCACGACACACAGAGTGTCACCATGCAATATCAGAAGGCTTCAACCCATACAGAGCAGCACCACATCACTTCAGAGGGCTTCAAGAACTGGCCCTTCTTGTTCTTTAGCCCACCCTCATGTTCATGCGTTGCCCCTGTGTGCCCTCTGTTCCCTCTGTGGTTGCTCAGCACACCTGGGCACTCCATGGCTCAGTGCTGTCAGTGCTGCTCACAGCTGCACCCACTGGGGATGAGGCTGGGCCAGCCCCACTCCCAATGACCCCAAAGTGAGCTACACAAACCCTGCTGCACCCCTGACATGGGCTGAGCCCAGGGAGGGTTTGGCAATAGCACAGGGGATGGTTCAGGGGGTCAGTGCATGGAGAGAACTCCCACAGGGGCCAGGTGAGTGTGGAGCAGATGGAGCTGGTAGAAACTGAGATCAAAGGCAGGAAACCTGCTTAACTGATCATAATCTGCATCAGACAGCTGAGCTGGAAAAGCTCCCAGCACCTGATGGGGAATCTGGGAGGAGGTGCCAACACCCCTGGCCCAGCTGGGATCCTGCTCCTGCTCCTGCATGCCTTGGGAAACCCTCAGGCCTGAGCCTGCCCTGAGAGCTCTCCTCTGGACAGCAGACTGAAAGCAAGAGGAAAATTGTGTGTCCTGCTGTCCAGAGAGTGCAGGAAAACTGTCCAGGTGCAGTTTGCAAGTCTTCAACTTCTCCTGCCTGATGGCAGTGGGTAATGAAAGACTTGAGGAGGGGGATGCTGAATAAAGCCCGTCTGACAACTCAAACCTCTATGGGTGCCTCAGAGACACCATTAAAGACAAGTGTTACACCAAGTTACCTGAGAAGGCAAAGTCCTGAGCCATGCATTGACCTGCAGGGAGCTTGCAGAAGCTCCACAGCCTCTCTAAGTGCCTGAGTATCACACAGGAGTCCCACAGAGAACACAATTCCCCCCCAAATGTCCTGGCTGGGCAGGCTGGGGCTTGAGGAAGGGCTGAGCTGGCACTAGGAGCAGGGGGATTTCTCTGCCAGGGTGATGGAAATGCAGCAAGTGAAAGGATGGCACTTGAGATCTGCTCCTTTTCCTGCTACTGGGCCAGGAAGCAGATTTGCTCCTGGTGCCAAGGGAGGGAAGTGGGCAGGGATGACCATTGGGCAGCAATTCAACTGCATTTTGGGGAGCCATGGAGGGGGAAGGTCATGCACACACATGTTCCAGCAGGAAAATTGAGCCTTTTCTCCTTGGATCTCACACTGGGTCATGTCAGGGCTCATGACATGGGTGGGCACAGACTGGGCATTTCCCATCTCCTTCCCAGCCCTCACTGCCCAAGGGGATGTCCAATGCCTATTGGCAAGGGCAGCTTTGAATACCTTTATAGTACTTCAAAATACTTCCCAGAGTATTTCCATCTCCATGCTTTATGACAAAATGTTTTTCCATTTTCTGTATTTTCCCCCTGCATTTATCAGTTAAAAAGACAACCTAATAAAGCCAAATATTATTTTGTTCTGATTTCAGAAAAAAACCCCAAGAATTCATAATTTATGGAACAAAAGGCAATTGGGAAGACATCACTTGCAAACTGCACTTGGGAATCTCCCCTGATAGAGAGAGGAGAGGTCTGGGTTGGATATTGTGGAAAATTTCTTCCCTGAAAGGTGCTCAAGCACTGGCACAGGGTGCCCAGGAAGGTGGTGGACTCACCATCCCTGGAGGTGTTCAAGAAACAAATATATATGGAAATTCATGATGCAGTTTAGTGAGCTCAGTGGGGTTTGATCAGAGGTTGCACTCGATGATCTTGGAGGTCTTTGCCAACCTTTATAATTCTATGATTCTGCTTTAAGGCTGTTGAGGAGGTGTTGGCTGAAGGTGGAGAGGAAAGCAAGCTGTGGAACGCTGTTAGTGACTGTGCACCAAGCCATCAAGGTGTGTCTTTAGCCAGAAGAGCTTCAAGGAGCATGTTTGGAGCAAGCCCAGCCCTGCCCACAAGGATGCACAGCCAGGACAGAGGCTCTGTTTATTTCAGGGTAGTTCCACCAGTGCTGTGTCCGACAGGGTGGACATTTGTGTGCAGCTGAAAGGCAAACCACGCTCCCAGCATCTGCCAGCTGCAGTTCCTCCACACAGCTTTCTCTTCTGGGTCAGGATCTTGCACCTCTCAAAAGCCAAAGCTGCTTTCCGGGGGTGAAATCTGCCTGGAGGCAGCAGCAGTGGCCATGTGGAGCAGCCAGTGCAGCACCTCACCTTGCTCATCCCCAGGGTCCAAAGCCACAGTTGGGCTGGCTGGGCTGTGCTCATCCCGAGGGATGCTCATGCTGCTGCTCTGTGGCCTGGCAGCATCAGGAGGGGTTTTGGTGAAGGTATCCCCAGGCTGGTGCAGGAGAGGTCCGAGCAGGGAGCCACAGGCCCGGCGGGAGCCCTGCACTAGCGGGCTGCCCCCTCTGGCAGCTGGGAGGCGTAGAGAGCCAGCGTGTGGTGGAGGAACTGGTACTGCTCGCTCGTCTGGATCATCCCACCCCTGCAAGGGAAAGGCAGGGCTCACTGACACTTCACAGACACAGAACCCTGCTCCAGCTCTCTGCTCCCAGGGCACAAACATTCCCGCTGCACCAGCTGTGTCAAGATGCCTCTGAAACAGGCAGCAGAGCAGCCCAGAGAATAGAGGGGTTCAGAAGCATTGCTGGGCTGTTCAAAATGAGATTAGCAGCTGATTTGGTGCTAATTTTCACCTGTACTTCTTGAAAAGTGGCCAGGTGGAGTGTTTCTGGATTTAGTGGCTGAGCAGGAGGGGAGGAGCAGATGGCTGCCAGGTTCACAGCACCTCTCCCTCCCTTGTGTCCTCAGCTCAGAGCTACAACAGCTCTGACTGCAGAACCAGCCTGGGACTGGAAATTGTTTGCTACCCACACACCTGCTTCTCCCAGCTACCTGTCTGGTTTCCAGCAGAAATCGTGCCTGTGCCCCTTGGGATGCCCATGCCCATGTCTCTGCCACATCCCTCCCCCAGCCCTGCTGTCAGGCTGGCACCCAGCAGGGAGCCCCCTGCCCGGTGTACCCACCTGTCTATGCGCAGATGGCACACGATGCCCAGGATATCCACCTCCCCCGTGTCCTGCAGCTGCTGGCACCCGATCCTGGTGGCAATGAAGCAGCCGGTGCGGCCGATGCCCGCGCTGCAGGGCAGACACAGCTGTGAGCACCCTCAGCACCCACTGCCTGTGCTGGAATTGCTGAGCTGCTGCACTCCTGGATTGGGATCTCTGCCTAGAGGGATGCTGGGTCCTGGCCCCAGCTGCCAGACCAAGGTTCTGAGCCAGGCCCCAAATCCATGGGCTGAGGTCGCTCTGCCATGGCAGGGAGCTCTTGCTGTCTGGCACAGAAGGCTGAGGCTGCTCTGCAAGCACAAAACTAGTCTGTGCCCATCCTTGTGCAGTGCAGGGGGCTCTGCAGCCCCTCCCCTCCCAGCTGGGCTCTAACCCCAGCAACACCTTTGCACTCAGCCTGCAGCAGTGCATGCTGCATGTTCCCTAGGGACAGCTGGGCGCTGTGCTCCACTGTCCCCAGATTCACTCAGCAAGGAGAGAACAGGCAGAGGCCACCTCCCGCAGGAGGGTTGTCCTGGAACATGGCTCCACATCCAAGCCACAGGCTATGCTGGGTGGCACAGGCAGCAGGAATGGGTCAGGTTCAAAGGGACCAACCACGGAGTCACCTAGTTCCTACTCCCTGCTCAAGCAGGACCTTCCAGAGCTGGAGCTGTGGGTGTAGGGTAGGGCTGGTGGCTGAGTCCCAATGCAGACCCCTCCTGCTCCCACCCTGCTGGACCCCAGTGCAGGATATGCCACTCTAATGCCACCATTGAGCTGCCAGGACAGCTCTGCTGTGGGTGGCTGTGCCCTGGGATTTCTGCACCACCTGGGACCTGTGTGTGACAACTCACAGGGGATTGACCCTGGACAGAACAGACAGGGCTCAGTGAGGTGCAAGCTCTTACCTGCAGTGCACCACGATGGGCCCTGGGCTGGCTGCAGTCTGCAGAGCCTCCTCCACCTTGGCCACCAGGTGCAGCAGGGGCTTGGCTGACTCAGGTGTCTGCTGGTCCGGCCAGGAGGGGAAGAGGATGTGCTTGACCTTGCGGCATTCCTTCCCAAGCTTCTCCAGCACAGCACAAAGAAAAATGGGGATGTGAGGGCATGGGCCAGATGAAATGGGGAGTTCAGCTCAGCAGAGCTCAAGCAGCCTGCACCCATCTCAGCCACTCTCCTCCTGAATCCCTCTTCGAGCCTCTGCCAGACATGAGGGAGAGACCCCAGGGCCAGAGCCAATGGATGTGTCCCATCCCAGAGGATGAGAACAGATGCAGAGTGTTCAAATACTGTCCCAGAGTCCAGGCACAGCAAGCCAGATCCTCTGGCTGGTGTCAGCTCAGGGTGAAACAGAGAGCCCAGTGACACAGTGCAAAAATACCAGGCTGGTGCTGCTCTGCCCAGCTGACCCTTCTCCTCTGCACCCCAGGGCTGGCTCCTGCTCCCTCCCAGCCTCCCCAGGCTCTGCACACCCCTCCTCTGGCAGGGCCCTCCTGAGAATCATGAACCCTCCTCTTTCATGTCACAGAGCATTGCCATCTCACCAGAGATGCCAGGGGTGCCAGGGGCACTGCTGGGCCCCAGGTGCTCCCTCTGTGCCCCCAGGATGAGGCTCAGACCCACCTGGATGGAGAGGTCCCGCACCACGTACTCCATAGACTCGCTCACTGCCTGGACATGGATGGTGAAGGGGCCGTAGGTGCCCTCCTTCTCAGGCCAGTAGTGGACACATTTCTGGAGAACAAGGCAGGTTTGTGGCTGTGGAGATGCTCAAGGCACCCAAGGACCCTCCTCGAGGACGTTTGAACTGTGCTTGAGTCAGTGCTCTTGGGAGGGATCCTCACCTTGGGGGCGGTAGGGGAGTGGGGAAGGTGGAGGTAAAGTGGTACAAAGGGAAAGCAAAGAAAGGATGGATCCCTATCCCTGCACCCTCTCCCATGCCCTGCCCTGGCTTTCAGGCCCCAGGGATGTGTATCCCTGCTCAGCCCAGGAAGCTTCCAGACACAGTAGGACCCAGGGCACAGGGAGAGAAGGGAGAGAAGGGAGCAAGGACATGCCAAGGAAAGCATTTCCAGCTCTCAGTTCCCCCAGGCAGGTGCTGTTGGCTCCCATCCCAGAAGCAGAAGCAGTGAGCAGCAGTGCCCTCTCCCCTGGGCTGGATCCCCTGGCTGAGAGCTCTCAGCCCAGGCAGAGCTCTGGGGGGCCAGAGGGCACTGCTGCCCACTGCTGCTGCCCCATCCCTAGGGGCTGCCCTAAACCCTTTATCCAGCTTTCACCCTTTATTATCCGGCTGGTAAAGAGAGCCCAGAGCACACAGCAATGAGGAGGAAAACCAGATAGGGCCAAGGCTGCAGCCCTGGGGATCTCCTCCTCCACTTGTGATTCATCACGGAACCCTCTGAGACAGAAGCACAGTGAGTGGGTGCACGGCCCCACATGTGGCCTCACACAGCCCTCTGCTGCCATCAGCACCCCCTCCCGCTGTGCCCAGGGCTGGGCAGGCTCCCTGGTACCTCCTTGCGCTCCTGCAGCTCGGTGATCATGACGATGAGAGGCGCCTCCTCCTGCCACACCATCTGCCAGAAGTCGCTCACGGTGTTCAGCAGGGGGCCCTGTGTGGCGATGTACTCCCGGGGCCGGCCCGCGTAGCCCTGCCGAGCACAGCCTGTCAGGGACCGGGCCACCCTGAGGGCACCCTGAGGGCAGCGGGGCTGTGCCCAGCTCACTCCAGCCCCCACCACGCTTTTCTCCTCTATGCTTCAGAGGCTGAGCTGCACGTGCTGTTTCCTTCTAAACCTGTCCTTAAAATGCTTTTACAGATCTGCTGAGGAGCCACCAGGCATCCTCCCCACCCCACTGGTCCCATCTCCAGGAGCAAGTCCATCCTAGCACACCCAAGATCACTATCAGTGTGACATTAGCTGATGGATGCCTTGGCAAGGCAAAGCTCACACAAGGAGTGCACTCCTCACTGGGGGAATTTCCACAGAGACAAACAGGAATCTCTGCTTTACAGCTCCAGGCATCCTCTGCCTCCAGACATTTCTCATGGTATAAAATTGCCAAAGGTATGGAAAATCCAGGCCTTGCCAGCAATCTATTAATGCTTTGGTCTCACAAGAAGTCGCACTGGCCCAGCTAAGAGACAGGAATATTTTCAGGAACATTTTGCAGAGCCCTAATTTCATGCCTTAAAATGATTTATTTTTCCTAGGAAAAGTGATTTTCCAATCAAGAGTGTCATTCCCTGGGGGTGTCAACCCTGGGAATTCCACCTTCCCCCCACAGCCATGCTCAGAAACATTTCATGGAACACCTCAGCAGGAAGAGCATCAATCCCAGGTGGGGCTGATGTGATCAAACACCTGCAGAGCCCTCCCAGATTCCTGTGCCTCCCAGGCATGCCCAGGCAGGCTGGCGTGCCAATTTTCTGATGTGCCCACAAATTCCTGCACTGCTACACCTCTGAGGAGGCAAGGGGAAGGAAGGGTCAGGAAATACCAGCTGCACACAGGGGAGAGTGGGCACAGGTGTGTGCAGGTGTGTGTGCCACAGGGATGGGCAGTGCTTGTGCATTGCCGGCAGTCAGGTGAGACAGGGGGAATGCAACAAGAGATTTTGGAGTTCTGGATGCTGAGAGTTTTAAACTTTCTGTGCTGACAAACTCTGACCCCCAGGAGAACACTGTGTTTGACTTGGGCGTGTAGAGAGAGCTTCCAAAGCTGATTGATAGCACTAGGACAATGTGTTCAGTTAGAAGTGTGTGATTTCACTGAGTAGAAAATTTAGAGTTTTAGAATACAATAATATATACATAACTAAAATGGACTACAATAATATATATATATATAACTAAAATAAACTAGTTTTAAACCAGTTACTGGTCCTTATTCTTCACTTTCTTCTTTGTAAGTGTTAGTGTTTTGTAATTAGACAAAAAAGCCCACACTGTGGACTTTGAGTAATCATTTGAGTTATTGAGCTAAAAGTGAAAATAATTTAGGTGTCATTTCTTAATGAAATAGTTTAACCTTAAAAGACCTTGTAAAGAAAATCCCAGCATTCCTGGGTGTCCCACACCTAGGATGTAGGGACAGGGTGGCAGTGTCACCTGCTGTGCAGCTGCCAGGCTGCCTCAGGAACACACAGCTCCTCTGCTGCCCGTGGGCAAACTGTCCCTGCAGCTCCCAGCAGCTCTGGGCACAGTGCTCCTGTCTCAGGGAGCTTTCACCCTCCCTGCTGGGTGCTGCTTGCTGCTGTGGGTCTGAGCCACAAACAGCACCAGAAGAGAAATGCTCCTGACTGCCCTCCTGACAGCTCCACCTCCCAGGGGTTTGTGTGTCATCCCAGCCAGCACTTCTTGTGGGCTGCTTGTCCACATCCTGCTTTCCCTCATGGCTCACTCACAGCACCCAGAGTCCCCCTCTGCTTTTCTGGCCCTGGGCAGCCCCAAGGGCTGGGTGCTGCAGTGAGATCAGTGGCTCAGCCAGAACCTGCCCCAAGGGCAAAGCTGGTACCTGGCTCACAGAGATCCCATTCTGACAGAGACTGCAGCCTGGAAAGGTTTGCACAGGGATGGAACCAAAACTAAATTGTCTATGTAACACTCTAGGGTCTGGGGATTTCTCAGTCTCTGGAAAAGAACCCACCATGTGCTAAGCATAAGCCACACCCCATTTTAATTAGCTACCTTCCTGGGAAATTGCAGCAAGCTCCCTGAGCAGAGAGGAAGTCCCAGGATGAGTGAGGTTTGAGGATCTCTGAGCTGCCATAACCTGCTGACACAGCTTGCCTCCCATGCCTTTGCCAGACAATGGGCCAGTGTGTGAGGAGCAGATGGAGAAGCCACTGCCAGGGAGCCTTTTGGGGTGTTCAGTGTGCCCAGGAGCTGAGAGCAGCTCCCTTGTGAGACTCTCCCACCACAGGAGCAGTGTGTCTGCCCTGTGCACATGGAGCCACATCTCCAGCTCCAGCAGGGGTGGTAAGTTAAACCTGCAGCCGCAGGGCAGCCACAGGAGAGCAGGTGGCAGTGCCCCAGCATGTGTGACCAGTGTGGCACCTGCAGCCTGATGCCCTGAGAGCCCTGGGAGGAGAGGACACTCACTGTGATGTAGTTGGCATTTATGTAGCTGTCTTCCTCCTGGCTCCCAGCCCTCCTGAGGCAGACCCGGCTCTCAGGATCTGAAAGATGTCACAGGTCTCACCCAAGGGACTGATCTTGCCCATCCTCCCTCCTCCACCCCAGGGGCTGGAGCCTGAGTCCTCCTGCTCCATGCCATGCCCAGAGCTGTCTGCACCCTCCCCCAGGCCTGTTCTTGTCCCACTTCAGCCTCACTCCCCTGGCAGGGCACAGCCCAAACCTGCAGGTGCCAGAGTGAGCAGGTGGGGTGACTCACCTGCAGTGATCCCCAGGACATCCACAGAACCTTAAAAGATTTTCTAAAGAAAAAACCCAGCATTCCTGGGTAATCAGAGCCCAGCTGTGCCCCTCCACAACTCCCTCAGCCTTTACCCTCCCAGGACCATGCCCCTGGGACATGGAAGGCCCCAGGAGTGCTGCACACCTGGGTAGGAGCAGCTCCCCAGGTACTCCAGCACTGTGCACACCCCTGCAACACAGGCAGCAACAGCACCCAGGGGTGCCCACCCCAGTGCCAGGGCTGCTCTGAGCCACCCCTCACCCACAGGCAAATACTGGCAAAGGGACACAGTGGCACCTACTGGGGAGAATGGTTTTGTATCTGTCCTTGAAAGCACGCCCAGGGATTTCCAGCTCCTCCGGACTCACGAAGTTGGGTGGGATTTTCTGCAGGGGGAGAAAACAGCCATGAGGAAAAGGCCATTGCTGCCACTCATGTCCCCTGGTGGTGGCACACCTGGCTGCCCAGCAGAGCAGAGCTGGCCCAGGGGCATCAGCAGAGATGCCAGCTCCTGGGATGAGTCCTGGCTTTACTCCAGCTGTGGTGGGACTCCTTCCAGAGAGGCAGTGCTGGGAGAAGAGCACAGCATGGCAGGGCAGGACAGGGTTTTGCAGGGACCCCAACAGGACACATGCGCACCAGGGACCAGGTGGGACCTGGGCACCCCTCCCCTGTCTTCCCACACCTCCTGCCCTCCCCCTGGGGCTGTGGGGCACAGCTGGGCTCAGAGCCCAATGTTCAGCCCCACCACTGCCAGCCCCTGGCACCCCTCCTGCGAGGAGGGATAGGGAAAATCATGATCATCGCACCGAGAACTCCTCCTGGAGCTGTGCCAGACTCTGGGCGTGCTGCTGGAGCTCCTGTTTCCTCAGCACGTGGCTGGATGTCCTCAGAAACTTCAGTGTGATGTCCCGTGGCGTGCAGACCGGCTGGATGGGCTCCACGTTCCCCAGAGAGCTCATATCCAGCACTAGTGACACATTGGAGCCCCTCCTGCAAGGCACAGGGTCCCTGGCTGACCTACTGCTACCCTGGGACAGAAGGACAGCCCACCCCACTGCATCATCAGCTAAAACCACCCCACACTGAGCAAAGGGCAGATGGAGACCCCAGCAGACTGAGGAACAGGAGCTAGCTGAACATTTTATGATTGATAGCTGAACATTTTGCCTTTCTGCTGGGAAGAAAAGTCCCCTGAAGGACTGAAGGTGTTGGGATTTATCCTGAGCTGCCTTCACACTCAGAGCTGGCAGCTGCAGGCAGAGGGCTGGCAAAGGAGTGTCACGGGAGCCCTGGGATGAGCAGTGCCATGGGTACCCCGAGGCACACTCACCTCTCCTGGAGCCGCACGTGCTTCTTGGCAGGGGGACTGGGCTTCTCTGCCTTGTCCATGTCCTCTGCAGCTGCCTGAGCTGCCAGGCTGCCCCTATGAACTCTGGAGCACACCAAGCAGGCTTGGACCATGCTGCAGCAAGCACAGAGCCCTCGTCCTGAAGCACAGCAGGGCAACACAGGGGGGACTCAGCTCCTGGGAGAGCATGGAGCCATCAGAGGAGAAGCAGCTGGAAAAGAAAAGTCAGATGTGAGAGACACCACAAGGCTGGATGGAGCCCCCATGATGGTCTGCGAGCAAGGATGGATTTTAAGTGCTCAGTTGTCCTGGAAGCAGGACCCCCAGCCCCTGTATGCAGGCAGATATCCTGGAGAGCTGCCAGCACAGTCACCCTCCCTGCAGCACTGCAGCCCACACTGGTGACCAAGGCACGGCACCAAGGGCCACCTGCCTCCCCTGAGGGGAGGACACCCACTCTGTGGTGGCAGGCACAGCCTGGCCTGGGGGAGCCCCAGATGCTCTCCACCTCCATGGAAGCACATGCCCTGTGTTCCCAGCCCTTCCCCATCACATCCCCCTGCTTCATCCTGGGGACATGGTGGGGACTGGGAGCTGGAATGTCTGAGCACAGCAGTGCTCAGCAGGTGACATGAGGTGGCTGTAGCCACTGCACAGAGCCTGGCCATCTCCTGCTGCAGGGACACACAGACCAGGCACCCTCTACAGCCCCATGGCCCTGGGACAGCCTCCTCCGTACTGCAGGTCACAGAAACTGTCGAGAGGAAACTGCTTTATCTGGGTCGTTGAGCAAAAGGCCATGGGCAGCCCAGCTGGGGAAGGTGCCAGACATCCTCCTTCACCAGGGCTGGGGAGGTGCAGGTGATGCTGACTCACCTCTGGGCACAGTTCCTTATGGTGCAGGCAGCGCCCTGGGATCCTGAGCCTCCTCCTCACCCCCTGAGCCTCCTCCTCATCCCCTGCTTCCTCCACGAGCAGGAGACAGACCCAGAGACAGGGAATGATGCAGAGTCAGAGCTCTTGGGGGGCAAAGAGTGGGATCCCAGGCAGCCATCTGCTCAGGGAGGTTTTGTGGAGAGCTGGTGTTCCACGTGGTGGTTGGGAACACAGCTGGGGCAGGAGCTGCTGCCCAGGATTCCCTGCTGCCCAGTGGCATTTCTGAGAGTGGCAATGCCACCACTGCCACTCACACCATCCCCATGTCCTCAATGCAGGCAGGACAAGAGCAGCTGCTGACCAGAGACAGCCCAGGCTCACATCCCAGTCTGGCCAGGAACACCTGAGATATGCCAGGGAAGCACCTCAGCTCCCATGGCCTGCCCAGCATCCTGGCCTCCATGGCGCTGCCATCCACACACAGATGCCCACCACCCTGGCACAGGCCTGGCACTGCCTGGGGGCTCTCCTGCCCAGCCTGGTGCCCTGAGGGCTTTCCTGCCCAGCAGCCTGGCACTGCCTGGGGACTGCCCAGGGGCTCTGCTGCCCAGCCTGGGGCCCTGAGGGTGCCCTGGGGGCTCTCCTGTCCTGCTTGGTGCCCAGGGGCTCTCCTGCCCAGCCTGGTGCCCTGAGGGCTGCCTACCTGCTGCCCTGCCGTGAGGGCTCCTCGGTCCTGCTCCTGGCCCAGGCCTGTGGGCACGGCACGCTCGGCCTGACAGCACGGTTTGAAAGTGTTCAGGAAGCCGCTTATCAAAGGAGCTGCTGCCTCTGCTGCTTCCTCTCCCTCCTTCTCCCCCACCCCGGCAGCCGCCCACACACATACCGGCCACAGCTCCGCAGCTCGGCCCGGCCCGCCCGGCCCTGCTCCCCCCGGCCCGCCTGCCCCGGGCACGGCCCGGCCTCCCCGGAGCCCCGGCGGGCTCCACAGGAGCTCCATAGGGCTGTGGGGTGAGCTCGATGGGCTCTGTGACACGCCATGGCCACCCTGGAGGATAGAGGGATGGGCAGGAGCCAGCCATGAGGGCAGGAGGTGTGAGGCGGGCTCCTTGGCATGGTGAAGTGGGGCTGCTCTGGGCGCACCACAGCCCCTCAGGAAGCCAGGGTGAATCCTCCCATGGTGCCATGAATCCCTCCATGCTGCCATGAATCCTCTCATGCTGCCATGAATCCCCCCATGCTGCAGTGAATTCCCCCCATGCTGCCATGAATCCCCCCATGCCTGCTGTCCTCTTGCTCAGGCCATGCCCTGGCTGTTCCCGATCCCCCTGGAATGTGCCAGGGCTCACTCAGTGCCTCCCACCCTCCATGCCTGCCCGTGTGCTCCTTGTGCCACCCCACCATCCCAACCCCTGCCCACGTGGGGACAGCCCTCTGCACCCACGACCACCCCTGGGTACCTCAGGTAGGACAGGTGGGCTCTCCCTCCCCAGCAGGGAAGGGCAGGGGTGGATTTGGGGTCGCAGGTCCCTGGGCCTGGCTCAGGTAAGCCAGGTCTGCCCCTGGGGCACTGCACATCCTTCCTGACACATCCCCACTGCTCTTCCTGTTTGCTCGTGCCGGGCTCTGCAGCTTCCTTCCTCCTCAGCCCCCACCCCGCTGTGCTGCAGCAGCTCCTCCTGCACCCCAACAGCCCCACAGACCCCAAACCCTTCCCTGTGTCTGCTCCAAGGGCTGCTCTGGCCACAGCCACCCCAGCCCAGCTCACTGAGGTGACTGTGCTGTCACCTTGCTGGAGAGCTGCGTGTCTTTGCACACCTGTGTATTTGCAGGTGTGCCAGAACAGCTTCCCTGGGCAACCCTGCCAGTGCCACCCATTGCCGCCCCGTGCCACCTGAGGGCTAGGACATCAGAAGGCCCAAGCACCAGAGCAAAGGGCAGGGCTTGGCCAGCAGCAGAACAGCCTTATCCTGCAGAAAAAGCCACCAGCACCTCTGTCTTACCTGCAGATCCTAGAATGGCCAGAGGATAGACTGAGGAATTCTCTGTGCCCTTTGTGGGATGGAAGAACACATCTGTAAGGCCTAGAGACAGCCCCATCACACACTGCTCTTTCTTCCCACTGTCCCTGACAGAGCTCAGTGCTGGGATGACCAACACTGAGGCACTAAACAAGGTGTCTGCAGAAACTTGCTCCCAGTAGGAACCAGAACAAACAAACAAGGATCTATGCTGGAATAACAGGCTGCCAGACATGCAGAGACTTTCTGAGACTGGGACTGGGTCTGTGCTCTAAGTGTGGAGGGCACCTCTCCCATCTGAGTGGCTTTGAGTTCAAGGGGTTCCTGAGGATAGAGTGTCTCAGGTTGGAAATGAGGGTGTGTGTTCTATCACCATCTGTCAGAGCTGGGGGCAGTTCTCTGCTGTTCATGGGACAGTTTTTTCTTTATCTCTCCCACAGCCAATCCTCCCTCTAGGAGATCTCTGCTATCCATGGCCAGTGAGTGTCCCTGCAGGGCTGATCCAATTCCAGCATCCCATGGGGAGATGCTCCGCCCAGGGGAGGAGCCAAGCATTCCTACCTGGATCCAATCTGAGCCTGGCACAGCACAGCAGCCTTTGCCCCCTGCATTGCCAGAGGAGCAGCTTTCTGCTGCCCTGCATGGCCAGAGGGAGCCCGGGCCCATCTGCAGCAGCCCTGGAGCTGCAGAGGAAAACTCCCCCCTTGTGCAGGATCCCTGCTGCAGCAGAGCCACAGCTGGCACTGCAGGAGGGCTGAGCCCCCATGGGATGGGGCTGGGACACCACCCTGACACACAGGGGGCAGGGACTGTTCTGATTTTGTCAATGGGGTTTTGTTTGTTTGTTTGTTTGTTTGTTTGTTTGTTTTTACTATTGCATTCGTATTTTCATTTTCCTGATAAAGAACTGTTATTCCTACTGCCATATCTTTGCCTGAGAGCCCCTTAATTTCAAAATTGTAATAATTCAGAGGGAGGGGGTTTACATTTTCCACACCTGCAGGTGTCCCTGGTCACTCATCAGTGCTCATCCCTGCTGGTGGGCAGAGACCTCAAGCAAGGAACTTCTGACATGCCCTCCCTCCTTCCATTCCTTTCCCTGGAATGCACCTGCCTGGAGCAGAATGCTGCCAGCTGGCTCCTCCTGAGGGACCCTGGCTGGGCTCACAGAGGGGTCTGAGCAGTGGAGAGCAGAGAGCTGGGGGATGCTCTGGCCAGGACTGTGCCTTTCGTGTGCAGCCCTGCTTGTCCCATGTCACATCACAAGCTCTGCAGCATTGGAGCAGAGCTGCTGGATCCTACAAGCAGGGACTGCTGGGGCCAGGGCACACCTGGCTTTGAGGGGAGACAATGTCCAGGCTGGGGGCAGATCCCAGCCCAGGGTCAGTTTGCTGTAAGGACAGGACCAGGACACCAGGACAGCCACTGCAACCTGGTGTGAGTAAAAAGGAACATGACAGTGTCCAGGAGCAAAATCCAGCAGGGGATGGGAGGAAGCAGCACTGAAGGAAATGGCTCCAGGCAGGTCACTGCTGTGCCCCTCACCTTCCTGCCTCCCTCCCGTGAGGTCCCAGAACAGGAACATCCCTTGTCCCCCAGCATTCCTTCCTGCTCTGACCTTGGTGGCAGTGGGGTGTCAGGGGTGATGCCCAGAGTGGTGCTGGGAGGGTTGGTGATGGAGGGATGCGCATGGAGGGAAGAGTCCCAGCTGTTACCACACCAGCCATTCACCCTGACCCAGCCAGTGAAGTGCCAGACATGGGATCCCCTGTGTCCTCTGTCCATGGACATCTGTGCATTAGGATTATCTGTTGGGATGTTAGGACTCAAGAGTTCTGTGGCACAGTCTCAAGGGCCTTGAAGAGTCCTTATAGGTATGGCTTTACTTTCAGCAAGATATGGGGTCCCTATGGAGTTGGTGCTCTGGAAAGGAACATCTGAATTTATCCCTGGTACTTGCTGTTTGTTCACTTGCATTTTAAAACTCCCCTTCCATGGGGTCATCTTGCACCTCTGGCCATAATTTCATAACCAGTTCCCTCTGTGCAAAGAGCACCTTCGAGCTCCAGACTGGGACCTGTTTTCCCACTGATGACCAGCCAATCCTTATGCCCATTTCTGCCCTCCAGCCTCGTGGGCATGGGCTCTCTCACCCAGCCTCCCTGCCCTGATCCACACCCCAGCACCTCTCTCCCCTCATCCTGTCCTCACAGCACTGCAGCCCCAAAGTCACCTCAGCACTGCCAGCTCAGTGGCAATGCTGGCACCCAAAGCACAGATACTGCCCAACAATTTCACTCCCCAGGGCTGCCAACCACACCTCGGCTTTGTCCCACCAGGCCCCATCACCTCTGGGTCCGGCTCTCAGGAAGGGATGGTTCTGCTTCCGTAGGCACGGCTGGCAGTCAGGATGTCCTGCAGGCTGCTGGAAATGAGCCCATCTCCTCCGCTGCCTGAACATCGCTCGCAGGCTTGAAGGTGAAGCAGCTGCCTGGGGACGGAGCAGGCTGTGTGCCAGCTGCCGCCAGGGCACAGGAGGACGAGGAGGAGGATGAGGACGGTGCAGCCATGCCGAGCATCCCGCAGAGCCGCCCGGGGGCAGCGAGCCTTCGGCCCCTCACCTGTGTCCGTGTCCCCCGCCCGCCGGCCCGGGCACTGCCCGGGGGCTCAGGGCAGCAGCCCCGCCGATGGCTCCTCCCGAGAGCGGCTTCTCGCTGCTCCAGCGTCCTCCAGGGCAGCGCGTTCCCAAGGACAGCCCCGGCAGGAGCATCCTCCGGGCGGGCTGCGGAGCTCAGAGCTCAGCGCTCAGCGCTGCCTGCGAGCCCGGAGCCCCGGCATCCCACCGGGACCGGGCTGATCCCGGCGGATGCGCGACCTTTCCCCGTGGCCGGTGCCGCTCTGGGCAGGGTTTGCTCCTGTGCTGTGCCTGGCTGGAGCTGGCAGCAATTATGGAATGGCTGGTTCGTTTTGCCAAGGCACTGCCGCTGATGCTGCCTGCCGTCTCCTCAAGGAGAATCAGAGGAAGAGTTTAGGACCTGGATTTCCTGCTTAACTCTGGATTGTTTTCTTTGAATCACTCGGTTTGTTCAGCCTACAGAAGAGGAGACTGAGGGGAGACCTCGCTGAGCTCTTCAACATCCTCATGAAGGGCAGTTCCAGTCTCTGCTCTCTGTGACCAGGACAAGAGGAAACAGCTGGATCCAGTGTCACAGGAGGTTTAAATGATTAAAGGAAAAATGTTTTCACCCGGAGGATGGTTGAGCACTGGAGTGGGATCCCCTGGGTAGTGGTCACAGCTCCAGACCTGTCTGAGCTCCAGGAGCATTTGGACAAAGCTCTCAGACATGGTGGGATTGTTGGGTGTCTGCAGGGCCAGGGGTTGAACTTGATAACCCTGATGGATTCCTTCCAGCTCAGCATATTTTATGGTTCTATGACTGCTGAGTGGAACCATGTTTGGTTTCTGGAACTAGATACTCTCCTGTATCTCCTGCAAACAAGCTGAGCTTTCCTCCAAATTTGCCAACAGAGCAGCAGAGCTGGGCTGCACCAGCACCAGCACCACTGGGATGGGCTAACACTGATACAGAGCTGGTGCTGCTGTGGACTAAAGAAGGTGCCTTGGCATGGGAACAGTTCCCCTGGGAAAGGCGATCTCCAGAGTGAAAGTGCCTTATATCAGCTTGGTTTGTTCCTCTCCTCATGTGGGAAGAAACTCCTCCTGTTCATTTTACAGTGTAGTACTGTTCCTGAGGCAGGTGTATAGAATCAGGAAATAATAATAAATAATACATAGGAAATAATAATGAGGTATATAATCAGGAAATGACAGAAACATTAAGGTTGAAAACTCCCTCTAAGATCATTAAGTCCAACCATTAAATGACGAGTGCCATGTCCGCCACTAAATTGTGTCCCCAGGGGGTGAGGGTAAAGGAGATCTAAGCCTGGACATGGGACCAGTCCTCAAAGGTGCTGAGACTTTGACACTCTAGCCAACAAATGCCAATGGAGAAGCCACAGAGGGCCAGCAAGGGCCACAGAATGACCTGGTTACCAGGACAGCCTGCTGGGGACACACCTGTGGCAGCACCTGGCTCATCCATGTGTCACTTGGGCTTGTCCTGTGCTTTCCTGGGTGCCTCCAAGAGAACTGTGCTTTTAGAAATGCTGTCAGGAAAATGCTGTGTGCTTTGGTTTTCCTTGGGGAGTGAGCTTGCTTGGACACCTGTGGGCTGGCTAGGAGGCACACACATCCTCTTGGGAGGCTCCAGGACACAGAACTGCCTGCTAAAAAAGGCTCCCAGGAAAAGGACACCCCCCAGCTCCTCTCCATCCTCACAGCACACAGGGCAAAGCAGGTCTTGTGGGAATCTTTAAAATTAGAAGGTTTTTAGAAAGTGCAAAAGGCAGGCATCAGAGACAGCAGAACTGCAGTTAGAGCTAAGCAGCAGCCATAAGGTTTATCAGCAGAAAAGTAAGGACAAATAGAACAATGGTCTGTGTATTAACACTTGTCTAGAATAACTCCCTAAGCTCCAGAAAAGTTTACCTAGTGAGATATTAGGAAGTTCTAAGCTTAATAATGGAGCTCTGTGCATTATGTTTTAAGGCTTACAAGCAAGTATTGTATTTGAAATAAGCAAGCATTGTTTTAACCAAAGGTACCTGTGCTTATAGTGATTGGATAGAACTACTGTCAATGTGCTTCTGCTTTGTGTGATTGGTCAAAAAACTTATAAAGTGAGTTGTAACATTGAGTTCTTTGTCTGTTGCCTGGGATGTGAGCTGATGGCATCTTCCCATTGTCATAACCATGTAATGAGACTGATGCTGGAAAATAAAACAGCTCAAGACATGTTCCTAGCAGTCCCATTCCATATGTGGTTTGTACAGAGACCCCTGACCAGCAATAGGTCTCGGTGAAAAAGGCACAAAAAGGCCTGAAAGTCCTCAAGATTCATCATGTTATTCCTATCCTGGGTGCCTTGGCATACTGCAGTAGAGTGTTATAGATGTATAATGAGATGATTGGCTCTCATAATTAAGGGATGACTATTGTGTGAATATTAAGAAAAGTTTTAGTGATGTATAGCTATGCTATTGTAGTTCAGATGTCCTCTGTTCTCCCCATAGTTCCCTTTCCCCCCTGTATTGTTGCCATCACACAGCCTGGGCTGTGTAGGACAGGTACAAAGAAGCTGCACATGTGTTCCTTACCTGGGGCAGGTGGGAATGGAAAAGCTTGGTGCTTAGGGGGTGAAGCCTGGCAACACCTGACCCCCAGTCCAGTTACAAGAAAGCAGTCTGCACTGATAAATGGCAAAGAAGAGCTGACTGACAGACTTTGAGAGAGGCCAGGGCTGGCCCCTGCAACCCCCAGGGGTATAAAAGCCTGAGCATCCATCTTGAAGATGAACTGGCCACGTGGTGTCCAAGAGAGCAGTTCCCAGCGCTGAGAGTTTTTCCTTATTTAGTCCTTTGTTGTACTTTCGTCAAGGTTTAATAAACCTTTTCAAACTTTCAAAGTGAGCAGTTGTTTCTCACAAGTGGAACCTTGGCAGCCCAGCTGGCTTTACCCAGCACAGCCCTGTTGGGTTTGCCCGGCTCAGCCTGCTGAGTTTGCCCAGCACAGCCCTGCTGGCTTTGCCCAGCACAGCCCTGCTGAGTTTGCCCAGCACAGCCCTACTGGATTTGCCCAACACAGCCCTGCTGGCTTTGCCCATCAGCCCTGATGGCTTTGCCCATCAGCCCTGCTGGATTTGCCCAGCACAGCCCTGCTGGATTTGCCTATCAGCCCTGCTGGATTTGCCCAGCACAGCCCTGCTGGATTTGCCCATCAGCCCTGCTGGGTTTGCCCAACACAGCCCTGCTGGCTTTGCCCAGCACAGCCCTGCTGGATTTGCCCAGGACAGCCCTGCTGGCTTTGCCCAGCACAGCCCTGCTGGCTTTGCCCAGCACAGCCTTACTGAGTTTGCCCATCAGCCCTGCTGGGTTTGCCCATCACAGCCCTGCTGGGTTTGCCCATCACAGCCCTGATGACTTTGCCCAGCACAGCCCTGCTGAGTTTGCCCATCACAGCCCTGCTGCCCCAGTCCCTGGGCTGCTCCCTCGTGGGGACACCAAGCCTGGTGACCTCTCAGCAGTGCCATTATCAGTGACAGGAAACGAGCTGGGCAGGAGGGGCAGGAGACAGAGCCCCAGAGAGAAAGGAAGCGGTTACAGAGCTGTCACTGCTGCTCTGATGCACGAGGAGCTGCGCCCACGCACCCACGGGCACGGGGAACGGCGCTGCCCTGTGTGATACATGTGATCCAATAATTCCTGCTAAAGCAAAGTGTGAAAAACACCAATAGCTTGTTTTTAAAATGTTTTTAAAATGCTAAGAGTTTAATAGTAATAAAATGGTTTTAAAAATAGTAAAACAATTAGAGTAATAATTATTTGGATAATTTGAATTATGAGACAATAGAAACAACGAGTTACAGACGTCCAGGTATCTTTTTCTGGGCAGCATAATCCTGAAAAAGGACCCATGTTAACAGAGGATTAACCCTTAAAAACAATAACCTGTTGCATATTCATACACTTCATACATGATGCATAAATTCCATTCAAACACAGGATTCTGTCTGGTCAGTGTCAGCTTCTTCCTCCTAATCCTGACGTCATCTTCAGCTCTGAGCAAGGTGGGAAGAAGTTCATTTCTTCTGATAATGGAGCAATAAATTCTTTTTCTTTGAAAGATTCAGGTGTCCTGTGGCTGCTATCTCAGTGTGAGTCCTTTCTTTAGGAAAAAAAGTATCCTACATAGCATAGTTTCTATTTTAACATTATGTTATAACCTAAAACTATATTTAACACACTAGTTAAGAGAATTAATACAGCATAACTTTCTAACACAACACATATAATATTCATTTTAATATTTGAGAAAAGCCAATCATAAAATATGCATTTTTCACAGAAATTAAAACCACAGCATTCTGTGTACAAAGGCAGTGTTGGGCAACAAGCAGTAATAGGCTACATGATAAGAATGGAGATTGCAACACCAGGAGGACTCTGTCCCCAGGGATGAATATTTCAAGGGATTTTCTTCTGTCTGACAAGACCCCAGCAGGAGGCATTTGATAGGCATCATCAGAAATTTGTCCCAGAAAGTTTTCACCTGACAGGATTCCAGCAATTATCCACCAGATCCGGGAAATGTGTCAGGAAGAAAGAAAAAACTACGATAATATATAAAATATGCTAAAATATGCTAAAGAGGAGCCCCTTCCAGAGCCCAAAAGCCTGTATAAAACAGACTCCAGAAATGATATTTTGGAGACCCACAGGGATTTTGGTGTGTTAGAGGCCAAATCCTGAGTCTCCCTGACTCTGGATCACCTGACTCAGAGTCAAATTTCTTGTGGCTTTTTCCAAATTTATACTTTGATGATTTAATACATTTCCTTCATTATTAAGTTGGAGTATTCATTTATAACAGCCTGTTACAGTCAAATTTTCTGGAAAACTCTTTTTGCCCAGGATTTTCTCCTGGGAAGCTGAGAAGCCTCAGAGAAAAAGGAAAACAATAGTTATCTGATTTGTTTCTCCTGTGTTTTGCTCTTTTAGAATATGTTTAGAGATTGTTTACTAACAGGTGGTTATTTCATTAGTTTCATGTGAATTGTTTTGACTTATTGGCCAATTACAGCCAAGCTGTGTTGAGGCTGTGGAAAGAGTCACGAGTTTTCATTATTATTTTTTTAGCCTTCTGTCTGTATCCTTTCTGTATTGTTTAGTTTAGTATTCTTTAATATAATATAGTATCATAAAATAATAAATTAACCTTCTAAAAACATGGAGTCAAATTCAACATTCCTTCCTGCCACGAGGCACCCCACAAATATAAAGCTGCCTTCCTGCAGGCTGGGCTGCTCTGGGGTCTCCAGGGAGGGTTTGTGCTTGTCCTGATTTGAAAGGCACACATTGGAACCCTGGCTGCTGAGAATTTCAGACTTTCTGTGCTGGCAGGCACTGACCCCCAGGAGAACACTGCACTGACCTGAGGCTGTGGAGAAGCTTCCAAAATGGGATGACAGAACTGGAATTCTGGGTGTGCAGTTTGAATAGAAGTGTGTCATATCACAGGGTGGAAAACTTAGAGTTTAAGGTTTTGGAATGTAGTAATATAGGTAAAGAAAGATATAGTAATATAGATAAAGCTTCATCTTATTCTTCATAAGTTTAAGTGGTATTGTAATGTAATGTAATGTAATGAAATGTAATGTATGTAATTAGATAAAAAAGTCCACATTGCAGCCCACACATAGTTAGTTATTAGTAAATTAGTTATTACTAATTAAATATTAATTATTCATTAATTATCAATTACCATTAATTAGTTATTAGTTATTAGTTATTAGTTAGTTTTTTTAAAATAAAAATAATTTAGATGTCATTTCTTAATTAGATGGCTTATCCTTAAAAGGCCTTGTAGAGAGAGAGACAGGGCTCCATTTTTAGTTTGTTAGAGTGAAGTGCTGTAGAACTCAGGGTTTGTGAGACTGTGACAAAGATAAGAACTAATAAACATCTGGGTCCCAACAAAAAATCACACATTTAATCCCGACCCCAGCAAAAAGAATTTAAGGCTTGACAAGCACATATCCTCTTCTAGCCTTTGATAACAGCTAGAAAAGGGCTTAAAATAGCTCACACTCAGCCAGTGTCTGCTGCAGAAAAAGGTGTGGTGAGTCCAGCCAATGGCAAGTTGTGGGAGTTGGATAAACAGAAACTTCTACAGATACTGAAGGATTTGATTTGTTATAAAAGTTATTAACTTAAAAGTTAATAAACTCTCATAAGTTTATTAAAATTATGATAAAGCATATGTGTGTACCTGAGTGAGAAGTCCATTGAATAAAAATAGCAGTTATACAGTATAAATAATTTAAAGTGATGAGATTAATAATAAATAATTAAAAGTGATAACAAAATAAACCCTGTAGCAACTATCTATTAGTTTAAAAAGTTATATATTACCCTATAACAAAGAAACTTGTGACTACTTTAAACTGCAACCAAATGCTTACTCCTTTAAAATCTCACAGCCTCTGAGACTAATATTTATCTAAACGATAAATCATTCTTAACCCAAAAATAAGCCCATCCCTTCATTACTAACAACAACAATAACAAGTGAGTCACTGCTCAGGGGTTAAGATTCTTAACCTTGCTAAGGACAGACTGTACATGCAGCTGCCTGGGGCCAAAGGGCCATGGAGGATGTGCCAGCAGCTTAAATTTTAGGGAAAAAATCTTCACTGAAAGGGTGATCAGACACTGGCACAGGCTGCCCAGGATGGAGACAAGGCAGGTAAATGTGGCTGCTGTAGATGAGTGATGAGATGGTGGCTCTCACAATGGAGGGTGAACATTCTGTGTGTGTTAAGAGAAGTTTTGTAGATGTAGAGTTGTGTTACTGTGATGTGTGCTCCCCCTCACTGTTATCATGGGATGGCCTTGCTGCTCAGGGCATTGGGAGGGTTGGCTCGTTACTATGGCAACACCTGAGCTCCACCCAAGGTGTGAGAAAGTGATCTGCACCCCTGGACAGTAAGGAAGGGGTTAAGTGACAGTAGTCTAGGAGGGGCTGGAGATACAAAACAGGGAGCATCTATTTTGAAGATGAGCACATGGCTGGTAGTCACAGGGGCTCCCAGCGCTATAATTTTTCCTTATTTAGCCCTTTTGTTGTATTTTTTGTTAAAGTTAATTAAACCTTCAAAAATTTCAAAAAGTGAGCAGTCATTTCTCACATGGCGCTTGGGGATGTGGCTTAGTGGTGAGCAGGGCAGTGCTCGGGCACTGGTTGAACTTGGTGATCTTAGAAGACTTTTCCAATCTGAACAGCTCTGTGATGACTTCTCCAACCTGAACAACTCTCTCTTCTTGCATGTGTGAAAAATGCATATTTTATGATTGGCTTTTTGCAAATATTAAAATGAATTTTACATGTGTTATGTTAGAAAGTGATGCTGTATTAATTTTCTTAAGTAGTGTGTTAAATATAGTTTGGGTTATAACATAATGTTCAATTAGAAACTATGCTGTGTAAGATACTTTTTTAAAAGAGAGGAATGAGGTACTCCCAAAGGGCTAGCAGCCACAGGACACCTATATCTTTCAGAGAAAGAGAATTTATTGCTCTCTTATCAGAAGAAACGAACTTCTTCCTGCCTCACTCAGCCCTGAAGACGCCGTCAGAATTAAGAGGAAGAAGCTGGCACTGACCAGACAGAATCCTGTGTTTGAATGGAATTTATGCATCATGCATGAGGTGTATGAATATACAACAGGTTATTGTTTTTAAGGGTTACTCCTCTGTTAACGTGGGTCCTTTTTTGGGCTTATGTTGCCCAGAAAGAGGCACCCCGACTGTCTGTAACTCTTTGTTTTTATTGTCTCGTATTGTCCTAAATCCTAATTGTCCAAATTTTTATTACTCTAATTATATTACTATTTTTATAATCATTTTACTACTATTAAACTTCTAAAATTTAAAAAACAAGGGATTGGCGTTTTTCACAACCTTCAAAATTTTCAAAAAGTGAGCAGTCATTTCTCACATGGGACTTGGGGATGTGGCTTAGGGGTGAGCAGGGCAGTGCTGGGGCAGTGGTTGAACTTGGTGATCTTAGAAGGCTTTTCCAACCTGAACAACTCTGTGATGATTTTCCAAGCTGAACAACTCTGTGGTGATTCTTGCCTGGCAAGAGGCAGAGCCCTGGCAGACCCAGGTCCCATCCCTGCAGCTGGAGGAGCCCGGCCTGGACAGGCAGAGGCAGCCAGAGGGCAGCAATGCAGAGCTGATGGATCTGCCCGATGCTGCTCCTCCAGCTCCCAGCCACAGCAGAATGTGGGCCTGTCTGCTTCTGAGAGCTGCTCTGGATTGCAGAAATCCAGGGAGCTGCCATGTTGTGCCATGTCTGCTCCTCCTGTGATTCCTCTGAGTCCTCTTGGTCTTGTGCCCGGAGGTGGGAGCCACAGGATCTTGCAGCACATGGGGTCTGCTTTGTCCCAGTTGCAGGTGTCAGAAATATTCCTGTCTGCTCACAGTGGGGAAGCCAGGGTGCTTAAAGCCACAGATGCCCCAGATCTGGAGGAAAAGCAAAGAAACTGTGAGATTTTTAGTGCTTGGAGCCACAGTGACAGTCCCAGATCTGGAGGAAAAGCAAAGAAACTGTATGGTTTTAGTTTTAGTTTCTTTTCTTCCGCTGTTGGGGCTGAGAGGGGTCCTTAGCTGCTCTGAGAATGCCTTTCCTGCCAGCAAGTCCATGGAGGGAGCCATGGAGCTTTCAGCACTGGAGGAGAAATGCAGGCATCAGCTGGTGTCACCAGGGCCCCAGATGCAGCAGAAGTGTTTGGTTTCTTGCCCATGAGAGCAGTGCCCTGCCAGACAGCAGCTGTACCAGCCCCAGGGCTGCTGAGCACCCTGCCCTGCTCCTGCCAGCGGGGCACGGGGTCAGGGCGGGCACCAGGGTGGTGTTTGTGGTGACCCTGAGCAAAGCACTGGGCCTCCCACCCCTGGGGCTAGCAGCACATCACAGGTGTGGTGCCTGGTGGGCAATGCCATGGTCACTGTGCAGTGCTGCAGCTGCTGGCTCACCGTCCCTCTACGCCACACCTCACCTCTGGCTCTTGAGGGGTGTTTTGCGACAGAGTGGGTTCTTCTGTGATGCTGAGCATACCTTGGTGCTGGGGCCCAGGGCTGTGGCAGCAGGGCAGGGCAGCAGAGGTCTGCCTGTCAGCAGAGGTCAGTGGGGCAGGGGACGGAGAAGCAGCAGCTGAGCACCCACAGGGCTGCAGAGAAAGGACAAAGGCAGCCAGCTCTGCTCCCAGCTGGGGCAGGCACCCTGCCCTGCCATGCCACCCCTGCCAACTTGGCATCATGGCACTGTGGCAGATCATGTCCTGCCTGGGCACTGCTCCTGCCAGGGGCATCTCCAGCTCCTGTCACAGCCCCTGGGCAGCTGCCAGGCCTGGTGCCCCTCTGGATGGCAGGGGAGAGGGAGAAGGGTCTCCCTCACACACCCATGAAGCAGCCAGGCCCAGTGCCACTCAAGGTGGCGGGGACATGGAGAAGGGGCTCCCTCACAAACAAACCCACGGGGCAGCCAGCCCGGTGCCCCTCAGGGTGGCAGGGGACATAGAGAAGGGCCTTCCTCATACACCCACAGAGCAGCCGGGTCCGGTGCCCCTCACGGTGGCAGCAGAGATGGAGAAGGGGCTTCCTCACAAACCAACGGGGCAGCCGGGCCCGGTGCCCCTCAGGGTGGTGGCGGAGATGGAGAAGGGGCTCCCTCACACCCACGGCACAGCCAGGCCCGGTGCCCTCAGGGTGGCCAGAGGGGCTGTATCGGGAGCCTCGTAGCAGCGGCTGGAGCGGCAGAGGCACACCCGGGATGGCAAATGAAACGAGGCAGAAACTCTGAGCTGTAGCTGAGTCGCTGGTGTCCCGGCAGGCACGGGATGCTGGGTTAAAGTGTAGGGAAAAAACCCAGAGGAACGGCGGAAAACAGCGGGGCTGGGCAGCAGAGGCCGAGGAGTCGGGTCCTGGGTTTCTCCCCTGAGGAGCCCCAGTAGCTGGTGATGGCCCTTTTCCAGTGAGATCGGGTGTTAATAAGGTCCCAGTTCAACGCCATTCGTACAACAAAGGCTCACCCACAGTAAGGAAGAAGCTGAGAGGAAAGCTAATGTCTTTACAAAGAATTTGATGGGTGAAGGTATGGGTGTTAACGTCTTTGAAAAGGGTCATAATGTCTCTACTAACTTCGGGCAGCAGGTTTGTTGTAGAGCCCAGACAGCTTGGCTCCTGAAACACAAGTGTCTGCACAAGCCTGAACTTTTGAACTTTGGCGTAAAATAGTAGGTTCAAGGAGGAATATGTGGTAGGCGGTTCGGGAAGGCTGTA
This sequence comes from Zonotrichia leucophrys gambelii, assembly GCF_028769735.1. Classification (NCBI taxonomy): domain Eukaryota; kingdom Metazoa; phylum Chordata; class Aves; order Passeriformes; family Passerellidae; genus Zonotrichia; species Zonotrichia leucophrys. The sequence goes on from NC_088195.1 coordinate 5,913,238, forward strand.
CCTTCCTAGCACCTCGGCCAATGGGGAAAGGAAGAGGCAACATGGGGCCGGGAATTTGGGATAAAAGGAGGCTATGCCCTCCAAAATTCGGGAGAGAGAAGTCCGCCAGTGAACTCTCTCCCTTTATTCGAATAAAGGTGCAGGACTCCTCTCTCTCCTCTTTGGACATGAACCTCTGGCATTTGTGGATTTTCCTGACTAAGCGGTACAGGGCTTGACTCTATGGTGGCAGTGAATTGTCCCTGCAGTGGCAGCAACTCGACCGTTCCCCTCGGATCTGAGAGCAAGAGAGAGCCAGGAGCTGAGCCCAGCCCCTCACCCCCTGCCAAAATCCCGGGGTATCTCTGCCCTTCGCAAGAGAAACCCCCCTAGCTAAGAGAGTAGCCAGCTGCACACTTTGCCCCACCTTGGCCACTTCTTTTGTCTCTTCAGTACCGGTTCCTATCATCTCTTAGGCAGCAGATGGGACAAAATTCCCTGAGAGGAAGAAAAAAAGGAAAAATCCTAACTCCCAGCACTCCTGCTGCAGGTCTCTGGCAAAGGTCGCAGCCGATCTTTTGCAACCTCTTCCTCTGTCAGATGTCAAGCTGCAGACTTGACATGTCAAGCTTGCAGAACTTGCCTCCCAGACAGGGGGCTGCTCTGGGACCAGGCTCTGTGCAGGCAAGTCTTCTGCCCCAGAGGTGCTGGAAGAGCTCCTCAGAAAACAGGAAACCACTCAACCAGAAGAAGCAGTGAAACATTCCCTCATTCTGCGATGTTTGTTGTTTTAGGCTCTCCCAGCCGAGTGGCTCAAGCTGAGCGGCAGCCCGGCTGATCCCTCTGAGCCTTGGGGCTGTTCCTCTAGGCCCTGCAGGGAGCCCAGCCCGACCCAAGCCAGCCACCACCCACGAGTGATGCAGGACAGCGTGGCTTTGCAGCCCAGATGCCAAACACACTGCTAATGAGAGCCCGGGAGGGCATGAGGAGGCTCAGAAAAGCTTGCTGCATCACTGTTTCCAGCCTGCTGTCCCTCCTCTCCAGCAGCAGAGCACCTCTGCTTCCTGGTGTGTGGATGGTAAACTGAGGCAAAGCAGGTGTGTTCCAGGTCAGATGTGAAAATAGCTTCTGCCAGTGCCTTGGGTAGGAACCAGCACTCCAAGTTTGGCATCTGGGCAGGTCTCCAAGCCTTACAGATACTCCATTCCCCCAAACCCCCAAATCAGGATGTCAAATTCAATGGATACTCTGTTGGGGACTCCTGGAGAGACAAGGCTGAGCTCTGTGTCACCCTGGAAGACCTAGTGAATGGTCCCACTGACCCTAGTCAAGCAGCAGGGGTTGTGGCTGAAAGGACAGACAAAACTGTCAGCAGGCAACAGTGGAGGGTGCTGATCCTGCATCCCTCTGAGGCTGCCTCACCCCTGCTCCAGAACTGCAGCAGCCTCCGGCGAGGCTGAGCATGTGCCAGCAGAGCCTTTGGCAACCAGTGGCTGTGGGAGCTGTGCCTGTGGCCAAGATATGTCCCAGGCAGCAGCTACCACTGGGATGTGTGGCTGCCCACAGCAGCGCCCTGGGGAGCAGCCAGCCTGTGCCAGCCCCAAATGTGGTGCTGGGGTGTTGCTGGGGCTCCCTGCAGCTGGGCTGGGGGAGTCGAACCCAGAAGGGATCCCCCAGCTCCTCCTGTGAGCTGCCTATGCTGAGGGCTGGATGCAGAAAGCATCAGGCACTGCTGGCAGTCTTCGTGTTGTGTTTGGCTTCAGGAGCTGCAGGAGATGCCAGGAGAAGCTGAGGAGCTGCATAAGCAGGCACTGCCAGGGCTGCAGCCACACTGCAGGGACAGGAGCACCCCTGGGTGCCACGCTGCAGCTTCCCAGGACTGCTGCAGTGAAAGGCCTGTCCCTATGCTCGGGGACACTCAAAGGTGTCACAGCTACAGGAATGGGTGTAAAAAGCCTCAGGACATGGTGGTGGTGGCATTGGTAGGGGCGTGGGTGTTGGCACTGGCACAGGCCAGGGCACATGGGAGAGAAAAGCAGCTGGGCACTAAGAGGGGACAATGCCCTGCCTGTGACCTGAGCTGCTAGGCAGATCTTCTTCCTACCCTGTGACATGAAAGATGGGCAGGCTTCGTGTTTACTCCTCTGAAAAAGAAACCTTCCTCCTGAAAACAAAACCTTTTGTGTGCAAATGCAGCTGTCTGAAGGTTTGTTTTTATACAGGAAACTTTGAACTGGAGGCTGGGCTGGTTTCATTTTGACTTGGGATTTCCAGCTCATGGCGATATTTGGAAACTGAGCTGCTTTCCAAATTTGGAGGCTGGGTTTTCACTGTGGATTGTGGCAGCAGTGTCTGGGGCTTCCTGTTGCTGTCCCTTTCCCTGTCTACAGAAAGCTTAGCCCAGCCAAGATGGGGATGGGTGCCCTTTGGGGGAAGGCTGAATACCTTGAGTGGCAGCTGAAATGTGTGGCCCTCCTTTGTGGGACTGGCAAGGGTTGGGTGCAGAACTCCTCCACCGTGGGCTGCACAGCCTGCAGGAACCCAATGCTCTCATGTGGGGCTAAGCTGGGCTCATCCTGCCAGCCTCTGCCAAGGAGATGGGACCTGTGAGGTGCAGACCTTGCCCACAGCTGGGACTGGAGGAGACAGGAGTGCTCACACTCAGCGCCTTGGCTATTGCACCTCCTCCTGCCCATCCACCAAGATGGGAGTGCCTTGGGACTTGCTCCCAGCTCTGCTCCAAACCCCCTGGCAGACCCTTCTCCTTGTCCCCAGGGACCAGCTGTCCCCCATTCACCAGGGTGAGGATAAGTGCCATTCTGGACAGCTCTTGGGATGCTCTGCACCTCCAAGCCAATGCACCAGCTCGTCCCCATCCCCCCGATGAGGGACTGAGAGGTCAGGATGCCTTCGCTTTAGGATGGAGCCTGGTCTGATGGGGCTCTGGGCAGCAAAGCCTTTGGCAGTCCCAACCCACAGACACCCTCAGGGCTGGTGCATGGGCTGGATGCCTGTGCTGCCTTCATCACCGTCCCGGGGCTCTCCCAGATCCTCTTTGCAGCAGCAGCACAAGGGGATGCTCAGCACGACCAAGATCCCCAGCACCTGGCTGAAACCACAGAATGTGGAACAAACTCTGGCAAAGTACAGGGAGGAGTGAGCCATGCCCAGGCTGCAGTGTTGGCACACAGCTCCTGCCCCTGGGGTGCAGACCCTTGGCCTCAAGGGCCCACGGGACACATCCCTGTCCAGCTGATCCCTCCTCCCCAGCATCCTGCAGCTGAGAGCTGGGCGAGCCCAGGCGGGCCTTCCCGCCGGTCCAGCCCAGACTTGAACGTCAGGGCTGTGCACCAGCAGAGCAAACGGGTGAGTGTGAGCGTGCCAAGTTGACACCGCACGTGCCAGCGCGCAGGAACGGGCTGTGGACCACGCCAGGGACACCCTCCAGGTGAGCTACGGGTCCCATTCCTTGTCCCTCTCCCTCTTCCCAGACACCTTGTCAAAGCCAGATGTGCAGCAGGGAAAGGAGTGTGGAACCTCCTGTGCCCTGGCACGGTGCAGGCAAACCTGGCGCCACAGCCCCGAGAGGAGGCAGCAGGGGATGGGCAGCCTCTGAGCACGGCTGTGCCAGGAGCAGAGCATGGCACTCGGCGGCTGTCCCTGCACAGGGGGAATCTTGTGCCTGAGCTCCTTGCCCTGTGTGGCACAAGTGGGCACTGGGACCTGCTTCATGGCTACTTCTCAGCTCTGTGTGCATGGCATCCTTGCAGCATCGGGCACCCTTGCTGCCAGCCTGTGCTGGGTGGGAGCAGAGCCCCCCAGGATTCCACAGGCTGTTGGTGACAGGGTGGGTGATTTTGGAGCCAGGTGCTGCCCCAGCACTACCGTGCAGTAGGTCTGGGACCGGCGCTATCCAGGCTGCTCTCAGCCCTCCCCAGTGAGTGCCTGTTGCCTGGCCAGGAGAAGCAGAGCCTGCTGAGCCCCAGGGGCGGCACCCACGGCCCGGGGGTGCAGAGCAGGTCTGCCCGGCTCTGCCGGCTTTGGGCGCGCTCTGAGTCACCGCAGCCCTGCGCTCCCAGCTCTGCAAGGCGCCTGCCTCGCACCCGCAGGCATCCCGGCTCAGCTGCCAGGGCTGAGTGCAGCGAGCCAAGAGCATCACCCAGGTGATGGTGACAGAGTCATTCCTGCCACCCGTCTCTGTCCCCAGCCTGGACAGCGTGGCTGTGCCCTGCCCTGCAGAGGGGTGACGTCGCCCACTGCCTGCCTGCCCTCCCGCCTCGGCAAAATGGGAAGAGCTCCAAGGTATCAAAGCGGGTTAGGAGGCGGCAGCGGTGCTGGCAGGGCTCCAGGTGGGAATGATTAAACGCTTGCCAGGGGTTGGAGAAGGAGCATCTCAGTGCTCTAGGGTTTAGGGTTGGAGAACCATGCCGTGTGAACCTTGGAAAGCGAGAGATCCCATTGGCACCTGCATCCTCTGCAGGTTCTGCCCTGGGAGCAGCCTGTTCCTCTTGCTCCTCCCTTGCAGCCCTGGGCAGCACTCAGCACCTCAGAGTAGCAGAGGGGAGAAATTGTGGCCTGGAGCAGTTCACAGTGCTGATGGGCATTGGGAGGGACTGAGGGACAGGGACCAAAGTGTTGGTGCTGGCCTGAGGCAGGACAGGAGCACCAGAGCTGTTCCCAGCCCAGTCCCAGTGGCAGTATATTAGTATCACATATAATGGGGCCCCTGGGCATATTTTATTGTATGGTGCCAGGTTGGATGTACAGAATCCTGCCCAAGGAGGGATGGCAGAGCTCTCACAGAGACATCAGGGCATGTCCAGACAGCAGTAGAATCTCCTCTGTGTGGTGCCAGCATTGTCCACAGCACGAGGTCATGGCCATGCCCTCTGAGTGACAGGTTGAGCCCCTGTGGGAGTGTCCTCGGCCACATGCTGTCCCCTGGCACATGATGCCCCTGGAGCACAGGAGCCCTGCAAGGCCCTGCCCGTGCCCAGCTTTGGGAGCATCACCTGCTACTGTCACCTGGCACAGACCCTGTGACACAGCTGGGACCCTTAGGTGAGGTGGGCACTCTGCTGTCCGCCCTGCCTGTCCTCACCCCAGCAGGTGCTTCCCAGGGAGGCCTTGACTCCTCCAGGTGTGCAGGATCATGCTCAAGTCGAGGAGATGCCTTAGCTGGGACAATCCAATACTGCCAGCTCCATGCCCAGGGCACCTGGAGAGAAGGCCAGCGCATGGAGCACAATGTGGGTGGGCCCTGCTCTGCTCTGGGCTTGGCTCTGCTCGGGAGGACAGCCTAGAGCCTTTGCAAGGCAGGGCGTTTTTCTCTGCACTGTGGCTATTGTCCCTCACCTCAAGCAAGCCCTGACACCACAGTGATAGGCACGCTGAGTCCCCTTTCCCATCTCTGCTCCTGGGTGATGCCCCTGGAGCACAAGGCATGAGCAGTCAGTCCCTGCTGGGGCTCTGCCCCTTCCTAAAGGCCCTAAACGTGGTGGCTTGGCTGCGCAGCCCCTGTCCCCTCCCAGCCCTGGTGGGCTGAGCCATGCAGCCATCCCGGGAGCCCTGAAGCCACCCTGGGAACCCTGGAGCAATCCCAAGAGCCTTGCAGCCATCCTGGGAGCCCTGGAGACATCCCGGACAGGGGGACATCCCCATCCCCTCGGGCAGGGGGTGTCCCCATCCCCCCGGGCTGCAGGGTATCCCCATCTCTCCAGGCTGCGGGGTGTCCCCATCCCCGTGGGCAGGGGGTGTCCCCATCGCCCCAGGCTGTGGGGTGTCCCCATCCCCCTGCTCCTTGCGGTAGCATTCGTTCACTGCTTCGCGGAAAATGTGATGACTCGGCAGCCCCTGAGTTTCCAGGCCTGGTTCCAGCTGCTGGGTGGAGAAACTTGTGCAGTTGTCTTTAGGTTTGGCACAGCCGAAGGCTTCATGGTCAGGGGGGACTGGAGGGGAGATCCAGCAGCCCCAGCTGAAGGAGGGCTCTCCCTCTCTGTGTCCCCACCTGAGGTGGCTCGGTATCACTGAGGTGGCCGTGGGGAAGGCAGGGCTGGCACAGGATGGGCAGCTTCTGTCCCGTGGGGAGGCTACTGAGCCCTGCAGCTCCAGGGACAGGGCCTCAGCTTGGCTCCCAGCAGTGCTTTGGGCTGCTTCCACTGCAGCCACAGCCCAAACTCCCTGAGCTGAGGGAGCACAGCCACTGGGACCTGAGGTTAAATAAGCAGGGCTGGTATTCACACATGTCCCCGTGGCAGGGGGTGACAGCTTGCTGTGCCACCAGGACATGCAGAGGCTCTGAAAGCTGCTGGGATGTCTCCTGGTCCATGCTCAGAGGCCAATCCCATCCTGGTGGGCAGCAAGGCATTCCCCAAGCCCGTCCTTGTGCCAAGTGAGGTTACCCCTCCTCCTGGTTGGGGAGGTGTGGGGCAGTGGCACAGTATGGCAGCAAGATCTGAGGGAACACTGTGTTCCAGAAATCCCTGCTTGGCTGCCCAGCTCAGAGACCCAAACAGGTAGAACAGACCCTTTGCTCCTTGGGCAAGTCATTGTCCAGAGCAGCTGCCTCAGTGGGGGAGTGGTGGCCCATGCAGGGCTGCAGCAGCAGAGGTTGTGGCTGGGGCTGGAGATAGCTGGTGCAGGGCACTGAGGCTGTGCCCAGGCAGGTGCAGTAACCATGCATGGACTCGGATTCTCTCCAGCTTGGCCGGGCAGGCACAACCCAGCTGGAGTGTCCCAGTGGCTGGGTTTGTCCTCTTGCTGGGCTGGAACTGCTCTTTGGTATGCTTTGAAGCTGCAGGAACTCCACCTTGACTCTAGGGAAACCTCCTGTCTGTGCCACCACTGCCCTTGACACTGAGGCATGCAGCATCTTATTCCAGAATTTTCCTTCAAAATCTAGGGTGCCTGCTGTCCCATGTGCCTGGATAACAATTCTCAGCCCATCAAGGCCCTCCATCCTCACCTCCATCCCCTGCTTCATCAGCCAGGGGCTCCCTAAATTCAGCTCTTCCATCACCTGCCATACTCCAGGGACACCAGCACTGCTTGCACTGCCTCTGTCCCAGCCACCTTCCAGGTGACCCTCCAGGCTGCTCATGGCAGCAAACAACCCCACACTCCCCATCCACAGCGTGGTCACCTGTGCTGGCAGCCTGCACCCCACAATGGACTGTGAGGGGACACCCAGTGAGAGCCCCTTTGCAAACGAGTTTGGGGAGCAGCCAGCTGTAACCTCCCTGCTCCTGCCTGGGCCCCCGGGTAAACCTGGCAAACCCTCCCTGCAGTGAGGAGCTCCAGCCTCCTCCCAGCCGGCTGCAGCTGCCCAGCTCTGGAAAGGGGCCTTTAAAAACAGTCCCCAGCCCACTGGAGACAGCAGCAATCAGGCCCAAATCTCCCCCTGTCTCATTTCTGGGGAGGTGCTCCATCCTAGGGGCTGGAGGAGCTCATCCCAGTCCCTGTGAGCACTCACCTTGCACTCAGGTTAATGGGGGGTGGCCAGCTGCCCATCAAGCTGGTGCCCAGCAGCAGGGATGGGTATCCCCAGAGCTGGCTGTGGCACTGGTTGATGGGTCAGCCTCATCACCCCAGGTGCTGGTGGATCTCAGTCCCTAGGCTTATCAGGAGATCTCTAAGAGCCACAGCTGTTATCCTGAACATCCATCACTTGAGCAGATGCATCCATGTCATTTTTGGCATTCAGCGCTTGGAGCTGTGGGCACTAAAGGTTAAAAATCTTGCCTGTGCTGGAGCCAAGGCATTGCCTTCTGCTCCCACCCTGATCTCTGTGTTCAGGGTGCAGGGGAGGGGGATGTCTGGAGACAGTGACATGAAGAGGCTCTGGTGGTAGAGCTGTACCTTTCTGCTGGGGGAACATCCGAGTCCTAGACAGAAGTGACAAACTGGCCCCCACTGCTGGGCTGAGCTGCAGGGCCAGGGCTCCTTTGTCCTCAGCCCAGTCCAGGCAGGGACCTCTGCAGAGACGTGACTGTGACCACGGACCCGGACTGCTGGCACCAGTCCCATTTGGCTGGGACCTGGGAAATTAACTGTTGCCCATGCCAAGGGAGGGGGATTCATGTTCCCTGTGCCCTTTCCCAGCTGGCTCCATCAGCCTGGGGGTTGTCAGAAGGTTTGGGGTATGGACTTAGGTTTGGAGATGCATCCAGGACCAGGTCCCCTGTGTCCCCTCTCCTCTTAACTACATGCAAGAGCTGGAGCATTCTCGTCTCCTTGTTCAGATACTGGGGGTTGTTCTGTCTGTCACAGGTCCCACCTGACAAACTTCTGTGTCTCTTGTTGAAGGATTCTGGTGTTCTAGAAGATAGGTGGGGGATGTGTTCTACTCTGACAGCTCGGTGCCTTACAGTAATGAGCAGAGCTTGAATAGCCCCCATAGGTGGCCGTGCTGACCACTGGGATAGACTCCCACGGCCACAAAGGCTGTGCTGGCTTCCGGACTGATGCATCACTGAACCTCTTCCAGCACTGTCCCAGATCCCCAGCGCTGATGTGAAGCCAATGGCATCTCTGCTGTGAATGAGAGCTGGCACCGTGCCACGCATTGCACAGACACGGCAGAGCACCGCCCTGCACGCAGCCCGGGGCACAGCCTGGTCCCCGGGGCAACCCCCGAAGCACAGCGCCTTCCCACCCGGGTACTGCTCGCTTCAGCTCGCCCCTCCGATGGGCAAAGCGTGGTTTGGGCACCTCTGTGCCCGTGAGATGCCACGGCAGGAGCTTCTCAGAGTGCGCACTGTCCCCGAAATGGGCACTGCACAAACACCCCCATCCTGCCCTCGGCCCAAACCCCCTCCCCAGCCGCACCTGCACAGCAATTAGAGCACACCGAGCTGAAGGGTGCCCAAGGTGCGGCACAGAGAGAGGAGCGGGTGCACAGAGAGAGCAGAGGGCGCACAGCACTCCTCGCTCCACACTCGTACCGCAGCTCCCTCCCGCACCCCAGCCCAGCCCTGCGCCCTCCTTCCCTCCGTTCCTCCCTCCCGCGCTGGGCTTGGTCCGGGCTCGCCCTCCCAGCCTGTAGCCGCCGTCAGTCCAGTCCGGTCTCCTCCCCTCCTCGCTGCTCCCGCCCCTCCCGCCCCGGCTCCCGGAGCTCCGCTGATGCCAGAGCGGGCTCCAGCCCGGCCGAGCCCCGCCGCAGCGCGCTCCCCCGAGAGCCCGGCCAGCAGCGCCTCCCCCCCGGCCGGCAGCGCTGCCCGCAGCCCGCAGCCGCTCTCCGGGCCAGCTGCGGAGTCACCGCACAGGACACGAACCTGCGGCGACAGCAGCAAATGCGCCCGGCGAGAGGCGGCCGCCCCCGCTGGGCTTCTCCCGGGCTGGAGGCGAGCTCTGCCCCCGCCCAGGGCCAGCGGGCCCGGCCGCGGTGCCACGGGCTGGCCGGTCCCCACTGATGCCACCTTGTCACCCGCGCTCGGAAAGCATGCGGGGACACGGCTGCTGGCTGTACGGGGACACGGGGCTGGCAGGGGACAGCCGCTGCTGAGAAACACCCCAACTTTGTCATCCCTCTGATCTGCTGCCACCAGGTCCCCATGAGGTCACTGCTGCTGCCGCTGCTGGTGCTGTGCATGCCGCGGCTCCCAGGGACGCTGGCACAGGTAAGCGCTCGCTCGGCTCCCCAGCCCCGCTTTGGCTCCGCGGCTCTCGGCTGCCAGCTCGCTGCCGCAGGGGCTGCCGCGGCTCGGGGCTGCGGGTGCCTCTCCCTGGCCGTGCAACCGCGCCACATCAGCGGCTTCGCCGTCCCAGCGGCGCTTCCCCCGCTGCCCCTCGCCCCCGGTGCTCCGGGCCCGCTGCCCGGGACCGCGGCGTGTCCCCGTTGTTGCCGTGGTGCGCGGCTCCTGGCCCGGCTGCTGTTCCCAGGCTCCCCAGCCGCTCCGCTCTCTTCTGCCAAAAGCGCCGCGATCGGTGGGGAGCCGACACGAGTCTGCCCGCAGAGCCGAGGGAAAAGAACGCCAGGAAAATGATGGTTCTGCTGTGGCTTGTAGCAGGACAGGGAGTGGGCAGGAGACATTTCCTTTAACGTGGGGGGAACTGACGCCAGTCCAAAGCCGGGCACACCCTGCTGGGAGCAGGCTGTGAGAGAACGGGTGTCGCCGCTGCCGGGAGGGTGCCAGGGGCTCCGGGGATTCTGTTCTGCCCGCTGGGGTGGCAGCTGGGCTGAGGTCTGTGGTCCCTCCCTTCCCTTGGTGGTGGGAAGGAGGTGTGCCTGTAGAGGGAATGAGATTGCCTGGCCCTGTGCAGAGCTCAGTCCCTCCCTCTCTCTGCAGAACTTCTCCTGTGTCCTGGCTGGTTTGGTGGCCTTTTTCTCTGTGGGCATGGCCTGTCTGCAGCCCCAAGACCCGTGCAAAAGGCCAGGGCAGCCCACAAGCTGCATCTGCCAAGTCTGTCTCTTTGCCTTGGCTAAGGGAGGTCTGAGAAGTGACCCAGGCTCTCCTAGGAAAAGGGATCAGAGCCCACAGATGCCATGACAGGGTGGGAGCTGTGCCTGGCACAGGGCACATCTCCCAGGTTCCAGTCTCATCCTGCTCCCCTCTCACCTGACACTTTCAATCCCCCAGGGCGAGGGATGCAACCACACAGCCCAGGCAGGGCTGGAGGGCCAGGATGCACGTGGTGAAAGAGGTGAGTCACAGCAAGGAGGTTCCTAGGCTGAGGAGGGCAGGATGGTCTCATGCCTGGAGGGGTGAGATGAGATGTGTTGGACCAGGACTCTTGGAGTTAAGAGTAGCTTTGAAATATTCTACTTTGGGCTGACTGCATGCCCAGGGAAGGGGAGAGTCAGTCTCATCCCTCTCCAGCAACCAACTGGATGGGAGCACAAGGCTCCAGAGCTCTCTGCTTCCACAGAGCACCAGCTGGGCTCAGTGGCAGCACTGCCATAGGTGCCCTGCTCAGCACAACTATAGGTGCTCTGCTCAGAGCCTTGGAGCTGGATCAGAATCTGGGTAGAATCAGAATCTCTAAGGCAGCCCCACGGCTGCTGTAGGCCTGGGGCCAGCACAGTGCCCATATGGCATCAGCCTGTTCCAGTGAGAGATCACCTGGATGATCCACAGGCACCTGTCAGGGCATGAGGTGTGTGTGGATGTGCTGTGTGTGGTGTTGTTAGTGGGAACATGAGCAGTGTTGGGTCACAGGCCTCTGGCCCATTTTAGGTACATTTGTGCTGCAGATGTGAGGAGGGTGACAGAGGGAGGCAGGTGATGGAGCTGACGGAAACTCAAGAGAAGCAGAGAAACATGGGCTGAGAGCTCACACCTTCAGGAGATAAGAAAGAGCTTGCAGTAACAAACCATCCTGTTTGTTTGGACAGTGAACTGTGGGTTGCCTTCAGGTCAGCTCTGCCTGGTGCTCTGGGTGTCTGCTGACAGCAAGGGTGGCCCAGGGCACCTGGCCCAGGTATAGACACCTCACCCATGGCACCCAACTGCATTTAGTTAGCTAAATGTTACCTTTCCTGAGCTGGCTGATCCTAAATACACACTTGAACTTCTCAGGGATGGCCCTGTGGGGCACTACATGCTCCTGTTCATGTCCACCTGATGTCCTCTAGTCCTTTTGCCCTCACCAGCAGACTCCAAACCACAGCATTGCATGGAACAGAAATTGCACATAGTTCTGAAAGTCTTCAGCTCTGGGGAAGACACACACACAGAGCTCCTGAGCAGTGCCAGTGTTGTCCCTGCCCTGGGCTCACCCCACACTGCTCCTCCCTGGCTTCAAAGGTGCCCCATGGCAGCCCTCTGGGGCAGTCACTGTGCTTGGTTCCTGCTGTCTCACTGTGCCAGACCCTGTGTCAGCCTGTTAGAATACGCTGCACACCATAAATTTTAAGTGCTAGTTATTTCACAAATGTCTTATTAGCACTAGAGCTGTTCTGGCATTTTCCAAAGGCTGAATGCCATAGAAAGGTTATGGATGTGGCACCTGGGGACTTGGGTTAGTGCTGGACTTGGCAGTGCTGGGGGAGCAGTTGGACTCAATGATCTTAGAGGGCTTTTCCAACCTAAATGGTTCCATAACTGACACCAAGGCTGAGGATGGAGATGTGTAACAATCTGCTGGAGGCAGAGATGGACCCTGCCCTGGTCACACCACCAGCTTGGGCCTGACAGACAGGCTCTACTTGGCTCCTCTTGTGTGGGTGACCCTGAGCAGCTCTAAGGGCAGGAATTCAATAGCAGTTTCAGCCACTGACCCAGCAGTTAGGCCAAGCCCTGAATGCCACTTCCCTGTCCCCAGACACTCCATGGGGATGCCACAGCCCCAGTGCACTGTCCTCACTGCTGCAGCACAGCCAGGGCAGGGACACACCTCAGCAGGGCCACTCTGGTCCCACATTTCCTCCATGCATGCAGTGTCCCACTCCTCCCATGTCACCTCTGAACTGGGCATGATGGGGGTGACTCATTGTATGGATCCCCCAAAGCAGCCTTTGCCTGCTGCCACATCCATCCTGTCCCCCTGTCTTGCTCCTCCATGGTGGACCCAGAGCCCTTCCACATCTTTTTGGTGGGCTCAGGCCAGCCAAGGTGATGAGCAGTGGATTATACCCAGCCAGGGAACTTCTGGACAAAGCCCATGGTGACTGAAGCCTTCTGGTCTTTCTCCAGTGGAGCAGATGCTCCATGTTAGGAGCATCTCTTTGACCTGAGTCCATGAAGGTTTCTGAATGTTCTTGTGTTTCGAAAAAGCTGTTCAGAGTCCTTGGGATCAGGGTGGTTGTGTACCTCAGCAGGGGTGGGTGTCTGAGAGCTGGCCCTGTAGGCTGGCACCCAACACCACCAATCCCTGCTGAGAGTTTTGGCTTTGCCTCTACAGGCACCCTCCTGAATGTCAGTGTGAGTGACCATGACCGCTCAGACTCCCTCCTCCTGTCTTGGGATGAGCCAGAGGGAGGTGCCAGGGGGTATTTCCTTGCCCTGTCCCCGCTGGGGTCAGGCATGCTGCTGCAGAATGCCTCTGCTGGACCCAACACCACCAGCTTCTGGTTCCATGGGCTGACTCCTGGCACACGCTACGAGATCGAGGTGACAGCCACGCTGGCCTGCAGGGACACCAGCAGCCAGACCATCACAGCACAGACAAGTAAGGCCTCCCCAGGACCTCAGTGCTCCTACCAGTGATTGTTGTGCTGTTTGGAGTCCTAGTGGTTTGTGGGAGGTTGGGCTTTTCCTCACTTTCACAAGAATTTAAGTCCTTCCTGGGTCCCCAGAGTCGTAGGGGTCATTCCCTCATCCTTGCCCAGCCCCTGCTCCTTGTATGGGCTGGGTTCATGCTGTGTCTCCTCCTAGAATAAAGGAGGTAATGATGAACCAGCCCATGGTGTGGCTCACAGAGAGCTGAGGGGTGGAAAATGTCATGCCTGGAAGTCAAGAAGTAGCCACAAGGAAGGAACATCTGCTCCACAATTTTGGCACATCTCTGTCAATCACTTCTCACCCTCAGGCCTTGCTCTGCATCAAGGGCTGGAGAAGGGGACAGGGCTGGTGGTTCTACAGCTCAGGTGGGGATGGCAGCCCTTGCCTGCACCTCTCCAGAAGATCCTTGAGTAAATCGGTGCAGGTGAAGGTGGGAAACCTAGCACAGGAGAGTAGAGCTGGAGGGAGGAGATTGGGCAGTGGAAGGGCTGCTGTCAGGCAGCAGAAGCAGAAGCTGAATTTCACAGAAAGGGAGGTGGCAGGACCACAGGGCCACCAGGAACAGAGGACCTGTCAGCAGGTGAGCTTCTGGTGATGGTGGCTTCGCCTTTATGAGTTGGGCCTGACCAAGCCTCCCTGCTCTGTTCAGAGGAGCTGCTGAGACTGATCCAAGGGGATGGTGCAGCCCACACAGCCCATAGGAGGCTGGTGAATGGTCTGAGAGGTCATGGGGCTGTGCTTGGGGAATCCCTGCTGCAGCCCCTCTGCTCTGGAGACAGGCTGAGAGAGCTGGGGCTGTTCAGCCTGGAGATGAGAAGGCTCCAGGGTGACCTTAAAATGCCTTTTAGTGCCTTGAGGGGATTTGAAAATGGAGAAATAGGGACTTTTCACATGGGCAGATGGCAGCAGGACAGGAGGGAAGAGTTTTAAACTGGCAGAGGAGAAGTTTAGATCAGATTTTAGGAAGAAATTCTTCCCTGTGAGGGTGGTGAAGCCCTGGCACAGATTACCCAGAGAAGCTGTGGCTGCCCCATCCCTGGGAGTGTCCCAAGGCCAGGTTGGACAGGGCTGGAATAGTGGAAGGGGGAATGAATGAGCTTCAAGGTCTTTTCCAATCCAAACCATTCCACAGTTTTGTGGTTCTATGAAATGGATTTTTGGTGCTCTTTGATTGTTGTCAAGGATATGTTGTGGTGGCACATGATCACCTCATCCTGGTGGATGTTCCCATCATGATGAATGCTGTGCAAATACAGCCAAGGAATGCAGGAGCCTCTGGCAGGTCAGAACAATGAGGGCAGCCCTGGCAGAACCCACTATTGCAGCATTCCCCCAGCCACTCTCTGCTCTGGCCTCAGCCTGATGAGGGCCCTGAAGGAGGAGGACTTTGCTGGTGACACCATGTCCATGGCCCAGGAAAGGGTTCCAGTCCTGAACTGGCTCTCCCAGATGTTTCCAGGAAAACCAGGAGGGAAATGAAGAGGGCAGAGCAGATTCACACTGAGCACTGCCTGATGAGGGGGGTGGGACTGGATGAGCTTTAGGGTCCCTTCCAGCCCAAACCCTTCCAGGATTCTGTGACTGGCTCCTGTGAAGCTGCCTGGCAAAGGCAAGTTCCACCAGCCTGTGAGCAGCCTGCCAGCTCAGGCTGTGGCAGGAGCAGCCAGCAGTGTCTGTCCATGTCCCACGCAGGTCCCTCAGCTGTCCTGAACCTGACTCTGAGCAGCAGCAGCTCCTCCTCTCTGCGTGCAGCCTGGGCACACGGGCACGGCCACAGGGATGGCTACAGCCTGGCACTGTGGCACAGCCACTCCCAGAGCCTGCTGAGGAACGTGTCCCTCCTGCCCAGCACCTCCACCTTCCTCTTTGAGGGGCTCCAGGCGGGCAGTGAGTATGCCCTGAAGGTCAGCACCCTGGCTGGGACCCGCCAGGCCAGCACCAGTGCCCACCAGTGGACAGGTAGGGAGAGATGGGTGCCCAGGGAGGGAGGGGTGCTAGGAAGGGTGCAGCACATGTGCCGGGCTGGCAAGGGGAGGAGGTCTCCAGGCTTGGGATAGGGAGCTTGAATGGTGGGGAATGGCTGGAGTATTTCACATCCCCACTGTGAGCTGAGTGCTTGGGCCAAGGGGAAAACTTTGACCCAGGGCTTGGATTTGTCTGTTCCCAGCAGAGAGGGCAGTCTGGGGATCCTGGATCTCCTCACTGCTGAGAGCTGTGGCAGTGCTGCAGTGCCCAGCCTGCCACCCCTGCAGCCTGAAAGAACATGGCAGTGTGGAGGCACCTCCAGCCTGTGTGGGAGGGGGCACAGGAGAGACATCCCTCAGCAGATCCCTACCAGACCTTCACCCCATGCCAGAGAGCAGCTGTGGGCACAGAGGGAGAGAGGAGGCTCCAGGGACCACCGTCCCCAGTGCTGACCCTTGCTGTGTCCTCTCTTCCCCTCAGCTCCCTCCATCCCCACCCAGCTGAGGCTCAGCCCAGCTTCCAGCACCAGCCTCGTGGCCTCCTGGGCAGGGGCTGCAGGGGCTGCCTGGCTCCACCTGGAGCTCCACAACCTCCTCACCCAGAAGGTCAGCATGAGCCTGTCAGCCAGGAGGGGCCTCAGCAGCTACACCTTCCAGCATCTGCATCCTGGCACTCACTACTGGCTGGGGCTCAGTGCCACAGCTGGGCCCTACACTGTCCTGGGACCCAATGCCACTGCCTGGACATGTGAGTATCAGCCTGGTGGCCCCAGCTCTCTCCCTGCCTCTGGTCCAGCCTCTGAATCCAAAAATCCTTGGGTGCACAGGGTGATTTTGCTTGGCCAAAAGCTGCTCCAGGACCCAACTCTGGGGCACTGCTGTGGTGGGGCCAGTGGATTCCTCCAGCAAGTAGATCCCCCTGTGCTGGCGTGCTTCTCCCTGGCATGCAGTGGGAGCAGCCTCTGGGCTCTCCCCAGGAGGAGGATGGAAGGACAGCAGATCCCACTGGTGTTCAGTGCCTCAGGGGCTTGGCTCTCATGGCTGTACAAGGGCAGCAGAAAAAATGGGGCAAAGGGGCAGCAGCTGAGCTGGTTTGAACTGGAGGCCTCTGGGAGGGGCTTATGTAAGAACAAGAAAGACTTTTTACATGGGCAGTGATAGGACAAGGGGTGAATGGTTTTAAACTAAAATAGGAGAGATTTAAATCAGTTATTAGGAAGAAATTCTTCCCTGTGAGAGTGCTGAAGCCCTGGCACAGCGTGCCCAGAGCAGCTGTGGCTGCCCATCCCTGGGAGTGTCCAGGGCCAGGTTGGACAGGGCTGGAAGACTGGGATAGTGGAAGGTGCCCCTGTCCATGGCAGGGGGTGGGAATGAATGAGCTTTAGGGTCCTTTCCAATCCAAACCATTCCACAGTTCTGTGGTTCTATGAAATGGATTTTTGGTGTTCTTTGATTGTTGTCAAGGATATGTTGTGGTAGCACCTGATCACCTCATCCTGGTGGATGTTCCCAACATGATGAATGCTGTGCAAATACAGCCAAGGAATGCAGGAGCCTCTGGCAGGTCAGAACAATGAGGGCAGCCCTCCAGAATCCACTATTGCAGCGTTCCCCCAGCCACTCTCTGCTCTGGCCTCAGCCTGATGAGGGCCCTCAAAAAGGGGAACTTTGCTGGTGACACCATGTCCACAGCCCAGTAAAAGGTTCCAGTCCTGAACTGGCTCTCCCAGATGTTTCCAGGAAAACCAGGAGTGAAATGAAGAGGGCAGAGCAGATTCACACTGAACACCATTGGCCCTCACATGAGGGAAGTGCCAAGCTGCAGACTTGGAGCTGCTGTGGCCAGTGACCTGTCCTGGCAGTGGCCAAACACTGCTCATGTGTGTGCTGAGAGGAGCTGGGTGCCACCAGATGCCAAATCTCCAGCTCCTTCCTGCTCCACCTGCCAGCCTGGGAGGCTGAGCCTGCTCCCTGCTCCGTGCAGATGGGATTCTGGAAGGCCTCCAGAGCTCCAGCTGGTTTCTTTCTGCTCTGGAGTGAGGCTGATCCCTGCTGTTGCTGTCTGCAGCTCTGACCTGCTCCACTGAACAGAATTCCCCCATGCCAGACACAAGAGCCAGGGGCATCTGGCCAGGAGTTTGGTCCAGGCCAGTTCCTGGGAATATCAGCAAGCTCATGGTGGGATGTGAATGGAGTGCAAGGAGACTTTCAGGAATTTCCCAGCAAGGCTGCCAGCTTTGTCTGGACTCTGTTAGTCCAGGAATGCTTGTGCTGGGGAGTGCAGATGGCTCAGTCCAAAAGGATGTCTAAGGCTCGATGTAACCCTGCAGGAATGAGGCTCAGCAGTGTAAGGGGTACAGAGTGCCCCATAACCCTGACTCACACAACTCTGTTCCCTTCCAGACCCCCTGAGTCCTGACAATGTGACCCTGAGCAGTGCAGAGGAGCAGAACTCCTTAGAGGCTCGCTGGAGTGTCCCAGGGGGACACAGGGACTTCTACCTGGTGACCCTGCAGGAGGGACAGGACAGTGCTCCAAGCAGGAACATCTCCGTGGGTGGGGACAACGACCACGTCACCTTCCACGGGCTGAACCCTGGCCAGCAGTACTCTGTGCAGGTGGTGGCGGTGGCAGGGCCCTACAGGGCATCAGCTCAGAGCTCAGCAGCCTGGACAGGTGAGCAGAAAGCCCTTGTGTGGCCCTTGGGGCTGTTCCTGCTGCCTGCAGGGGGCTGGGGGTGAGGCAGGCACAGGGACAGGCCACCTGGGACACCTGGTGTCAAGAGCAGGAAATTCTGCCTCCCCACAGCTCCTGGTGAGGGGGGGCTCAGAGTCCTGGGCAGGTTTGTGCCAGGCACAGAGCAAGACCAGATCCTGCTTTGTGCCTTCTGGGCTCTGCTCCTGCAGCTCCTGCCTTCCCCTCAGCACAGCTGGATGGGCAGGGAAACACCACCAGCCCCCAGAGGGGGCATCTCCCTGTGCCCAGTCTCTCCTGGTGACCTGTGGAGCCCCAGCTGGTGCTGTCCCAGAGCTGCCACTCTGGGGATGGACAATTGTGCGGAGGTACCCACCCAACCCATGGTGCTGGGGGTCTCCCAGAGCTCTCCCTGCAGCCCCTTCTGCCCCTGTGTAGGGTGGGGACATCTGCAGTGTCACAGAATCACAGCACTGCTAGGGTTGGAAGGGACCTCTGGAGATCATCTAGTCCAACCCCCCTGCTCTAGGGTCACCTAGAGCAACTTGAAAAACAGAAAATATCTTGTGAAAGCCATGCCTGATGCACTGCCCCATGTCATGCTGTCCTTGTCCCCTGCAGAACCACAAGCACCCTCTGGTGTGAGCCTGTCCAGCCAGGGCAGCCCCCACAGGCTGCTGGCCAGCTGGGAGGAGGCCCCAGGGGAGGGCTACCTGCTGCTCCTCAGCCTTGCAGAGCACCCTGTGCACAACAGCTCCTTGCCCAGGGGTGCCACGAGCTTCACCTACGAGGGCCTGCACCCTGGGAGCCTGTACAGCTTTGAGGTCAGCACCGTGGCTGGGCCCTACACATCCTCACCCCAGTGCATCTCCAACTGGACATGTGAGTGCCACAGCCCCTGATGGTGGGACTGAGTCTTTTGTCCTTGGGGGTGTGTGGCTGCCACCTTGACATCTTCAGGGTTGTGCTTTTTTTATAAGCTACAAGAATGTTGAAGTTTAGTGGATGATTAATTGATGATTTGTGATCATGATTTATATTTTTGTTTGGGTGTTTTTGGGGGGCGGGGGGGAGGGGAGAAAAGGAAACCCCTTCCTTCTCTGGTTTTAGGATTAGTTCTGTATCTGTTTTGGGGTGATTGTGGAATGATGTGGACTGATTGTTTAGTTTTTAATACTAGAAAATATAGAGGAATCCCTTCCCCTGATGTCGCACCTCAGGGCACTGTACACCTTAATCCAATAACTGGGCAAAAGGCTCAGCAGGAGGCAGAGGTGCTGCTGATGTGTGTGACCCTGCTGCTTCCCAATCACCAGGCACAAGGGGCAGCTGAGCCCAGTGCCCTTCTCCTCCTTCTCCTCAGCCACTGCTCAGGCTGTCCTTGCCTTCACCCCCTCCACCACGCACCACCCCCTCCAGCACCAGAAGAATTTTTTCTCTGCCAGTTTGAGCTGTGCTGTCCCAGTCCCTGCCAGGCTGGTGTGTGGGTGTCAGCAGGGGTGGTCCAAGCACCTGGATGAGGTTTTCCCAGGGAAGGGATTCCTGCCCCAGCACATTTGGAGCTGCATTTCTGCCAGGTGATTCCAGACCTTTCCTTTCCCAGACCCTTTGGCCCCAGAGCAGCTGACCCTCAGCAATGGGGGCCACAGCACCTCTCTGCAAGCCTCCTGGAGAGCAGCTTCCTCTGGCAGCACTGGCTACACAGGCACCCTCTGGGAAACCAAATCCCAGGAGCAGGTCAGGAATGTGACTGTGGGGAGTGACTGGACCAATGTCACCTTGGAGAACCTGGTCCCTGGGCGGCAGTACACGCTGGAGATGGCTGCTGTGGCTGGGCCTTACAGATCCCCTGTGAGATCAGCCACTGACTGGACATGTGAGTGTGACAGTGCTACCTCACCCTGCTGCAGGTCACAACTGCTCAGAGTCAGAGTGGCCCATGTGTGGGGAGGTGGGGACCAGAGACAGGGGTGCAGACAGATAGAATGGGGAGTCAGCTGGAGCCATGTTGGAAGTAAAAGGGTCTGCAGTGCAGGAGGAACAGAAAACATTCCCAAATGTCACCCAGGGGAAGGTGGGGACCCGCTCCCGTGTCTGCTCTGGGTTTGCTGTGCTGACTCCTGACCTAACTCCAGCAGGCACAGACAGGGCAGGGTGCCCAGCACAGCCTCCCCTCACTGCCTGGCTGTCTCCCCTCACTGCCTGTCTCTCTCCTCTCTCTCAGACCCCCTGGCTCCATCTGGAGTGACTCTGACCAACACCCGGCGCCCAATGGGGCTCTCTGCCTTCTGGGACAAGGCTGCTGGGGATGTGGACCAGTTCCACCTCCAGCTGTACAGCAAGAGCCATGCAGCACAGAGAAACACCTCAGTGGGGCCAAACACCCACAACTTCACATTCCTGGGGCTGTCCCCTGGCACTCAGTACTTCCTGAAGGTGACTGTCCTCGCTGGCCCATACAGATCCTCGTCACACTTTGCCACTGAGTGGACATGTGAGTCAGAAGTGTTCCCAGTCTCTTGTAGGGATGGGACATCCTGGCACTGCCTGTAAGACTGGCAGTGACACAAACTTGTCTGGGTGGAGGGAGGGCTCCAGTGACACCTGCATGCTCCCTGTCCCGGAAGACAGAGCATGTGTCATAGGTTAGGTGCTGTGTGCTGGGCCCCAAAAGATCCTTTTCCCCAGTCAAGTTGAACCTTCTGGTGATCTGAAGGCCAGCCAGGGGCTGGTGGGAGAGGGATGTGAGAGAGGAAGCACAGAGACCTGTATGGGCTTGCTGCTCCCTGTCTGTGGAGCAGAGCAGCCCACTGGGAGCTGGGTGCTCTCAGCACCTGCCTGCAAGCAGCACCCTGGGGACATGCACAGGCAGCTTGCATGTCCCCAGGAGAACAGGGAATGCAGTGGTCAGGTGTCCCCACTTCTCCTTCAGCCCTGTGCCGAGGTGCAGGCTGTGCCCTGGCTCCTTCACTGTCACAGTGGTCACAAGGGTTGCAGGATGAAGAGAGAGGCGAGAATGTTGACCTCATGTTCAGAAGGCTTGATTTATTATTTTATTATATATATTACATTATGACTATACTAAAAAGAAATAGAAGGAAAGTTCTCAGAAGCTAGCTAAGCTAAGAATAGAAAAGAATGAATAACAAAGATCTGTGTCCCGGCAGAAAGCGAGAACAGCTCTGCTGTGAGTGGTCAGTAAATCCAAACATCCACAGGAGACCAATCACAGATCCACCTGTTACATTCCACAGCAGCAGATAACCATTGTTTACACTTTGTTGCTGAAAATTCTCAGCTTCAGCAGGAAAAATCCTAACGAAAGGATTTTAATGAAAAGATGTCTGTGACACCTTCACCACCTCATGGGTGCCCATGCTCTGTTCCCTGCAGATCCCCTGTCCCTGGCCAACGTGAGTGTGCAGCCTGGCCGGGAGCCCCAGGAGCTGCGCGTGAGCTGGGTGGAGTCCGGAGGTGGCAGAGATCACTTGGTGCAGCTCTCAGTGGCCGAGTCGCTGTCCATCATCAGGAATGTGTCAGTGCCCCGTGGAGTGACCCAGCTGGCCCTGCAGGGGCTGGTGCCAGGCTCCAGGTACCGCGTGGAGATCATTTCCCAGGCCGGGCCTCACCGCATCTCCTCTCAGACTGCCATCGGCTACACCGGTACAGCACAGCTCCCTGCTCCACCCACTGTGTGCATGCCCCAGCCCTCCAGCTGCCAGCTCCATCCCTCACTAGATCAGTGCTGCCCAGCCCAGGTGTGCCCCAGTGACGCTGTTTCTCTCCCACAGTCCCCCTGGCTCCTCGTGCCCTGTCTGCCAGCCCTGCCAGCACAGCCCAGGCTCTGGCTGTGCACTGGGAGGCTGCTGCTGGCCACAGGGATGGATACCTGCTCAGCCTGCTCCAGGAGGGCTCCTCTGCACAGCCAAGGAACCTGGAAGCAGGGAAGGACAGCACCAACGTCACTGTGGCACAGCTGGAAGCAGGGACATGCTACCTTGTGAGGATGTGGGCAGTGGCTGGGCCCTACCGCTCTCTCCCCGAGAACACCACCGGCTGCACAGGTCAGCAGCTGGCACCCATGGGTGGTGGCATCAGTGTTGGCACCTGGGGAGAGGAGGGGAGAGGAGAGAGGAGAGAGGAGGAGGAAGAGGAAGAGGAGAAGGAGAAGGAGAAGGAGAAGGAGAAGGAGAAGGAGAAGGAGAAGGAGAAGGAGAAGGAGAAGGAGAAGGAGAAGGAGAAGGAGAAGGAGAAGGAGGAGAAGGAGAAGGAGGAGGAGGAGGAGGAGGAGAAGGAGGCCACCCTGGCCTGGTTTCTGGTGAAGCTGGCCTGTGGTCATTTCCTGCCTCTCACAGTCTCCGTGTATGAAGATGGCTGCATGTTCAGAAGTGTATTTTTTCCTCTCTGACTCGTGTGTCTTGTTTTTCCTCACAGTTCCTGCTGCACCTACAAACCTGAGCCTTACCAACCCAGGCAGCTCCTCAGAGCTTTACACATCCTGGAACGAGCCCCCAGGCAGGAGGGACCACTACCATGTTACCCTGTACAGCCTCAGCACCCAGAGCAGGATTCAGGTCCAGACCTTGAGTCCAGATGCCCTGAACACCAGCTGGACTCAGCTGGAAGCAGGCAGCAAGTTTGCTGTGCAGGTCACTGCTGTGAAAGGCTCCTTAGAAGCCTCTTCCATCAATGTCACCCAATGGACATGTGAGTCTGACTGCCTGGGTTGGGCACCCCACTGTGAGCCTCTACCTGATCTTTCCAGAGCACCACTGCCACCTTCCCCATCCCAAGCTGTGTCCAAAGCTTCTGTGTGATGGTCCCACCCTTCTGCTCACTGTCCTCACTCCATCCTGGACACAGAGCCAGTCCCCAGTCCACCCCAGAGGCTCTGGTTATCTCCCCTGCCACATCCAGCAGCCCACCCCAGGGACGATACTCCCAAAACCATGTGCCCTGTCTGGCCCTTTGTGCCCAGGCTTCTCTCCAGAGGAGCTCTGGTCCAGCCTGCCTGGAGGAGCCCTGGGCACAGCTCTCAGCACTGAGCAGGAGGGCTCACTGTCTGTCTCCCTGTTGCTTTGCAGATCCCCTGGCCCCTGTGAACCTCACCCTGAGCAGCCCCTCAGCCTCAGCCCTGGTGGTGACCTGGGCAGTGCTGGGCCGAGGGGCAGAAGGCTTCGTGGTGGATGCCCATGAGACAGCATCTGGCACTCCTGTGGGGCACACACTGCTGGGTGGCCATGCCAGGAGCCACATCCTGAGGAAACTGAGCCCTGGCACCCGGTACAGCGTGGCAGTGAGGGCCACAGCTGGGCCCTTCCACGCCAGCACCCCCAACCTCACCCACTGCACATGTGAGTGTGATGCTCTCCTTGCTGTGTTCTTCTGTTCCCTTCCCATTTCAGCCAGGCACCATACTGGTGCAGCTGTCCTGCTTACCTCTGCCACCCATGCACGTACCCAGAGCTTGTTCTCTGCTGCATGCAGCACCAGGAGTCTGTGCCTGACCCTGTGCCACACCCTGTCCCTGAGAGCCACCCACAGTGTCAGCCAGCAGCCAGGCAGGAAACAGCTGCCACAGAGCCCCAGCCAGCCTGTGGCACCCTGCTGCTGCCCAGCTCCTGCAGCACAGACGGGGGCATCTCCTTGTGCTGAGCCCAGCTGTGGCTGTGGCACTGACCTGTGCTTCTTCCCCATGGAGCATGTCCTTGTGCCCAGCCCAGCTGCTGGCAGTGCCCTGTGTTTCCTCCCCAGCCCCACTGCTGCCCCAGCTCCTGCAGCACAGACCTGGCACGTACATGGAGCATGTCCCTGTGCTGGCTGAGCCCAGCTGTGGCTGCTGGCAGTGACCTGTGCTTCCTCTCCAGCCCCACTGCCCCAGCTCCTGCAGCACAGGCCTGGCACAGACCTGGAGCATGTCCCTGTGCCCAGCAGTGCCTGTGGCAGTGCCCTGTGATTCCTCCCCATGGAGCCTGTCCCTGTGCCCAGCAGTGGCACTGACCTGTGTTCCTCCCCAAGGAGCCTGTCCCTGTGCTCAGCTGTGGCACTGACCTGTGTTTCCTCCCCATGGAGCCTGTCCCTGTGCCCAGCTGTGGCAGTGCCCTGTGTTCCTCCCCATGGAGCCTGTCCCTGTGCCCAGCTGTGGCACTGACCTGTGTTTCCTCCCCATGGAGCCTGTCCCTGTGCCCAGCTGTGGCACTGACCTGTGTTTCCTCCCCAGCCCCGCTGCCCCCGGCCGCCGTGCGCCTGCTGAGCCCGGGGCACCCCGACAGGCTGAGCGTGGCCTGGGGGGCCCCAGCTGGGGGCAGGGATGGATACAGCCTGACCCTGTACCGGGCAGCCCTGGGCACTGTGGCAGCCACAGCCTCGCTGGGCAGGGACAGCCACAACTTCACCTTCACGGGGCTGGCACCAGGACACCAGTACTCGCTGGAGGTCACTGCCACAGCAGGACAGTACCAGGCAGCAGCACCCAAAATCAGTGCCTGGACATGTGAGTACCTGAAGCAGTGTCCTCTGCAGAGGGGTGGGAAATGTCACACACTGGGCTGTCCTGGGGAGGGTTGGGGGGTTCATGGGGACCTGGTGGCTTTGGAGATGTGCACACACCTGTGCAACACTCAGCAGTTAGTGCAGGGGCACACTGCTGGCTGCATGGCACTGGCATGTCCAGCTGTAGGCTTGCATAGGGCCATGCTGATGAAACAGTAATGCAGCCTCTGCTGGGTTTTGGGGTATCCCCAGGGGGGCTGCAATAGGGTCTGGATAGCCCAGCTCTGCTCTGCACAGCCTGTCCCAGTTCCCAATAGGGTCTGGATAGCCCAGCTCTGTTCAGCACAGCCTGTCCCAGCTCCCAAGCAGCTCCCAGACCCCCTTAGCAAGCTTAGGTGATATCAGCTCTAGTGATTAGCAGCTCATTTGTGATTTCAGCTCTTTGCTGGCTGGGTGCCTTAGGCAGAAGCAGGGAGAGAGAGGAGAAGGCTGTGTGAGGTTCCGCAGGGGTGTCTTTATTGAATCTTCTGTGAAGGTTCCCAGGGACAGCTCTTCTGCCAAACTGGGCAAAAGTAGGGGTTTTTATAGGATACAGGGGTTTTGGAAATTGTCCAATAGTAAGGGTTAAAGGAAAGTGACCTATAGTCTTACAGAGATATAAGCAAGGGTCCAAAGGCAGAAAAAGGGGCTTCTAAGGTCCAGTCATCATCACTGGGCATTTCCTATCGTGGGCTGCTGAACGCCATGGGGGCATTGCAGGCTCTGGGCCTGCTACAAAATAGGGCTGCCCAGATGTGCCTGTGCTGAGACATGCCCTGCCTGTGCTGGAACATTCCCTGCCTGTGCTGGGGCATTCCCTGCCTGTGCTGGGACATTCCCTGCCTGTGCTGACCCATCTCCCTGTGCACAGGAGCACAGATGTGTACAGGGCACCTGTACTGTACCTGTGTACAGGAGGCTCACTGAGTCCTTTCCCACAGGTAGAAACCACTTCACCATAAAGGTTTATGAAATGAATCAGTGTAGTGCAAGAAACCACTCCAGAGTCCTCCCAGGAGAACTGGTCTCTGCTCTGGAGATGGGCTAATCCAGCACTTCTGCCCACCCAGAAAGGTGCTAGGGGTGGTCAGAGAACAGGGGCTGTGCCAGGGCTGTACCTGCCCAGCAGCTGGGTGTGGGCACACCCCTGTGCTCATGGCAGGGTGCAGGTGCTCCCACTGGGCTGTGGGAATGAGCATGACCTGGATGAGGAGGGCTTGGCATGTGACGGACCAGTAAGAGTGAACATCATTAAAGGTGAGGTGAGAGAGAGTAGAAAAGAGAGAAGTGAGGATGAGGAGGTGTTTGTCAGAGGGGATCCTCCCTCGGGGAGCACCTGTCCTGCTGCACTACAACCATCAGATCTCTGTGTCCTGCTGCTGGGTGTCCTGTCCCTAACGCAAGGTGTGGTGGCTCCCCAGCTCCTGCAGCACAGGCCTGGCACTGTAGCAGACCCCACAGAACTGTCTAAGAGCCCTTGGAGGGCTGAGACTTAACAGTAGGAATTGCTGAGTCATGATGAGACAGCAAAATGAGCTCCTGTCTTCTGCCCCTCGGACCCCAGCTTATCTCTGTAACCCCATAGGTCACTTTCCCCTAACCCCTACTGTTGGACAAGTTCGCATCCCTCTGTACCCTATAAAAAGGGGCTGGTTTAGGGCATTCAGCAGAAGAAGAGCCATCGCTGGAACCCTTCACAGACCCCTCAATAAAACCATTGCTGTGGAACCACCAGGACCTCTCCTTCTCCTCTCTCTCGCTGCTTCTCCCCCGAGCCCACCGGCGCCTTAGCAAGCAACAGCTGATAATCCTAAAAGAGCTGATAATCACTAAAGAGCTGAAATCCTGAGCTTGCTTAAGGGAGCAGTGGCTACGAGCAGCCTGGGTATCCAGGCACTCTGTCTCCAAGAGGGACTGAGCTGTCTGGATAGCACTGCCTTGCTGGGGGCAGAGCCTGCTCTGGGGCAGGGGGACTTTATGGCACAGACATGGAGCATGTCCTTGTGCTGAGCCCAGCTGTGACTGCTGGCAGTGCCCTGTGTTTCCTCCCCATGGAGCCTGTCCCTGTGCCCAGCTGTGGCAGTGCCCTGTGTTTCCATCCCAAGGAGCCTGTCCCTGTGCCCAGCTGTGGCTGTGGCAGTGCCCTGTGTTTCCTCCCCATGGAGCATGTCCTTGTGCCCAGCTGTGGCAGTGCCCTGTGTTCCTCCCCAAGGAGCCTGTCCCTGTGCCCAGCTGTGGCAGTGCCCTCTGTTCCTCCCCATAGAGCCTGTCCCTGTGCCCAGCTGTGGCAGTGCCCTGTGTTCCTCCCCATGGAGCATGTCCCTGTGCCCAGCTGTGGCAGTGCCCAGTGTTTCCTCCCCATGGAGCCTGTCCCTGTGCCCAGCTGTGGCACTGACCTGTGTTTCCTCCCCATGGAGCCTGTCCCTGTGCCCAGCTGTGGCACTGACCTGTGTTTCCTCCCCATGGAGCCTGTCCCTGTGCCCAGCTGTGGCAGTGCCCTGTGTTCCTCCCCATGGAGCCTGTCCCTGTGCCCAGCTGTGGCACTGACCTGTGTTTCCTCCCCAGCCCCGCTGCCCCCGGCCGCCGTGCGCCTGCTGAGCCCGGGGCACCCCGACAGGCTGAGCGTGGCCTGGGGGGCCCCAGCTGGGGGCAGGGATGGATACAGCCTGACCCTGTACCGGGCAGCCCTGGGCACTGTGGCAGCCACAGCATCGCTGGACAGGGACAGCCACAACTTCACCTTCACGGGGCTGGCACCAGGCAGCAAATACCTGCTGGAGGTGGCATCGGTGGCTGGCTCCTTCAGGGCACCTGCAGGGAATGTCAGCAACTGGACGTGTGAGTACCTATTCTGAGGGGGTGTGTGTGGGTTCTCTGCTTGTTTTTTCTGCCTCTTTCAGGATTGAAGGCACTTGAGATGACAGTTCATGTTCAGACTCAGGTGTTTATTGTTTCTTCTCAGTGTTACAGCCTCAAAACTGAATTCTGCAGTCTTTCATTAGCAAGGCCCAAAATGGCTAACTATCTCTTGTTACAAGGTATTTGAAGGCTAAACTATCCAATTAAGAAATGACACCTAAATTATTTTCCTTTTAACCCAATAACTGATCCCTCGAAGCCCGCACTGGACTTTTCTGTCCAATCACAAAATACCACCCAAACCCATGGAGAAGAAGGAAGAAGAAGGTAAAGAAGAACAACCTGTCTCTGCCCTAAACCCTCCATCTTGCTTCATATTTAATTTTATATTCTAAAACCCCCAACTCTAAGTTTTCCACCATGTGATATTACACACTTCTAACTACACACCTGTAATCCCAGTGCTATTAATCAGTTTTGGAAGCTTCTCCACAGCCTCAGGTTAAATGCAGTGTTCTCTTGTGGGTCTGTGCCTTTCAGCACAGAAAGTCTGAAATTCTCAGCATCCAGGGTTCCAGCAGATGTGTGCCTTGCTGGGCAATCAGGAAGGCTCATGGCCCAGGCCATGGCCCTGCTGACCTTCACAGCAGAGCCCAGGCAATGGCAGTGAGCAGGGCTCTGCCCACTCTCATCATCTCTGCATGGCTGGCACAGAGAGTGATGGTGAAGGTGCTGCGTCCACATGGGGCCAGGCACCAGTGGTGTCCCTCAGGGGTCTGTGCTGGAGCCAGTTCTATTTAATATTTTTATAGATGACATGGATGAGGGCATCGAGTCCTTAATTAGTAAATTTGCAGACCACACTAAGCTGGGAGCTTGTGTTGATCTAATGGAAGGAAGGAGGGCTCTGCAGAGAGATTTAGATCGGTTGGATGGATGGGCAGAGTTCAACATGATGAAGTTTAATAAGTTTAAGTGCTGAGTTCTACATTTTGGCCACAAAAATCCCTTACAATGTTACAAGCTGGAGCCAGTGTGGCTGGATACTGTTCAGGAGGAGAGGGACCTGGTCGACAGCTGGTTGAATATGAGCCAGCAGAGTGCCCTGGTGGCCAAGAAGGCCAATGGCTCCTGGCCTGGATCAGGAATGGTGTGGCCAGCAGGAGCAGGGAGCTCATTCTGCACCTGTACTGGGCACTGCTGAGGCTGCACCTTGAGTGCTGTGTCCAGCTCTGGGCCCTCAGCTTGGGAAGGACATTGAGATGCTCGAGCACATCCAGAGGAGGCAACAGGGCTGGAGAGGGGCTGGGAACACAAATCCTGTGAGGAACGTTTGAAGGAGCTGGGGGTGTTTAGCCTGGAGAAGAGGAGGCTTAGAGGTGACCTTATTGCTCTCTACACCTTCCTGAAGGGGGGTTTTAGACAAGTGGGGTCGGTCTCTGACAGAACCAGAGGACACGGTCTCAAGCTACATCAGGGAAGGTATAGGTTGGATATTAGGAAAAAATGTTTCACTAAAAGAATAATAAAGCACTGGAATGCTCTTCTCAGGGAAGTGGTACAATCACCGTCTCTGGATGTGTTTAAAAAAGACTGGACATGGCACTTGGTGCTATAGTCTGGTTGAGGTGTTGGGGCATAGGTTGGACTCGATGATCTTAGAGGTCTCTTCCAACCCCATTATTCTGTGATTCTGTGATTCTGTGATTCTGTGATTCTGTGATTCTGTGATGAGCTCCACCACAGCTGGAGCTCCAGAGCCGTGCTCAGGGCAGAGCCAGGCAGGAGGGAGCAGCAGTGGGGAGTTCACCTTCCCCTGTCCCCAGGCTGCCTTTGTGTTCCCTCCTCACCCCTCCCAGGGGACAGGGCTGTCCCTGCTCAGACAAGCACAGAGAACTTTGCAGAAGCTTTCAGCTGCCTCTGGGCTGGTGGGTGGAGCCACACAGTGGAGGCTAAGGGCTCTATCCATCTAAACGATCTTCTAATACATATATATTTTATTTATTGTATCTAAATTTTGATACCTTTTGTGTTAATAATATAAAAATACATTAAAACATTTTAATAAGTTGAATGTTAATAAGATTGTTTCACTATATTTAAGTTTAAGCACTCTTGAGTTACATTTTATCACTTTACTGTTCTATTAAAATTAATTTTATTATTCTTTGTGGTTAAAGCTTACTCATTGTAAGTTTAAATGCTGTTTAATATCAAGATCTTCTAATATATATATTATTTATTTTATCTAGATTTTAATACCTTTTGTGTTAATAATATAAAAATAAGTTAAAACATTTATCAATAATAACCTTTAATAAGTTGAATGTTAATAAGATTAACTTTCACTATATTTAAGTTTAGGTACTCTTGAGTTACATTTTATCACCTTAATATTCTATTAAAATTAAGGTTATTATTCTTTGAGGTTAAAGTTTACTCATTCTAAGTTTAAGTGCTGTTTAATACATATATATTTTATTTATTGTATCTAAATTTTGATACCTTTTGTGTTAATAATATAAAAATAAGTTAAACATTTATAAATAATAACCTTTCAATAAGTTGATAAAAAATAACCATTCAGTAAGTTGAATGTTAATAAGATTAAGTCAAGTTTCACTATATTTAAGTACTCTTGAGTTACATTTTATCACTTTAATATTCTATTAAAATTAAGTTTATTATTCTTTGTGGTTAAAGTTTACTCCTTCTAAGTTTAAGTGCTGTTTAACATAAATTATCCTAAATCTTGTTAAAAGTAATTTATGTAAACTGTAAAATACATAGTTAATTTTCTTAGAGAAGTAAGTGTGGTGCATCCTAAATCTTGTTAGAAGTAATTAAACTGTAAAATACATAGTTAATTTTCTTAGAGAAGTGTGGTGCATCTAAATCTTGTTAGAAGTAATTTATCTAAACTGTAAAATGCACAGTTATTTTCTTAGAGAAATAAGCTTGGTGCATCCCTTCTGATGGCACTGCCAGGAGCCCCAGGCAGTGTCCAGTCCCTTGGCTGACGTTTGTCCCATCCTGTCTTGCAGACCCCGTGGCACCCCGCAATGTGTACATGACCAACCAGGGCTACCCCAACAGGCTGAGTGCGTCCTGGAGAGCTGAGCCCCAGGGACAGGAGGGTTACAGGCTCCTCCTGTACCACTCAGGCTCAGGCACTGTGGCAGCCAACGTCTCTGTTGGGAAAGGCACCAGCAAATTCACCTTCTCTGGCCTGGCTCCAGGACACAAATACCTGCTGGAGGTGGTGTCTGTGGCAGGGCCCTACGCAGCCTCGGCAGGGAACATCAGTGACTGGACAAGTAAGTGTCAGAGCTGGACATTCTGCATCCTGCACGAGGCTCAGCCTTCCCAGCTGGGTGGGCTCACAGTGGGAAGGGGCAGAGACTCAGCCTGGGAGCTGCGGGATCAGAGAATGGTTTGGGGTGGAAATGGAAGGGACCTTTTAAAGGCCATCTAGTCCAACCCCCCCTGCTAGTGGCAGGGACATCTTCAGCTAGATCAGGTTGCTCAGAGCTCTGTCTGAGTTGACCTTGGATATTTCTAGGGATGGGATGAGGTGGGGTGGGAGGTACCAATGGGATCATGGGCTGGGCAAGCCTTGGTGGGCAGGAGAGTGGGGCAGGGCAATCCTGCTGCCTGGGGCAGGGCCTGGCAGCCACCAGTGCTATTCCAGGAGGCAGCCCATGGCTCATGGCCCCACTGGCTCCTCCAGGCACTGAACAAGAGCACAGCAGTGCTGCTCTAGTGGATGACACCCACACACCCACAGCCTGGGGGCCATGAGGCCTCACAGCTGGGGGGCACACCCCACCATTCCTGCTGCATTTTTTCCAGGCACTCAGAGAATTGCTGGCATGGGGTATAAGGGGAGGATGGGCTTTTTTTTCTTTTTATGGAATGTGGAAATGCAGATAAGCACAATAAGCCTTTTCATGTGCTCGTCCCCACAGTCCCCATACTTTGCTTGGGGAATCCAGCAGTGCCTGCTCCCACGCTCAGCCGTCCCCTGGCAGGGTGCAGGGAGTCATGTGCAGAGCCCTTTGGGCAGGTTTCTAATGAAACTTGCTAATTAGCAGGAAGAAGAATCCATCTCCTCACACTCCTCACTCTGTGTGTCCTTCAGCTGCCATTTAAAGGTCATTTGTGGCAATGTTATCACTGAACATGTGGAGTCTCATTGTGTCACCCAAGTCCTCCTTGTGTCTCTGTAGAACAGAAGAGAGCACATGCATAGCAGTAACTGCTCCTGATGTGGTTTTTGTTGCAGCCCCCTCAGTTCCCCAGAATCTCTCGGCGGTGGCTGAAGGGAACAGCTCCATGCTCATCTCCTGGGGCAGTGTCCCTGGCCAGCAGGACGAGTGCCAGCTGTGGCTGCGGGACCCCCGGAACAGCTCCCTGCCCTGGAGGCACTCCCTGGCCAGGGGACAAGGCCAGCACCTCCTGCAGGGGCTGATCCCAGGCAGGAACTACTCTGTGTCCTTGAGCTGCGTGGCTGGGCCCTACTGGAGCAGCACCAAGCCCTTGGCAGTGCCCGTGGGTGGGTACACACTGCCATGGGGAGGGAGGGAGGGGGCAGGATGGGAGAGGGGGAAACACCTGGGGGGCCTCAAGTCTGGAGTGTCAACAGAGGCATGGGAGGTGTTGTGGTGGGAGATGGGGAAAGCCAGCAAGGTGACCCTCTGGTGGCCATTGGCTCCCTGAGCTAGCCCCAC
This sequence comes from Zonotrichia leucophrys gambelii, assembly GCF_028769735.1. NCBI lineage: Eukaryota > Metazoa > Chordata > Aves > Passeriformes > Passerellidae > Zonotrichia > Zonotrichia leucophrys. Next base: position 5,945,155 of record NC_088195.1, read on the forward strand.
CACAGAGATCTCCTGGCTCCCTGTGGAGCAGAGCAGGCTTTGCAGATCTCCACTGTCAATGTCTCCTGTCAGATGTGAGCTCATTCCCACTGTCCTGTGGCCCATGGCACAGCAGGCTCCCAGGCTGCAGGTGTCCAGCTCTGCTCATCTCACTGGCCTGGGGAGCAGCTGCTGGCAGGGCACAGGTTGGGATTTCTCTGATCCACTGAGTCCAGTCCCTGTCTCCTTTGCAGAGCCAGATCCAGTGAAGGATGTGCAGTGCCTACCAGAGTCAAGGAGCCTTTACTTGAACTGGACGAGCTCTCCTGGAGATGTGAAGGCTTATGAGGTGGTGACAGAGAGACTTTCTGAAGGACCCGCCACCTCCAGGCTCACCATGATCATCCCTTCGAGCGAGGCCAGTCTGGAGGGGCTGGAGCCAAACTCCTCCTACCAAATCCTTGTGAGCACCGTGGGCATGAACACCCTGAGGAGCCAGGCTGTGGCTCTGCTCTGCAGCACAGCAGTGGAGCGTGAGTCCCTTCTTTCTGTGACTGTTCACAGGGGTCTGAGGATGAGGGAAGAGACGAGGATCTGACTTCATGCTTAAGAAGGCTGATGTATTATTTTATGATATATATTACATTAAAACTATACTAAAAGAATAGAAGAAAGGATTTCATCAGAAGGATGAATAGAAAGAAGAATAGAAAGAGAATGTACAGGCAGATTTCATTCTCCCCTCCTTGTCTTGGCAGACCCCTTGGCACCCCACAATGTGCACATGACAAACCAGGGCTGATCCCCATCTCTTCCTAAGAATAGAAAAAGAAAGAATGATAACAAAGGTTTGTGGCTCAGACAGAGAGTCCAAGCCAGCTGACTGTGATTGGCCATTAATCAGAAACAACCACATGAGACCAATCACAGATGCACCTGTTGCATTCCACAGCAGCAGATAACCATTGGTTACATTTTGTTCCTGAGGCCTCTCAGCTTCTCAGGAGGGAAAAATCTTAAGGAAAGGATTTTCCATAAAAGATGTCCGTGACATCCTTCCACAGGGAAGCACCCCAGGAGGAGACACCTGTGTTGCTGGTCAGAGCTGGGGCTCTTTGGGGTGCCTGGGAGCCCCATGGCTTTGCAGTGCTCGGGGCTGCAGTGGGTCGGGGCTCTGGCTGTGTGCTGGGACCATCCCAGGCTGAGCAGGGGACACCCTGACTCTCTGTGCCTGCTGGTTGTTCTTGCAGCTCTGCCCCCTCCCCTGCGTGCAGAGGTGTTCCCAGTGGAGGCCAGCTCCACAGTGATCATCTCCCCCGAGCTGTTCAGCGAGGAGAACGGCCAGATCGAGTACTACGGTGTCATTGCCACCACCAACGACTCCCGTAAGTGTCCCTGCAGGTCCAGGCTGTGCTGGCTCCCTGGAGGGCAGCAGGAGCCCTGGATGTCCCTTTGGTCACTGTCACCTTGCACATTCCCCTGCAGTGCTGAGGCCCACCCAGGAGATCATGTCCAGCACGTGGTACGATCACTACTATGGCACAGAGGACTCCTACCTGGCAGTGCTCCTTCCCAACCCCTTCCATCAGAGGAGCTCCCCCAACACCTGGAGGGTGCCTGTGGGGACAGAGGAGTGTGGCCACTCCAGGGCCACCTGCAATGGGAAGCTGAAAGCCAACGAGCAGTACAGGTGAGAGATGTCAGCATCCCTCCTGAGGGGAAGGGGCTGGAGGAGAAAAAGGACTGCATGTGTCCCTGCAGGAATGCCAGCAGCTCCCTGGATGTCACCTCAGCCTCACACCCCCAAATCCCCAAGGGTTTTCCACTCAGCAGCATTTGAGGAAGGCAGGGTTGGCATGCAGGGAATATTAGGCAGTGTAGTTGGCAGGGAGAGGGAAAGCTGAGGCTGCCAAGGGCTGTGTGTGTTGTCTCAGGAGCTGAGCAGATGTCCAGCCTCAGAATAGGAACTAAACCAGATGCTGTAATTTGTAGGACCTTAATTTGTGACTCATAACCATGTGCAGACAGTGCAAAAATGAAACTGATTTGGAAACAGTTCCAGTGGTGCCTACTCAGTGTGAGGTCCAGAGCTGGGGTTAGCAAACACTCAGGCTGAGGTCTGAGTTCCCCATGAGACACACACATGGATCCAACAGTCATGAGTTCAGAGTCTTATTTGACCGTGAATAGGATCCTACATATTTTCTTGTAGGGTACCTTTAAAACTGCTGATGGAAAACCAGGTTTTCCACTGCTAACAAAGAATGGTATCTTTAGTCAGGTATGTTAATTTAGCAACTCACAGTTTCATCAAATGGGGACCACATCCACAGGCATTTCTGTGATCCCCCAGTCTGGAATGTTGTCCCATTTCACTTTAAAGAAACTGGCAGCAAGTTTGGTTGATGATGATAAAACCATTGAGAGCATTAGGAAAAGAGAATGAGAGTCCATGGGAGAGTGCCTGCCTTCCTTCCTTCCTTCCTTCCTTCCTTCCTTCCTTCCTTCCTTCCTTCCTTCCTTCCTTCCTTCCTTCCTTCCTTCCTTCCTTCCTTCCTTCCTTCCTTCAATATAAATATATTTAATATTTATATAATATTTATTTCATATAACATTTAATAATATTTATTTAATATTATATTTATTAAATATAATATTTTATATTGTACACGTGTGCCTTAAAGGGTCTCTTCAGCTGCTGGTTAGGGCAGCACTGGCTCAGATTGGTGATAACACCCAGGGGGTGGGAAATGGCTGTTTTTCCTAACGGAGGAAAAAAAGGGAGTTTCCAGAGAGCCATTGCCTGGGAAATTCCAGGCAGAGTGGGGTCATGGAGAGCAGAGAGCAGTTCTGTGTGCTGTGGGATCCTGCCTGGCAGGAGAATGATGACAGTGCACTCTCAACCTGTGTCCATCCAGCAGGGACCTCCCTCAGGGGAGCAGCTTTTTAGGGACACCAGGCCCTGTCATTAATCCACCTGTCATGATTCCATCCCATGAGTCACCAACATGTACTGAACTGTCCAGTTATTCAGGACTAGAAGGTACTTTGACACCACAGCTTTCTTACTTTTACACCACTGCCTTCTTTCAGTTTGGCTGCCCTAAAAACATAAATGTTCTCAGCACAAACAGCATTGACCTAAATATCCTAAATATCTGACCTAAATATCTTAAATATCCAGCCTAAATATCCTCAGTACATGGAACACTCAGCCTAAATATCCGACCTAAATATCCACAGTAGACTGTGCTGCTGGATTAATGATTATTAGGGTGGTGAAAAGCTGACAACTCATTCCCACTCAGAATTTCTGTTCTTGTTTCCTGTCTTTCAGTGAGTTATTTATCCACAAGCCCTCATCTTTCATGCCTTGGCATCTGCAGGCTCATTTTCAGGGGAGCTCTGTGCCCTGACAGCCAGGTGTGGGGACGCACACACAGGCAACAAACCCTTGGCTGCTAAAATCCAGTGCTACCTTTAAAAGCTCTAGTTTGCATTTAGGGCACAAGAAAGGCCCTTCCAGGTCACTGCTCAGGAGGAAAGTCAGGGAGCTGTGGGCATTGGTGTGCCTGCTGCCAGGAGGGGATGGAGGGGCAGACCTGCACAGGGAAGAGGATGCACCAGCCACTTGTGTGTGTGTCTTGGTTTGGAAAGACAGGAGTCTGCCAAGGAAGGCAGGAGCCTCCCCTGAAATGGAGAATATAAACCCTCCCCACCCCTCTGAATTGCTATAAATTTTAAATTAAGGGGCTCTCAGGCAAAAATATGGCAGCAGGAAATAACAGTTCTTTAATAGGGAAGGAAAAAAATAAAAGGATAAAATAAACAATGCAGTACACTAGAACAACACTGACAGAGTCAGAACCCAGCCTGACACCCTGTGGGTCAGGGTGCTGGCAGCAGTCCCATTGGAATTGTGGCTCAGCCCTCCTGCAGTGTCAGGGCTGGTTCTGCTGGAGCAGGGATCCTGGAGAAAGGTGCAGTCTCTGCCTCTGAAGATCCAGGGGAAGAAGAGGCAGCTGCTGTTCCTCTGGGCAATCCAGTGGAGAAGCTGTGCTGGTGTTCCAGAATCTCCAGATTATATCTGGGTAGGAATGCTTGGCTCCTCCCTCTGGGCTCCCATCTCCCAATGGGATGCTGTAGCTCTTATCAGCCATGCAGTGACATTCAATAGCTGTTATCAGCAGATGTCCCCTCCCAAGGGAGGAGTGATTGTGGTCACTCAAAGAGAGAGATAAGGCAAACTGCCCACTTGACAGAAGATAATCTGCCATACAGATGGTAATTGAAAACATCTTGCATTGCAATCTGGAACAGTGTGTGTGCAAGGAGGGGTCTGGGCAGGTCTGGCCCTGTCGGGATCTCTCGCTGGTCACAGTGACGCCAAGAAAAGTTGGAAAGTCTCTTTTCTCAGCCTGGTGCTTGAAGAAAGAGTCAGAGCTCTTCATTTCTTGGTCTCAAGGTTGTTTATTGTATCTTATCTGTAAAATTCTTTCTCCTGCCCTGCCCAGGTCCGTCCAGCAGGACAGTTCCAGGCACTCTGCCTGCCCCCAGGGCAGTGTTATGTCTTTATACTAAAAACTACCTGTACAATATTTATAATTACTTCCCAATACCTATCACCTACGTTAGACAGTGAGCTTCTACTCTAGACCAATCTGTAAGTGCCAATGTCACAGCAGAAGATGGAGGCCAAGAAGAAGAAGAAGGAGAAAGGCTGGACATGCCCAGATTCCTCCATCTTGCCCCCCTGAATTCCCATTCTAAAAACCCCAAAATCTACTTTTTCACCTTGTGTTAAATTCACTATCATTCTACTGAATTTGTCATGGCTTGCAGATTTTCATCTAAGGTTGGTAACTTGCTCTTTGGGTCATAATCAAAACCACAGGGGCATTTTAGGCTCTGTGCCAGGGTCTCTGAGCCCCCTGGCAGGGTCTGGGCTGCTCAGTACAGACAGAGGGATATCCTGGGTCCTGACATGACCCTTCCAGCTGAAATGTCAAACAGGGCTCAGCTCTTCCCTGTCAGCCCTGCTAACCAGATGACATGAATGATGTGGTTTTAATTTTTTGTGTCCTGTAAGTGACCAGACTCTACCTTTCTCTGCTGATAACCCTTTGGAGGAGAGCTGCTTCCCATTGGTGCTTTCTGAACCATTTCTCATGCTTTCCCAAGTGGAACAAACTGGTCCAAGAGGCAGAAAAGGGAGGGAAGACCTTTTCCACACATTCCCTAAATCCATAACAGAAAGCTAGCTTTATCCAGGCAGCAGTTCTGTCCCCCTGGGTGCTGAGTTCTGGCTGCTGTGCTCAGCTCAGGCTGTCCTGACTCAGGACTCTGCTTTGCCTTTAGGTTCAGCATTGCTGCCTTCACCAAATATGACCCAGTGGCCCCTGCTGTGACATTCACCATGTTCTCAGGTAAGCTGGAGAGCAGCATCTTCCCCACCTGGCTGTGCAGGTTAGAGGTAAAGAGCACCAGAGGGAGCTCATAGGCTATAGTAAATATAATAAATATAATAAATGCAGCCATTTATCATAGAATTATAAAATGGTTTGGGTTGGGACTTAAAGCTCATATGGTTCCATGGGCAAGGACACCTTCCACTATCCCAGGCTGCTCCAAGCCCTGTCCAACCTGATCTTGGACACTTCCAGGGATCCAGGGGCAGCCACAGCTGCTCTGAAAATCTGTCCCAGGGCTTCACAACCCTCATAATAAAAACTTTTTTACTGATTCTTCTCTCTATACTCTCTCCTTTCAATTCCAGCTGCTGGATCCAGTGCAGACACAGCTCCACTCTCAATGCCAATAATTGCAGGAATCATTGTGGGGTTTCTTCTGACACTTGCAGCTGTTTTTGCTTTGGTTTACTGGAAACAGCTCAAAGCAAGGAGGTGAGCATGAGCCATATCTTACCTGTTAATACCCAACCTTCAGTGCCAAGCCTGGAGGAGAGCAGGGAGAGGGTGTAAAGAGAGACTTGGACAAACTAGCACGTGGGCTGGTGGAATTGTGCCTGGCAAGCTCAGAATCCAAAGGAAGAGGGGACAGAGGAGCTGCCCATGTGCAGTTAGGTCACAAAACCCTACAATGTGCCTGCCAGTGCTCCACAGTACCTCAAGGCATCAATGCAGGCAAAGTAACAGCTGCTGTGTGTAGCCACAGCTCTCTTCACAGAGAGCAGCAGGCACAAGTTTTTAAGGATTTTTCTCTGAGAAAGGTAATGAGAAGCACAAAGAAGAAGAGAAAACAATTCTTATCTTTATTTACTGTTTTTGTTGTTTTGGATGTGTGGATATGTGGAATGTGCTATAGAGATTATTTACTCAAAGTAATTTGCTAATTAGACACTAGTGAAAGTTACTTTAATTCCTTGACAAATTAAATCTATGTGTGTCGTGACTGTCTGGAGATAGTCACAGGTTTTTCTTTAGTATTTCTTTATTCAATTATTCTTTATTTCAATTCATGTTGCAAATTGTAGGATACATTATGATACGAACAGTGCAATGGGGAAGAAGGTACGGGAGTAGAAGTCTATTTTTAGGCTGAAGGGGATTTTGAAGTTTATAATGAATTATTATTCTCAGAAGGAGGTGAGGCTTTCTGTTCTGGAGTGGATGTAGATTGCTATTGGGATTAGGCTGATTAAGAAGAAGATTTTGACTGTGTTTGTAATTGTGTTGAGGGTAATATTCTTTAGTATAATATCTCTTTAATATTTAATTTAGTATAGTATTAGTGTAATATAGAATAGCTTAATAAAGCAATTATTCATCCTTCTAAATCATAGAGTAAGAACACATTATTCCCTAACCCTGTGCTTTGATTCCAGAACCAAGAAGAGCAGCCCACCCCAGGAGATGGTGACCTACAGCCTGAGGTGGGTGCTGGAGTCTGCCCTCTGTTTGGCCCCACTGCAGCTCCCACTGGCCTTTACCTACTTCCTTCTTCAAGCTTTGACTCAGGAAAAGTCAAACTGTCTCCTCCCCTCAGTTATTTTATAAATCAGCCTTTCCCAAGGTCAGTATTTATTGCCCAGCTCCGCTCCAAGTCCATGCATTGTCCAGGCCTCCCCTGTGAGTTCTTGCAGCAGAATATTCTCATCACCTTGAAATCCCTCCAGTATTTAACTGTTGGACCTTCCCTGGGCAGTGAGGTGGCTGTGAACCCTCCCTGTGTGCATCCAGGTGTCCCAGCAGGGCTGTCCCAGTGGCCCCTGAGGCTGCCCAGGCCTCCCAGTAACTAAGGCAAGCTTTCCTCTGGATTTCATTTCCTGCAGGAACGTCCACCGGCCAGTGCCCCTGCAGAACTTCAAGCAGTACTATGAGATGAAGACAGCAAATGCTAATCATGCTTTTTTCCAGGAGTTTGAGGTGAGATGAGACCCTCCTTGTGCTGGTGATTGTGGGTCCCTGTCGCCATGATATTTTCTGAAAAATCCCTTTGCCAATATTTTTGTCCTGAGAAGCTGAGAAACCTCAGAGGAAAAGAAAAACAGTAATTATCTGCTGCTGTGGAATGCAACAAGTACATCTTTAATTAGTCCATGTTGGTTGTTTCTAATTAATGGCCAATCACAGTCAGCTGGCTCGGACTCTCTGAGAGTCACAAGCTTTTGTTATCATTCTTTTCTATTCCTTTCAAGCCTTCTGATGAAATCCTTTCTTCTATTCTTTTAGTATAGTTTTAATATATAATTTTCTTTTAATATAATATATATCATAAAATAATAAATCAGCCTTCTGAAACATGGAGTCAAGATTCTCATCTCTTCCCTTGTCCCTGTGAACACCACCACAGGTCCCTAGGATGAGGTGAGAGATGAGAATCTGACTCCCAAGTTCTCAGAGGGCTATTATATTATATTATATTATATTATATTATATTATATTATATTATATTATATTATATTATATTATGATGATGAAACAGGAAAGCCTTATAAATATGATTGCCTGGGAAAAGATTTTCAGAAAATGGAAACTATAAGTGAGATTGAAACAAAAGCAAGCTTTGAGATACCTCAGTTACTGAACAACTGGAAAACAATGGTGTGGCCAGCTGAAGGTGATCCCCTTTTGATGGAACAACACCCTCTGCTTGCAGACAGCTCCAAGGGTCAGAGCAGACCCTGCCAGCTTGGCAGAAGGGGCCCAAAGAGGAGTTTTTAGGGTTTAAAATGTAACACAGTGTGGTAACGTAATGATTCTTATAGGCTGTATGGAGATGCTGTAGGATTTGTATCTTGTACTAATTGGTTAGTGAGAATGAGAATATTCAACACAGAAGAAGATTTATGGTATTGTAATGGGAACCTTGCTCTCTTACCCTTTTACTCTCTCACCCTCTCATCCTCTCTGCCCCTCTCTTCTCTCAGTCCTGCTCCAGCTGTGGCTGGCAGCTCCCAGCAGGGCCCTGCACCCAGGCCCTTTGCAATAAACCACAAGTTCCCAGCCCTGGCTGCAGAGATCTCTCCATCCATCTGTCCCACTGTCCTACTCCCCGTCACTCCTACAATATACTACAACTATACTAAAGAAAGAGAAAGGAGACATCAGCAGGCTCACAAAGAATGAATAATAAAATCTCGTGTCAGACTCAGAGTCTGACACAGCTGGACTGTGATTGGCCATTAATTAAAAACAATTCACATGCTGGGTAAACAATTCTCCAAATCACATTCCAGAGAAGGAGAAGCTGAAGCTTCCCAGCTTCTCAAGAGAAGAAATCCTGGCGAAGGAATTTTTCAGAAAATATCACACCTCCTAGAGATGACATTTGGTTTCTGCACTTGGTGGCTCATCCTGTTGGGTGTCCAACATGGAGTGCTCCTCTCCAGGGCTGGTCACCCATCTCTGGCAGTCCAGCCAGCCTGAGGAGCAGCCTTGGAGGCCAAAGATTGTATGGACCAAGTGTCAAGCAGTTCCTTTGCTCAGAACTTGCTTTGTTCAAGTTCTGGTCAAAGCACATGTGGTGTGAGGTGAACCAGCACAGAGCAGAGAGCCCCAGGCCTGACTGGAGGTGAAGGGGAGAGGGGAGGTGATGAGAACCACCCTGACAGTGGTAGGAAAGAGCCTGCAGCCAGAGGGGAGGTCCAGGTGCACTCTCAGACCCAGGGTCAGGCTGTGAGCTTCACCTCAGGCTGCCTTCCCTGGCTCCCACTGCCAACACGTGCAGCCTCTGGACTGTTCTGCTGCAGCTGCTTCAAATTCCCATCAGCAATTTCAAACCCTCCTCAGATCACCCTTTCCTGGCTTCTTGAGTGAGGATAGGGGCAGGGGCAGATGCAGCACAAGATATTTCTGTTTTTGTGAGCTTTGTGGTAGATTTCCAAGGCTTTTTCCCCCAGAATTTGTTCTTGAGCTTTTCTTTTAAATATGGACAATGCTGTTGGAAAAGGCAGTGGGAAAAGCCTCCATGGCTCAGAGTGCACTGGCCATGTGAGGGAGGAGAGGAGCAGCTCTCTGTGTGAGGGAAATCCTCTTCACCCTCCAGACAGGCCATGAGCAGGGAGCTGAGCTGACCAGGAGCTCTCCAGAGGAATATTTGTGCTTCTCTTTCCCCCTGTCCTACAGGAGCTGAAGGAAGTTGGGAAGGAGCAGTCCAAGGTGGAGGCTGAGCTGCCAGCAAATGTCTCCAAGAACAGATACCCCCATGTGTTACCCTGTAAGTGCTGAATCCTCCTTCTCCCCCAGCCTCCGGGGGGGAGCTCACAGGGCAGGCTCACCTTGCATCCCTGCCAGGGAGCTCACAGGGCGCTGTTCAGGGACAGGCTCACCTTGCATCCGTGCCAGGGTCAGTGCCTGGCTCCTTTCCTGGCAGCAGGAGGACTCTTGGAATGGGCTCGGTTTCCATTTTCCTGCTGGAGACTCAAGGGTTAGTGGTTGAGGCAGGGCTGAGCCACCATCCTGCCCATCTCCTCCAGCTATACTGGGTGAGCCCAGCCCAGGATGGGTCCCACCAGGAGACCAGAGGGGGTCCATGAGCTTCACTGGTGGCCCTCATGACTCCAGCTCTGTTTGCCAGTGCCCTGCTAGCCCAGCTGGCATCCGGTGCCCATCTCTGTGGGGAGAAGGTGCCTGGCAGAGCACAGAGCCTCCCTGCAGGAGCTGCTCAGGCTTCTCCCACTGGATTACCCACTCCCATGTCCTGGTGGGGGGCTCACCCAGTGCCATGTCCTGGGGATGGGTCCCTGGGGTCTCACCTGTGTGGGGTCTCTTTCAGATGATCACTCTCGGGTCAAGCTGAGCCAGCTGGGGCAGGATCCTCACTCAGACTACATCAATGCCAACTTCATGCCAGTGAGTGCCCACTTGCCTTCCCCATTGAGATGTGGCCACACGGCTCCGTCACAGAAACTCTGCCCGGGTTTCTGTGTTCTGTGAGGGCTGGTGGGCATGAGATGTGCTGGTGAACAGCTGGGCACAGCTGGCACAGGCCAGCAGGAGCTGGGGGGAAGGTGGAGAGGGGTGGTTGCACTGATGGAGACTGTGAGATGGAAAAATGCTGTGAGTGTGGGAAGTCTCTCTGCTTTCTTCTCACCTATCCTCTTCCATCACCTCCTAGCTTACTGCCCTATCTCTCTGCCTGCTCTTTTCCCCTCTGGTCTGTGCAGCTGCAATTGAACAAGCCTGGAGCTGTGCCTTCCTGCCCCCTGTGTGAGGTGTTCCCAGGTAACAGGCAGGGCACACTGCATGCAGGGGCATTGTGTGCATCTGGGGCATGGTGTGTCCAAGGGCAAAGACACCCTGAGACCTTGCATGCTCAGCCTGCCCTCAGCAGGGAAGGGGAAGCACGGGAACAACACAGATCTGTCTTTTTCTGGTTAGGCTGAATGAGGAACTGCTTGGAGGGAAATGCTGTGGGTCACTTTATTCCAAATATGTAGAAAGTGTGGCTGGGCAGCTCATGCTTCCTGTGAAATCAGCTGAGATCAGCTGCCTGGGAACTGTGCCCATGTGGGCTGAGGGCAGCAGGAATTTCTCCTTCTGCCACAACAACAGAGCAGGCACTGACTGGTGCCAGGGCAGGACCCACCTGCCTTGGCAACCTGTAACTCACCTTGCTCTTGTGTGCCTCTTGCTCAGGGCTACACATCCCAGCAAGAGTTCATTGCCACCCAGGGGCCCCTGAAGAAAACCATCGAGGATTTCTGGAGGCTGGTGTGGGAGCAGAATGTCTGCAACATCATCATGCTGACCGTGTGCATGGAGAACGGGAGGGTAGGTCCCTGCCAGCCCCAGCCCTGCCCTGGTGGTGGGAGCTGAGCCCAGGGCTGGGGCTGTGCCCTCCACAAACCCTGCTCTGATATGGCTCCAGGATGGGCACAGCCCACACAGCTTTGGGGGAAGAGAGGCTGATCTGTGCAGCTTGGGGTGGGAGCTCAGCTTGGACCATGCCCATCACCCTCAGATATTTCTGCAGAATCTGACATTGCCATGTCCTCTGGGTGAGCCACCTAACATGGACTGGATGAGACCCACACAGGTCCTTTTTCCTGGAGGAGGCTGAGATCCAAGTGAAGGGGCTGTGAGGCAGAGCTGTGCAAAGCTCCCAGAGGGAAGGGGAAACACCCCTGCCTGCTCCCCAAGACCTGTCCTGGCTCCCCTACGGCTGCTGCAGATGCTCCCTGAAGCCAGATCTGCTCCCTCACTGTGCCCTGTCCTGCTCCAGGTGCTGTGTGACCATTACTGGCCATCAGAGTCTGCCCCAGTGTCCTATGGGCAGGTGAGGGTGCACCTGCTGATGCAGAGCAGCTCTGAGGAGTGGACAGTGCGGGAGTTCAAGCTGTGGCACGTGAGTGCAGACTCCAGGGGCTCTGGGCAGGGGGTTGGGGTGGGCACTGGCATTCCTCCTCCCCTTTCCCTGCCATTTCTGGGGCCCAGAGAAGACCCAAGCCCTGAGGAGCACTGAGGGTGACACAGGGGTGTCCAGCATGTGTCGTGCTGCTCTCCATCCCTGCTCTCTGGTTTCCATGTCCCTGCCCCAGGACAGCCTGTGGTGGTTTTCAGGCCATGTTCCCTGTGGTTTCCAGGCCATGTTCTCTGTGGTTTCCAGACCATGTTCCCTGTGCTTTCCAGGACATGTTCCCTGTGGTGGTTTCCAGGCCATGCTCCCTGTGGTTTCCAGGACATGTTCCCTGTGCTTTCCAGGACATGTTCCCAAAGGCAGATGTGCTCCCTCCCTCCATCCTGGTTGCAAGACACAAAAATGGAGGTGATTCATTCTGTCTTGGCCTGAAAAAAAAATTACTTTTCTTGCCAATATTTTGGCACCTCCTACTGACTAATACAGAAAGGAGTGACATAGGGCCTGAGGATGTCAAACAGATATGGTGAAAATGAAAAGCTCTAGTAGCTAGCCTACAGTAGTCTACCACAGCAATAAAGTGTTTAGGAGAGTGGAAAAAGAAGAGATTGATTCCACTTCAAAACATTCAGTCAGTTAAATGCTGGGAGAAGGTCTGAAAGTGGGAGAAACAATTACCAACAATTCCCCTGCTGCAGGGGCTGTGGGGAGCATGGATGAGCAGAATGTGACAGATGTTTCATTTGATCTTTCAATCTTGCAAACACAAAACTGCATTTCTGCTTAAAGAAACAGATTCTGACATGTAATTGGATGTAACAGCATTGACATGTTGTTCTCCTCCATGGCTGCAGTGAGTAGGTTGGGAAGCTGTGGGCTTAAATTACACAAAGGAAGGTTTAAATTGGGCATTAGAAAGGCTTCCTGATGGTAAGAATACTTAATATTTAATCAGATGAGTTAGGAAGATTATGGGATTTCTATTACTTGAGGTGTTTAGGAAAGGTCTGGGAAGCAATGCCAGAAAAATGCAGCTATACATGTAAACATGTTCTACAGAATTGATTTATAGCTGACAGAACTCAGTTCTCAGTGCTGTTTTTCTAAGATAGAAAATCTTTCTCAAATACCAAGTTTAGTTCCCATTTAGAGGCAATCTCTCATGTTCTTACCAAAAGGGTTCTTTAACCCAGGTTCACAACCTGACCTCCTGCTGCTCTCACACTCCATGAGGTGAGGCAGTGATTCAACATCAGAGATGTTTCCCTGGAACAGAGTTTGGAAAACACTGAAGTTGTGCAAAGTTTCTGATGAAACCCTGGATCCAGCAGGCAGTGCAGACCTGATGTGGCTGTTCCTGCAGCTGAGCCAGGTCCCCCCAGGTGCCCAGGTGCTGTCAGGGCTGTGAGGCTGCCCTGGGGCTGCACACCCACCAGCATTCCCTGCAGGAGGCTCTGGGGGCAGAGCGCTTCGTGTCCCACCTGCACTACACAGCGTGGCCCGACCACGGCATCCCCGAGTCCACCTCGTCCATCATGGCCTTCAGGGAGCTGGTCCAGGAACACATCCAGAGCACCAAGGATGCAGGGCCCACCCTGGTGCACTGCAGGTGAGGCTCTGGCCCTTGGGATGGGGGGGATGATGGGAGAGGGCAGGGGGATGAAGGATGCACAATCTGTGAGTGGGGGAAAACTCAGGAGACACAGCTGCTCTCTGGAGTCTCCTGCTCAGTGTTGAGGGGTGCAGACCTACACACCCAGGGTGTGGGGCAGTGCCAGGACCCAGGACATTCCTCTGGCTGCCCTGGGTGATTCCAGACCCTGGCAAGGGGCTCAGAGACCTTGGCACAGAGTCAAAGACACCCTGTGCCTTTGATTTTAGCCCATGGAAACAGTTACCAACTTTGTGTAAAGATTTACAAGCCACAAGAGTTTGAGTAGAATGATAGTGAATTTGTCACAGGGTGAAAAAGTAAAATTTTGGGGTTTCTTTTTCTCCTTCTTCTTCTCCTTCTTCGTCTCCTTCATCTCATTCTTTGTCTTCTCCTTGTCATTCTTCATCTCTTCCTTGTCTATCTTCTTCTCTTCTTTTCTTCTTTCTTTCTTTCCTTCTTCTCTTTCTTCTTTCTTCTCTTCTTTCTCTTCTTTCTTCTTCTTTCTTCTTCTTCTTCTTTCTTCTTCTTTCTTCTTCTTTTTCTTCTTTCTTTCTTCTTTCTTCTTTCTTCTTTCTTCTTTCTTCTTTCTTCTTTCTTCTTTCTTCTTTCTTCTTTCTTCTTTCTTCTTTCTTCTTTCTTCTTTCTTCTTTCTTCCTTTCTTCTTCCTCCCCATCTTCTGCTGGTGGCACTTTTGGATTGGTTTAGAGTAGAGACAGACTGTCTAACATAGGTGATAGGTAATGGAAAATTATTGTAAATAAAGTACAGGTAGTTTGTAGTATAAAAAGCTAACACCACCCCAAGGGCAGTGGCTGTGCCACAACCCAACCTGCTGGACAAATCTCAGCAGGTCAGAGAAAGAATGGGATAGATAAGAGAAAATAAACAACCTTGAAAAGCAGAGCTATGGAATCTCGACTTTTTTGGTCACAGGGCTGGGAAAAAAGGACTTTCTCATACCTGGGCGGTCATCTCAGCCACAGAAACCCCAGAGGGCACGGGGAGGTGGTAGCACCAGCCCAGGGCAGGCTGTGGGTGCTCCTCAGCCCCATGCCCTGCCTGGGTGCCCAGGGAGCACTTTGGGAGCGTGTCCAGCAGCAGGAGGGAGCCAGGGCTGTGTGTCAGGCCTGTTTAACCCTTTGTGTCCCTGCCCTCAGTGCTGGCGTGGGGCGCACGGGCACCTTCATTGCCCTGGACCGGCTGTTGCAGCAGATGAGGCAGGAGAAGGTGGTGGACATCTTTGGTGTGGTGTACTCCCTGAGGATGAACCGGTACCAGATGATTCAGACCCTGGTGAGATCTCTGCCCCTCTCTCCCCTGGCCCCTCACTCCATCCCATTGCAGTTCTGGATGAGCTGGGCAGGCAGCCCCAGCACCCCCAGGCTGCTCCTCAGCTGTCACTGCCATTCTGCTGCTGAGAGCAGCAGCTCAGCTGGAGTGGAAATTGCTGGGGGGGGTCTTCAGCTGCTTCATGCCCAGCTAGACCCACAACAGCAACATCCAGAGTCTCAGAGACCTCCCAGGAGGCTCAGAAACACCCTGGAGCACTGAGGAGCAGGGTCAGGCCCTTTGCAGGCAGTTTTTACACCATTCACACCATGCTGTTGGTCTGTGGTGCTCCCCAGGCTGTGTCCTGGGGCTGGGACAGGGTGTCAGCACTGCCCTCAGGAGAGGGACCAGAGCCCCCTCTGCTGCTGTCCCTGCAGTGTCATGCTCTGTGCTCCTCTCTGCCTTTGCCTTCCAGTCCCAGTACATCTTCCTGCACAGCTGCATTCTGGACAAGATCTTGGAGGAGCCTCTCCTGGATTTATCGGGGACACAGAGGTGAGGCCTGGCTGTGCTTTGCCCCTCTGTCCTGGACAGAAGGACAGGAAGCCCAGCAGCTGGGATGGCTGCTGCTGGGCATGGTTGTTCTGCAGCACAGCACAAAGTGCAGTCTCTCCTGGGTACCCCAACACCAGGGATGTGCAGAGCTGTCCTGGGGAAGGCATTTCCCTCAGCCTCTGGCTTCCCAGCCCACAGACATACCCTGGAGATCTGAGAAACTGGAGAGGCTGATGGCAGCTGGGTGACCTTGGGACCTGCTCCTAATGGAGGCCAGGAGGATGGGGCAGGGTCCAGCTGGGCATGGCTTTGGACCACCTATCTCATTGTCTTGGGGCTGCATCTCGAGGTCATACACCTATTTGTGGTCAGATTGTCTCCTCCCTCATGCAGAACAGGGTGTCCTTGTCCTTACTGCCTCTTGGGAATGAGCCCTGGTCTGTGTCACCCCTGTCTAGGGGACAGCAGGTTGTCACAGGCCCTGGGCTGTGTCACCCCTGTCTAGGGGACAGCAGGTTGTCACAGGCTGGGCTGGCAGCCTGGGACACCCCTGGCATTTGAGGAGCGAGGGTCTGCTCAAGCCCTGCACCTGCCGCAGGCACAGCCTGGCAGCTGCTCAGTGAGCTCAGCCTTGTGCCCTGGCTCTCTCCCCAGGTCCTGCCCCATCCCTCTGAAGAGCTTTGCCCAGCACTGTGCCCAGAAGGCAGCCAAGTCCCACATGGGCTTCCTGAGGGAGTATGAGGTGAGAGCTGTCCTGGGCAGGTGCAGGGGGTGCTGCCATGGCTGTGTGTGCTGAGGGGACCTGGGGGGAGTGACTGAACCTGCTGGAGCTGGGGGACACCCTGGAAGTGCCTCCTGAGTGGGTCCCATATGGCCCCAGTTCCCTGGGTGTCCTGGCAGTGCCCCCCCTCCATGGCATTGCAGCTTCCTCCTGCATTCTGCACTGCTCAGGGTCTGTCCACCACTCCCTCCCTCCCTCCTAGGTCCTGCCTGGGCAGCAGCATCCCCCTCCTGGCAGCCTGGCACTGCCCTGGCAGCCCTGCAGAGCTGCTCTCATGGCTCTGCTGCTCAGGCCTGTGCTGCCATGACCCCTGTGCCTAGTCCAGGTGTCCTCAGTTCCTCCTGTCCTGCCCCTTCTCTCACTGCCTCCTCTCCCTCACCCTGGCAGTGTTGGAGAATTTTGCTCAGACATGGCTTGAAGGAAAAAAGGCCATGAAAATATACAGCTGATGGAAAAGTAAAAGGCAGCTGTAAACAGCAGTTCCCAAGCCTGTTTCCCAGGCACGTTTTTATAAACAGCAGAGTTCTCAGGCAGTTTTCTCATAACAGGTAAACATTCTATCTTTGGCTGTTTTGGGAATGTAAAAGTAAAAGACATGGAGGTTTTGAGAACCTTTCATATCAGGATGAGAACACAAATCTTGGTTTCAATAACAAACCACAGGTATTGAAAACAAAAGGAGGGATTAATGTTTAATCTGTGACCTATGATGAGCTCGGATTTTGCAATATGTATGAGCTTAATTAACACTGTTATAAAAAGTGACTGATTGAATCAATAAATCGGAGTTCGATGCTGATCAATTAAGATGGGTCGTCTCCCTTCACTTCAATATGCCAGGCTCTCCTGGAGGTTGTCAAGGAAGAAGCCAGCTCTGCATCTCCATCTTCAGGCAGCCAGCAGGCACGGCCCTCCTCCAGCATCCTGCCCTGTGAGTTCTGGGACACCTTGCATCCTCTTTCCTCCTGCTCCTTTTCCTCCTGTATGGAGTCATCCTGGACCAGAGCCAGAAGTCCAGAGCATAAGAAAGTATTTTGAGGCTTTGGTGACCCCCCCAGAGGGTTACCAAGGTGTTTGGGATGGAGCATGTGGTGCTTGGGACTGGGATAGGAAAAGGGAGAGAAGGAAAAACCTGGAGAAGGAAAAGGGGAGATCTGATTGCTGTTTTCAGCTACCTGTGGGAACGCACAGGGAGTTCATGGAGTCTGCTCAGAGGTGTGCCATGGAGGGACAAGAGACAAGGGAGTGGTTTGGGAGGGTAATCCAAGTCAGCAGAAGGAATAGTGAATTTCCATGGAGATGTCAAACACTGAACAGAGCCCCAGAGGGCTCACAGGCATCCTTGGAGAGAGGCAGATCTCCACTGGCTCAGACACTGAGTGAGCTGCACTACAGGAGCAGGGAAGGAGACATGGCCTGTGGGAGCCAGCAGGCTGGAGATGAGATGAGCACTGCAGGAGGGAGGGCCTTTGCCCAGAAATGTTGAAGGAAGGATTGGGTTTGTGTGGCAGTCAGTCTGCAAAACCTGTCTGAGCTCAGGAGTGCCTGAAATCCCTCCAGCTGCTGCTGCTCTCTTTGCAGATGATCGCTCCAGGGTGAAGTTCTCCCTGCTGGAGCAGGGCCCTCTCTCAGGACTGCTGCAGGTCTGGCGTGTCCCGGTGAGTCCCACCCTGTAAGGGCCTGCTTGAGGGATGTGGGGCTCCAGGCTGCTCTCCAAAATGCAGTTTATTCCATCCAAGATGTCACAGCAGTCCAGGCTTGTGGGTGACAGAGCTGTGCCTACAGCTGTCAGCTCCAGCTGCAGGCAGGCCTGGAGACCCTTGGTTTTGGTTACAATGCACTATATACTTTTCTTTTGGTTACATTGCATTATATGCTTTTCTTTTGGTTACAATGCATTGTATACTTTGCTGAGCATCTTCATACAGTAGAACTAATCTATACCTTAACTATTATCTATAGCTTATCATAACTACTGTAATTACCATATTCATGTTACTGTTCTCCAATCACTCAAAGTCAGTACATTACAGTTTAAGCTAGAAGTTGTTTTTCAGTTTTCTTGCAGTGGAAAAATCCTGAGACCTTTTTAATACTTGCAGCATTTGCTGGCTTGTTTGCCTGTGCTGTATTTCTGCTTGGTAAAAACATCTTGTTTGGGGTGGGCTTATCCTTTGCTCTAAGCCATAAAAACCCCTCCTAACTAACACACCCTCTGCCTCCTTGGTTATCCAGTAAGACTGGCTCAGCAATTCTTTTCTTCTATATCAAAACTGGCTTTCATCTCTATTCCTTCTTCAGACTCTACATTTAAAATTCTTTCTGCTGAGCACACATATCTGTGAGACTTTCTTGTCAAACTTTCATCCTTCCCAACCTCACCCCCAGCAGCAGCACCCACCCTGTGCCTGTTCCCATCCTGGCTGTGCTCCTGCTCTGCTCCACTGCTCCCTGTCACTGTGGTCTGTGGGATTCACAGTCTCTGAACCTGAGAGAAGCAGAGAAAAGAATGATCAACACAATTCTTATCTCATTGGCTGCTCCTGTGTTGTGCCAAAGCAGAATGCAATATGGAGGTGTCTTGGTTTGGAAAGACAGGAGTCTGCTAAGGAAGGCAGGAGCCTCCCCTGAAATTGAGAAAATGAGCCCCCTTCTGCCTTCCAAATTGTTACAAATTTTAAATTAAGGGGCTCTCAGGAAACAAAAATTATGGGAGCAGGAACAATAGCTCTTTAATAGGGAAGAAACTAAAAGGATAAAATAAACAATTAAATAAACCAAACCAACATTGACAGAGTCAGAACCCAACCTGACACCCTGTGGGTCAGGCTGTTGGCAGCAGTCCCATTGGAATTGTGGCTCAGCCCTCCTGCAGTGTCAGGGCTGGTTCTGCTGGAGCAGGGATCCTGGAGAAAGGTGCAGTCTCTGCCTCTGAAGATCCAGGGCAAGAAGAGGCAGCTGCTGTTCCTCTGGGCAATCCAGTGCAGAAGCTGTGCTGGTGTTCCAGAATCTCCAGATTATATCCGGGTAGGAATGCTTGGCTCCTCCCTCTGGGCTCCCATCTCCCAATGGGATGCTGTAGTTCTTATCAGCCATGCAGGGACATTCAATAGCTGTTATCAGCAATGTCCCCTCCCAGGGAGGAGTGATTGTGGTCACTCAAAGAGAGATAAGGCAAACTGCCCACTTGACAAAAGATAATGTGCCATACAGATGGTAACAGAAGAGATCTTGCCTTGCAGTCTGGAACAGGAGGTTGTTCACCCTCAGTGATTGTGCTTTGTTTCCTTGGCCTTTCAGGGCCAAGCACATGTGCAGGCTGTCAGTCAGTCATGGGATTCTGGGCAGTGGAGTTGAGTTGGGAGCTTGTGCAGATTCAGTTTAGATGTAATGTAATGTAATATAGTATAATAGGGTATAGAATAATATAGTATAATAAAGTAATTAATTAGACGTCTAATATCAATAGAGTCAGATACATCATTCCTCCCAGATGTCAGGCAAAAATACCACCCGCAGTGGTCTTGTGTGGAGAAGAGGGGACTGCAGGGATTGAGGACATCCCTTCCCTCCCCTGCCCACTTTGGGCTGCCCTCTCCTGCCTCCCTTGCTGCTTTCCCTTCTCTCCTTGCCTCCTGACCTGCTGAGCTCTCTGCTCTCCCTGACCATTCCTGCAGCCACCTGGGCCAGCAGAGCAGGACAGTGACATTCCCATTCCCACCCAGGGCTGCAGCTCCAGCAGGGACTACCTGGCTGTCCATGGCCCTGACAAGCTGACCATGGAGGACTTCTGGACCCTGGTGTGGGAGCAGGATGTTCACACAATGCTCACACTTCTGCCATGGCAGGAGAAGGGGGAGGTAAGGCACTGTGCCCACCTGTGCCAGGGCAGAGGGGGGATCTGTTCAGGGGAGCTGGAACTAGCAGAGCCCTCAACTCTTCACTGAGTCCTGGGTGCAGACCCAGCTTAGCTAAAGCTGAACTTTTCATGTGCCCTGGTGCGGCCACAGCTGGTCATGGGAGATGGGTTCTGTTCTGGCTGGGCAGATTCCAGCTCAGAGCTCTGAGCAGAGCTGCCAGGCAGCTCTGGGTTCCCACAGGAGAACCTGCTGGTGTTCCTGAAGCTCCCTCTGGTTTTAGTGGGGAGTGGACTGACATGGAGAGGTGCTGGGAGTGCACCAGACCCCAGAGAGGGTGGCTGGTATGACAGACAATGCCCACCAACAAAAAGCCAAATTTCTGGTTGCACACAGGTCCCAGGTGAGGAG
Organism: Zonotrichia leucophrys gambelii; assembly: GCF_028769735.1. Taxonomy (NCBI): domain Eukaryota; kingdom Metazoa; phylum Chordata; class Aves; order Passeriformes; family Passerellidae; genus Zonotrichia; species Zonotrichia leucophrys. The sequence goes on from NC_088195.1 coordinate 5,965,481, forward strand.
TGCTGGCCCCTGGAAGGAGACTCTCTCTGCACAAGGACCCTGACCATCCAGTGTGACACAGAGAAGCTTGTCTCAGGATGGAGATGCACCCAGCTCAAACTGAAACACGTGTGTGTCCATGGGGCTGTGCTGGCTCCCACAGCCTGGCTGGGGATGGGGCTGAAGGGGCTGAAGGGTTTGTGGGGCTTCTCCAGAGCCAGCAGTGCAGGAGTGAGTCTGGATTACAGCATCCAGAACTGAGTGACACAGGAGATAAATGGGTGTAACCGTGTTCACAGGGGTTTTTGGATGAGGGAACAGATGAGGATCTGACTCCATGTTTCAGAAGGCTTGATTTATTACTTTATTATATATATTACATTAAACTATACTAAAAGAATAGAAGAAAGGATTTCATCAGAAGGCTAGCTAAGCTAAGAATAGGAAAGAATGATAACAAAGGCTTGTGCCTCAGGTCTCTGTCCAAGCCAGCTCATTGTGATTGGCTATTAATTAGAAACAACCACATGAGACCAATCACAGATGCACCTGTTGCATTGCACAGCAGCAGATAATCATTGTTTACATTTTGTTCCTGAGGCCTCCCAGCTTCTCAGGAGGAAAAATCCTAAGGAAAGGATTTTCCATAAAAGATGTCTGCGACAGATGGGAGAAGCCCTGGGGGCTGATAGGTCTGTCTGAGCTTTTTGGAGTTCTCTGTTCCCCCTCCAGGAGCAGGTCAGGGTGCTGTGGGGAAGGAGAGCAGGTTGCCAGAGTGGCTGGTGGGCAGTGCCCCAGCAGAGATGCCTGTTCACCTTTCCAGAAGCTGGCAGAAAGCTCAGGAGAGCTCAGAGAGCCCAAGGATGGGAGAGCTGGGGCTCCTCTGCATCCACACTCACCCATCCCTGCCCAACACCCACATCAGCTCTTTGTGTCTCACAGGAGAAGAAGGCCAAGGAGAGGCAGGTGCAGAGGTTCCTGTACACGCTGTGGAGCAGCAAGAAGCAGCCTGATGTGCAGAGCCTGGTGGAGCTGCTGGGGGCTGTCAGGAGGGGCTGCCCCCCCCGCAGGAGAGGGGGTCCTGTCCTGCTGCACTGCAGGTACCCAGGGCTGCACGTGCACCAGGGCCAGCACAGGGCTTGGCATGCCAGAATCCGGGTGGCCTTGAACAGACAGAGATCTGCTAAAGAAGGCAGGACCTTCCTTGAAATGGAAAATGTAAATCCCCTCCCTCCAAAAAATGATAATTTTGAAATTAAGGGCCTCTCAGGCAAAGATATGGGAATAGGAATAACAGTTCTTTATTAGGAAAATTAAAATACAAATGCGACAGTAGAAACAAAAAAAAATCACACTGCCAGAGTGAGAGCAGGCCCTGCCCCCTGTGTGTCAGGGTGGTGTCCCAGCCCCATCCCATGGGGGCTCAGCCCTCCTGCAGTGCCAGCTGTGGCTCTGCTGCAGCAGGGATCCTGCACAAGGGGGGAGTTTTCCTCTGCAGCTCCAGGGCTGCTGCAGATGGGCCATGCCCTGAATCCACAGGAGCCAATGGAAGTTCTGAGCCTGGGAGGTGACAGTGCCCTGCCAGGGGCTGGGAGAACACAGGACAAACAGGGCAGGGCTGGGGAGCATGGGTGGAGCGGGCATTGCCAGGCTGAGGGGCCCAGGCCATCCCTGGGGAGCTGCAGAGTGCTGGGAGCAGCCCTGACGCCCACAGAGACAGCTCAGAGTCCCTCAGTGCCCACATGGCTCCTTGTGCCCTCCCCAGAGGGGCTCAGCTCAGCCTGGCCTGGCACCAGTGACCCCCCCTTGTCCCCTGCAGTGGTGACATGAGCCAGATGGGCACCCTGATCTCCCTGGACTGCCTGTTGCACCAGATGAAAGCTGAGAGAACCGTGGACATCTACGGTGTGAGCCTCCAGCTGGCCAGGAGCTGCTGCCTCCTGACCCCCACTCTGGTAGGTGGGGAGGGCAGGGGAGGGTGGGCAGGGTGCAGCAGAGTCCTCTGCTCCCCTTCCTGGGGCTGGCAGCATCCTGGGTGCTCCCTGCTGCCTGTCCAGCCTCAGCAGGGATTTCCTTCTGCTCCTTCCCCACCCTGAGGCTCTGCCAGCCACCAAGGGCTGAGGGCACTGGCTTTGCCCAGGTGAGAGTGTTCCCTCTCCTGGGTTCTGAGTTGACATCAGTTAAATTGCATGTGAACTCACAGTAATTAAAACACTCTTCCCATTGTGCTCAAGGAAGAGTGAAGCACTGGTGCCACCCTACACAGCCTGCCTGCTCCTGGGCATGGCTGTCAGCCTGGGCACCCAGAGCCTGCTGGGTGTCCCTGTGCCCAGCACCTTTCCTGCTGCATCCCCCTTGGCCAGCACCTTTCTTGCTGCATCTTGCAGACCCAAAACCTGCTGGGTGTCCCCATGGGCAGCTTCTTTCCTGCTGGGTACCTCCATGGCCAGCACCTTCCCTGCTGCATTCCCCAGACCCAAAACCTGCTGGGTGTCCCCATGGCCAGCACCTTCCCTGCTGGGTGTCCCATGGCCAGCACTTTCCCTGCTGCATCCCCCAGCCCCAGAGCTGCTGTCATAGCTGGGGCTGCCTGCCAGGGGGACAGTGGGACACAGTGCCACGTTGCAGGTGCCCTGTGGGCTGTGGCACTCTCTGATTGAGCCATTCCATGCCAGCCCAGCCCTGGTGGCTGCCTGTGGTGGCACCAGTGCCTCTGGACATGCTCCAGTGGCAGCAGCTGCTGAGTGAGCTGATGCACAGCCCTGGAAACTCCCCACAGGGCACAGCAGAGCTGGGCAAGGTCTCTCCGAGGCTTTCCAGCTGCACAGCCTCCTTCAAGAAGCTAATTACATTCTTAATTAATGTGAACCATGTGCGTGGTGGGAGCCAGAGCAGGGCCAGGCATCCCCTGCCCCTCTCCCGAGCCGCTTTGTGCTCCCGCCGTGCCCGGCCCTGCAGGGACACAATTCCCTGCAAGACCTGAAATGAGGGATGTGGGACTCCAGGCAGCTCTCCAAAATGCAATTTATTACATCCAAGAGGTTACAGCAGTGCAGGGTTGTGAGTGACAGAGCTGTGCCTACAGCTGTCAGCTCCAGCTGCAGGCAGGCCTGGAGACCCTTGGTTTTGGTTCCACTGCATTATATACCTTTCTTTTGGTTACATTGCATTATATACTTTTCTTTGCCGAGCATCTCAATACAGTAGAACCAATCTATACCTTAACTTTTATCTATAGCCTATCATAACTGCTATAATTACCATACTGTTACTGTTCTCCAATCACTAAAAGTCAGTACATCACAATTTAAGCTAGAAGTTGTTTTTCAGTTTTCTTGCAGGGGAAAATTCTGAGACCTTTTTTCTACTTGCAACTTTGCTGACTTGTTTGCCTGTGCTATCTTCCTGCTTGGTAAAAGCATCTTGTTTGGGGTGGGCTTATCCTTTGCTCTAAGCCGTAAAAACCCCTTCTAACTAACACACCCTTTTCCTCTTTGGTTATCCAGCAAGACTGGCTCAGCAATTCTTTTCTTCTGTATCAAAACTTGCTTTTATTTCTATCCCTTCATCAGTCTCTACATTTAAAAATCTTTCTGCTAGGCACACATATCTGTGAGACTTTCTTGTCAAGCTTTCATCCTTCCCAACAATTCCCCATCAAGGCACAGCAGGGTGTAACGTTTGCCTTTCAAGGGCCCATCCTGGCTGCTGTCCTGCTGAAGGGGAGCAGCAGAGGAGCAGCAGGGCTGCCCTGCAGCCTCTCCACCCTCTGGGGCCCTGCCAGCACCCCTTGGTGTCTGGGGGGTCAGTGGCTGCTGCCATGCTGGAGGCATCGGATTTTGGGGGGAAGATGACCTTTGATGGATGTTCAGGGATAACTGTCAGATATTAATCCCCAGCAGCCCCAGCAGTGTGGCGCATGTCCCAGGGGATGTGCTCTTGCATGTGGCAGTGTCTGACTGTGCCTGGGCTGTCCCTGCCCGTTTCACAATCTGTGACTCACTGCACTCCCTGTGTGACCCTGAGCCTCAGCCATTGTGTGCTCACCCATCATGAGGCCGAGCCCCCAGCACAGGGAGGAGGCTCCTCGTGACTTGTGGCTCAGCCAGAGCATTAATGAGCTCTGGGAGTGCTCTGGGGCCCCTCTGCAGCCCTGATCCCCCTGGCCATGGCACGTGATGCCAGCCCACACCATGGGCTGCCTGCCCTTGCCTCCAGCTCTGTGCCCTGAGCACAACCCCATTACATCCTCACATCTTCCCTCCTCAGCCCTGGGTTTGTGGCCTGGTGTCATTTTGGGGCAGCCTGGTGTTTGGGCAGAGCCTCATTTCAAACACAGAGGACTCAGGACCTCAGAGCTCACATTTGGACCTGATGGATCAGTTTGCTGATGCTAAAAAGGGACAAACAATGCAGCTGGGCTAAACCCACACAGATCCTTCTATACCCCTGTGAGCATCTGCCCTGCTTTGCTGTCAGCTCCTGACTCTACAAGCTCCCACACCAAGGGAAACTCCTGGTCCAGGGATCTTCCCCATTTTCCCTTGGTGCAGTCCCAGTGTAGAGAGTCAGGAGCTGACAGCAGAGCAGGGCAGATGCTGCTCCAGGGCTCTTCCCTCCTGTCCCCAGTCACTGCCAGACCCCAGTGATGCCCTGCACATCCCTGGAGTTGCTCTTTGCTCTTGTTTCGGATGCAAACACCACAGCACACCCAAAAGCCACTGTGGCCCTTGGAGGGGGAGCCAAATGAAATTGTTCTTCTGCAGCTTGGCTGGGATGGGATGTTCCTCTCAGCCCCATCACAGAGGATGAGGAAGGGGAAACAAGCAGGGTGTAACAGGCTTGGGTGGCTGTTGTGACACAGAACCACCATGGACTGCTGGGGAGAGCAAATCCTGCTCTGGTACCACACACTGCTCCTTAATTGGGATTTTTAAAAGCAAGCTGCAAGGTTAATGTCAGAAAGCTGACTCTGACCTCTCTCTCCTGCAGGACCAGTACATCTTCCTGCACAGCTGCATCCAGGACATCCTGGCTCAGAACCAGCCCTGACACCCCCTGACCCTTCTGGCACCTTCTGCCTGCTCCTGTACAGAGCTGGGGGCACCGTGGGACCCCTGGCACAGAGGAGGAGCATTGCCCTCCCTGCCTGGGCAGTGTCCCCAGCGTGGTGCCAGCTGTGACTCCTGGACACACGGACAGTGTCCTGGGACACACGGACAGTGTCCTGCCATATCCCACTGCACACACAGCGAGGGGCTGGGCAGGATCCTCTCCTCTTCTGGAGCTCCCCTGAGATTTCTGGTGCCTGGAGGGCTCTGTGCCTGCTCAGTGCTCACTGTGGGGCTCTGTGGTGCCCCTGAGCTCAGCACCAGTGTGGGGCACCGTGGGCTGCAGTGCCCCTGGGCTCTGCTGTGGGCACAGCCCTGGGGGAGCTGCCTTGTCTCAGCTGGAATGCTCTTAGGTACAAACAATAAAGAGCCCTAGGAAAGTGTATGCTTGTAAGGGGGGTTGGCTTTTGATGGCTCCAGCTGATGTGAAGGCTCCAGTACAGCAGATGTCCCCAAAAGAGCAGCTCTGTCCCCATCCATGGGTCACTGCAGTGTCCCTTGGCACTCCAGATGCTGCAGTCCATGGCTCACCATCTTCTGCTCACTCTCTCTGCTCCTTCCCCTGAGGCAACACTTGTGCAGGGAATGTCCAGCCCAGCCAGGCACATTTCCAGGGCTCAGAGTTGTGAACCTGCCCAAGGATCAGGGCAGAGCCCCTGGTTCAGCTGCACACTGGCAACCTCAGCAGTGCTGCTGCTCTGGGCTGTCCATGCAGGGACGTGGCTGCTCTGCAAGCAGGGCTGGCCATGCACAAGCTGAAATCACAAGAAGCAACTCAGTTCACTGAGCTGCAAGTGCAGGACAGAAAGAAGAGTTAAAAAAAAGAAGATGGTTTCACAAGCATGTTCCTCATGTAGAAAAAAATGTACTTGGGACCCTGTGTGCCCTTCTGCTCCCCTTCAGGCAGGGTGGGGTTGTGGTGCAGCCTCAAAGCAGAGACCCTGCTCCAGTGTGGCCCAAAATCCTGCCCATTATTCCATGTCCTGTCTTGGGCTGGGGTGAGGAGGTATAGCAGGTTTGATAAGGGGCTCCCAAGAGCTGGCATGAGCAGCAGAGAGCCCCAGGTGGGTGACTGAGCTGGCCACTCCTCCTAACGCCCCTGTGATTGCAGTAGAACTTTCTCCTTCTTCCACAACAAGGATCTGCCCCAGGATGGGACACCCAGGGCACCTCAGCATCAGCCATGCCAGCTCTGGGATGAGGCTCTTCTGCGGCTGGGAATCCTTTTTCCCTCTCTCCTAAATCAGGTTTCCTCCTGCTCCCACCACAGGGACACAGGACAAATTCTGGGTCACCCCTGCACACAGGACACAGTGAGCTTCTACTCTAAACCAATCTAAAATTTGCACACAGGACAAATTCTGTGTCAACAGTGCACATGGGACACCTTCCTGTGTCCCTGCACACAGGACTTGAAGGTCTCTGAGCCCCCTGGCAGGGGCTGGAGCCCTCCAGGGCAGCCAGAGGGATTTCCTGGGCTCTGACAGGTTTGACTTTGCAGCTGGCTTGATGACACATCCAGTGTGCCCTGGAGTGTCCTCCCGTGGTGGCACAGACACACAGGGCAGGTGCTGCTGCTGCAAAGCCCAGTGCCACAGTGCCACTTATCCTGGCTGTGGAAACAAACATTTCCCTCCTGTGCCCCTCATCCTGCAGCCCCAGTGTGCTTTAGGACTCACTGGTTACATAAAAGCCACAAAGCCATCAGGCTCCCTGTGAGCTGGGCTCCTCCCAAGGCAACATCATAAATCCTTCTGTGCACATGAGAGCATCCACTGAGCTTCACAAGGCTTTTCATGTTGGGAGTGTTCACTGATCCTCCTGAGAGCCCCTGGCATGCTGGCACCTCCCCAGGACAGCAGAGTCACTGGATGGGCACTGGTGCAGGCTGAGAGCAGGGACAGGGCACAGCACACTTGGCTGAGCCTGGCACAAGGATGGGGGGACACAGAAACATTTCCAAACAGCAACTGCAGCCAGAACAAGGCAGCTCAGGAGGGCTGAGGGTGCCCATGGGCCGCCCAGGATGGTCTGGGCTGTGCTGAGGGCAGCAGTGCCCACACAGCCTGGCCAGGGTGGGAGCAAATCCAGCCCTCCATAGGGCTGAGGCTCTGCTCCACCTGGGATCCCCCAGGCCAGGAGTGCTGCAGCCTGGAGCTGGGAGAGGGACAGGGGCTGAGCAGCCCTGCCTGCAGCACTGAAGGTGTCCTGTGTGCAGGGAATGTCCTGTGTGCAGGGAATGTCCTGTGTGCAGGGTGGCAGAGGTGTCCTGTGTCAAGGGGTGACACAGAGGGTGTCCTGTGCCTTTGATTTAGCCCTTGGAAAAAACAATTACCAACCTTTATATGAAGGATTACAAGCCACAAAAGTTTAAGCAGAATGATAGTGAATTTATCATAGGTTGAAAAGTAGATTTTTGGGGTTTTTAGAATGGGGGTTCAGGGGGCAAGATGGAGGGAACTGGGCATGTCCAGCCTTTCTCCTTCTCTTGGCCTCCATCTTCTGCTCTGATGGTGGCACTTTTAGATTGGTTTAGAGTAGAAGCTCACTGTCTAACATAGGTGATAGGTATTGGGAAGTAATTGTAAATATTGTAAATGTCGTTTTTAGTATAAAAAGATAACACTGCCCTGGGGACAGGCAGAGTGCCTTTGTCTGTCCTGCTGAGTGGACCTCAGCTGGACAGGAGAAAGAATTTTATAGATAAGATACAATAAACAACCTTGAGATTGAGAACTGAAGAGCTCTGACTCCTTCGAGCACCAGGCTGGGAAAAGAGACTTTCTAATACATCTTGGGGTCACTGTGAGCAGCTACAGTCCCAAGACAAACCTGGTCCAGAGCAGGTTGTGCCATTTTCCCAGAGTCTGGAGCTGACAGGTGAAGTTTGGAGCTGCCCAGCAGCACAGAATCTCCCCAGTGCTGGGGGTCTCACCCCAAGAAGGAGTAGCTCTGGGCTGATGGCACAGGAGGGAGGCTCAGGATGGGACAGAATTGATTCCATGGAGAAGAGCAGAACACCAACCTGGGCACGCCCCAGGCCATGCCCTGATGGCAGTGACCAAGCAAGGGCTGGGCTGAGCTCTGCTGGCACCACACCAGCCTCATCCTGGAGCTCAGCACAGCACAGACTGTTCATCCTTCCCATGGATGGGCAGGGCACCAGGAACCTTCACAGCCCCTTGGAAGGTGTCCCTGGGTGTCCTGTCTGTGCACAGAGCTACAGCCCCAGGACAGGGTGTCACCCACAGCTGGTGGCACAGGGCTCCAGGGCACTGGCCTGAGACAGGAGGAGAGGAGTTAAAGCCATGGTGGGGGAGCCATGGTGCTGCCCACAGAGCCTCCATGGCTCCAGGAGCGAATCCTGCCTCAGCTCTCACATCTGGCCAGCACATCTGCATGGTGCTCCCAGCACAAGGTGAGCCTGCAGACACCTGCAGTGAAGCTCCTCCAGCAGCTGTGGTGGGAGCTCCTCTGTCCTAGTTGAGACAGAGACAACACAAAGTAACACACTCCATTTCAGAAGGCTTCAAACTGCTTTTATTCCAGCATTCATGCTTTTTATACATTCTTGCAAAACTCATCAGTTTGCATTTTACTCACTGATCAGGAAAGGCAAACAACGTGCTCATTGGAACAGGCAATTGCAGGTTTCTCTTATTCATCCTTCTTTCTTTCTTGGTTTCTGTGTCAATGACCTTATTAGAAAATTCTTTCGGGGTAAGCATGGATCCCCTTCTCAAACTTCTCTGTGGCTCACAGAAGTCACAGTAAAACCTCTCCCACTCCTCATCCCAGGGCAGCCCAGGACAGGGATTTGTCCCACAAACTGTCCCCCAGGTTGTGCCCAGTGAGTGCCATGGCTGTGCCACCAGGGTGTGTCTGTGGCACAGCCTGTGCTGCTCCTGCCTGGCAGGAGCCCGGGCTGATGATGATGATGATGATGATGATGATGATGATGATGATGATGATGATGATGAATTTATGGCCTCCCACCCAGGGCTGCAGTGGAGTCTGCAGCCACAGATGCCTGCAGAGGGTGTTGTGGGAGCTGTGGTTGGGATGAATAATTTTCCAGCCCTGCAGCTCAAGAGCCACGAAACCCAGAGGGGGACAGAAAGACAACAGAGCACTAAAACAAAACAAACCCCTGGCTTGAGCTGCCCACTGAGTTCTGGGCCTTGTTGTTTTTCATGTTTATCCTGCTCCAGATGAGCAGCATCCAACCATTGCCCTTCTCCATCAGTGCAGGGGCCAAAACAGGGGAGATGAGTAAGATTTGCCTTTTTGGGGTGCCCTGACTTTGACCCTCATCCATGGAGAAAGTTTCCCAGACTTCAAGATAGACCGGAATCCACAAAACTGTGAAATAGATTATAGAGAGTGGTGTAGGTGTATCACTTGGTGAGAAATTGAGGTTTTGGGATTTTTAGGGTGTTGTGGATGGCAGCAAGATGGAGGGCACAGGGTGTTGTCCTGGGTTTCTTCCTCATGATTCCTCTCCCTCCTTCTTCATGGGTTTGGGTGGCATTTTGTAATTGGGCAGAAAAGCCCTCATTTCAGCTCTTTGGGATGAGTTATTGGGTTAAAAGAGGAAATAATCTAGGTGTCAGCTCTTAATTGGACAGTTTAGTTTTAAAAGACCTTGAAACAAGAGATTGTTGGCCATTTTGTGCTTTCTAATGAAAAGCTGCAGAACTCACAGTAGTGATAAGAAATAATGAACACCTGAGTCTGAGCATGAGCTGTCATCTCAAGTGCCTTCAGTCCAGAGCCAGAGAAACTGATATGACCCCCAAGATTGCATTGACCTGAGGCCATGGAGAAGCTTCCAAAATTGATTGATAGAACTGGGATGGTGGGTGTGGAGTTTGAATAGAGGTGTGCAATATCACAGGGTGGAAAACTTAGGGCTTAAGGTTTTGGAATATAGTAATATATATAGGGAAAGATGGAGGTTGTAGGGCAGAGGCTGCTCCTTCTTCACCTTCTCCATGGGTTTGGGTGGTTTTGTGTAATTGGACAGAAAAGTCTGCATTGCCAACTTTGAGTGATTAGCTATTGAGTTAAAACTGAAAATAATCTAGGAGTCAGTTCTTCATTGGATAGTTTATCCTTAAAAGACCTTGTAACAAGAGATTGTTGGCCTTCTAAAGAAAAGCTGCAGAACTCACAGTAGTGAGACTGTTTTACTGATAAGAACTAATGAACACCTGAGTCTGAACATGAACAATAATCTCAAGTGCCTTCAATCCAGCCCCAGAGAACCCGGCAGGGGCAGCGCTCTCCCCTCGCTGCCGCTAGAGGACAACACAAACACGGCTGAGCTGCAGGAAAACCCCAACCCCGAGCCCGCAGTGATGGCATGGATCACTCTGAGCTGCAGCTTCAGCCAGACTGGGCTGGAAACTGCACTTCCACCCCCGAGGGGCTTATTCAGGTATTCCAGGTTTGCATGTGCAGTGGTTTTGGTTTGTTAATTTGAGATTTTATTAATTTTGAGATTATTAAATTTGGTTTCTTGGGGTTTTTTTTTCATCTTTAACATGGGTCTTTCATGGAGGTGTGTTTAGTTTTTCAGGGGTTCAATACTTATATATATAAATATATATATACTTACATATATAAGTATATATATATGCACACATATATACAAGTATATATATACTTATATTACTTATATATATATAAGTATACTTATATGCTTATAAGTACATGTTACTTATATAAAGAGTTTTTGTATAACTTCTTTAATTTTTTCCTATGTTAAACTACAAGACTATGGGAGCATCAAAGCTCTGTGGTCCAAGTAACTCAGTGTGCAGACCCCCAGTTTTGCCAGGACCCACTGGAATAAGTGATGCTTTGGATGCTGGCTGCTGTTGTAAGATCTCAAAGAAATAAGACATGGATATGAACCTCCCCAGCCAGCCTGGAATAAAAGGCAAACAGAGGAGTCAAAGTGAAGCACGTGGAGAAAAGCTCTGCAATGTCAGGACCTGCAGCTCCACAGAAATGTGCAAATTGCAGTCAGAACCTTCCTGAGGAAATGTATGTTTGCAATAGGAGCCTCTTCAGTGTGATTTTCTGCAAGAGCTGCACTAACAGTGTGATCAGTTAATCACACTGGTGCTGAGGACAATTTATGAGTGAGGAATGGTCAGGAGGGGGTGATGTGGTTGGTGCTGGCAGCTGAGGCTGGAGGAACAGGGGTCACAGGTGAGAGCTGCTGCTGCCAGGAGGGAGAGATCACCCTCAGCTCCAGCTCAGGGGCTCTGTCCTCCCTGGAGAGGACACAAGGATCCAAGGGAGCTCTGGGCTTTGATCCAGCCACAGTGAATCCATGAGGATTCTATCTAAGCCATGAAAACCCACCTGGATTTCAGCCCCACCTACAGCTCAGGGGCTCTGTCCTCCCTGTAAATGACATGAGGATCCAAGGGAGCTCTGATCCAGCTGCAGTGAATCCATGAGGATACCAAGCCACGAAAACCCACCTGTCCTCCCTGGAGAGGGCATGAGGATCCAAGGGAGCTCTGAGCCTTGATCCAGCTGTATTTTCCAGGGAGGATGGAAAAATGAGGATGGAATCTTGTTTGGGCCATGAAAACCCACCAGGATTTCACCCCCAGCTCCAGCTCAGGGGTTCTGCCCTCCCTGTAAATGGCACGAGGATCCAAGGGAGCCTTGATCCAGCTGCAGGGAACTTTCTCCAGCCCAAATTCCAGTTCCTGGCTGCTGTCAGAGCCTTTCCAGCCTTCCCAGGCCCTGCCAGTGTCCCAGAGCTGGAGGGCAAGCTGAGAGCCCCAGGGACTCATCCCTCTGAGGAGGGCTCCTGTCTCCCCACCAAGCTTTTGTGTTTTACACTTGGAGCTGTCAAAAGACATTGCAAATGTTTAATTAATGACATCCCCAGCACTGTTCATGATGGAGGCAGATTAATTCCAATTCAACCAGCTCCTGCTCCCAGACCAAAATCCTCTCTCTGCTCTGCTCTTCTCTGCTCTGCTCTGCACTGGGGGTGATCTCTCCAATAACTGCAGCAGGCTCAGGGAGTCCTGGAGCTGCAGGATCTGAATTTTGCAAGTGAAATATTTCACATCCAGCATCACCCCAGCCAGGAGCCCTCAGTCAGAGTCTGTGCATCAGCCCTGAACCCTGAGCTCCATCTCAACACTTTTTTGGGGTGCAGATTCTGCTCTCACAGGTCTCAAGGCACCCCAGCCCCATGAGCTGGAGCTGTTTCAGTCTCCCCCTGTGCCAGTTCCCCTTCCTGACCCCAGATAAAACTTCAGCCTCCTTTATCCTGCAATAATGGGGATATCAGTCAGGAAACTCTCATGCCAGAAGGAAAGGCCTGTTCAGAGGAAGCAGGGCTGTGACAGCACCCCTCAGTCTGTGCCTTGGCCATGGGGCACTTTGCCATTGCATGGGTACAGAGGGAGTGATTTTCTGGGTGCACTTTGCAGCCACCCAAACCTGGGCCCTTCTTTCTGTGCCCCATTCACCTCCTCCATGCAGGGTGAGAGGGAGGAACAAACCAGGGAGGAACAAACCAGGGTCCAGATCCCCCTAAAGCCCATGGACAGCTTATTTCTATCTTCAGGTGGGACCCACGTGCAGCTGCTGTCCCTGTTACAGAGGAGGTGCTTGGCTCTGTACAGAGCTGTGGGGCCAGACCCTCCCCTATCCCTCAACCCCCTGCCATGGGGTGACAGCAGTGACCCCTCCTGAGGGCATCACAGTGACTCTGAGCAGCCCATGGCTGGCATGAGAGGGGACACAGGGCTGTCCTGTGCAGGGTGTCAGAACCCTTTGCTGGGCAGGTGTTTGTGCTGCCCCAGAACTCAGCAGCTCCTTGGCACAGCATCCTGGTGTGATGCCCATGCCGCAGTTCCAGGACACTGTGAGAGCCTGGGCAGTGCCCCAGGCTGTGACACAGCTCCAGGTGCTTCAAACCCCCACTCAATG